>NC_135785.1:239748544-240088544 GCF_051106095.1 Pogona vitticeps | reverse complement strand
CTATTGTTTCTACAGTCATTTTAGTTTTTCTTTGAAAAGACCACTAGTTGGGCAAGACACTGGCTAAATGAATAGAAAACATTAACAGCCCAGATACCTGCATGAGAGTGATAGTATCTATAGGCATATTTTCACCCTGGGGAAGAGACAGATCTGGGTTAAAGCCAGACTTCAGATTTTAAGAAATGGGGTCAAGCTGTTGTTTCTTTTTATTCTGAAGTGTAATCTGAAACTTGAAAAACCTAGCAGTGACTAATTATTTCAATTAATCCCCATTAGGAGACTGGTTCTAAAACATATCAGCTGACCCTCTTCCTTCTTTCCTTGATATGTGTTTCTTTCTGCACCCCCTGTTTTTCTACCACCTAGGCTGATAACAGTTCTACAGAGTTAGAAAGCTCCTACATTTAATCCTAATAAATTGATCTTCTCCTCCAGAAGGGAAGATGCTTTGCCTGGTACATCAAGAGGGCTTTATGCGCTATGGTAACTTGCAATGTCACCGGAAACTGCAGCAGATGCTGCCAAATTCCTTTAGAATTGATGGTAACCTTGGCTGAAGCCAGTGAATCCCAGTGGTAGCAGTAGAAGCCTTGGTGGTGGTGCAATTCTCAGCTTGTTGGGGGATTCCAGTACAGCCTTCCACTGTTGGGAAATGTCAACTCGCTCACACTATAACTGGGGAAACCCAGGGAAGTTGAGCAACATTCTTTGACAGCATGTGATGCTACCTTTGCTTCTTGCTTCTTTCTGTATCCCTACCCATCCTCTGTTCACCTCAGAATGGTAGACCAATTAAAGAGTACACAGCCAGAATTAAGATCATAGATGGATAGCACCACTTGCTATTGATCTGCATATATACTCCTGTTTCCAAGTTCCAATGCAAAATAAAATAGCAAGGTACCACAAGTCTTATATTCTACTTTGGGATAAAGGGAATGTCTGCGCAGAGGTACTAGAACAGATGACCCAGCTTGTTCTCTTTTGGACCTTACCCTATAGTCAGAAGACCAGAAATATGTGACGAGATAGTGGAAGTTACTAACCTCCCCTCTCCTGTATAAATTCACTGTTCTTGTGTCATATGCCCAGAACAACATAAGAAGGCACCTCCTCTCATTTCATGCAATCTCAGACAGAAAATGCAGCTTTTTATATTTTACCAGGGAATGTCTGTGCAGGCACAGAGGAACCCATATATGTGAATAACAGGGACTACAAAGAAAAACGGATACTTTCATAGAATGAGCAACAATCAAAATGAACACTGCAGTGACACAGTAGAATATACTTCCTTATCTTTACAGCATCTGCTAAGAAGCCATAATAACCATTGAAATAATGGGAGGAGTGTGCCCTACATATACAAAAGCTGTCTGTTATTTTATAGCCTGCTGGCCGACATTCTAAAGTGTCTTGAATTCTAGGGACTCTATTGTGGTTACTGCTGCCAGATATAAACATTTCCCTTTTGTCTCCTTAAATGATTCATCATTGCATATGTAGACATCAACAATAAGCAGCATGCCTATTTCAAGAGACTCATCAGCTATAAAAACTATGAAAGTATACAGAAAATAATGGGTTGTAATATCATAATGTAATATTCATTTTATATTATGCACTTGCCCATGCTAGTTTAGCTCTAACAGTATATGTGATGGGGGCAAAGGGTATTTTGGATTGCCTTTTTTTAATCTATCCCTCCCTCTAGTCCCCTTCATATATAAAGGATGTGATCCAAAGAAAGTTACATTTGAGGCTAACCAGAAATTGAAATATTATTTTTGTGACCATAGTCCCCAGAATCCCCTAGTGGCCACGCTGGCTGGAATATTCTGAGATTTGTAGTCCCTCAAGCTTGGAATCCAATTTAAAACAACGGTGAAGCAAATAAGTATCATTTTTCTGGTTAGGAATCATCCTTCTCAGTAACATGCCCCTACCTATGAGTTAAATAGAATGCCAATAAGTGTTTTCTGAATTTTTACTTAATTTTCAAAAATTTAACAATCAATTTTTAGCTAAACACAGAAAAAAATAATCAGTATTACAACCTTATGTAACCAGGAGTTCCTGGACTGCAACTCCCTGAAACCCGAGTCAGCATAGCTGGTGGGAACCGCAAGGAACACCTGGGTCTCCCAAGGTTGGGAGCCAATGATCTAGAGCACTGGTTCTTAACCTTTGTTACCCAGATATTTTTGGACTGCAACTCCCAGAAGCCTTCACCATCAGCTCTGCTGGCTGAGGTTTTTGGGAGTTGCAGTTCAAAAACACCCGAGTAACAAAGGTTAAGAACCACTGATCCATTCTAGGGAATGATTCTGCAACTCTTCTTTTTAAACAATACCTCATCTCACAGCCAGTACCAAGTAGCAAACACATTTTGGTACTTGGCAGTGCCTAGGATATTGACAATGAGGATATACAGCTGGAAGAGAGAAGCTTGGAAACAGGAGTTGGCAATTCCTTCTGCTAGTCATCAGACAAACCTAGTGCTTCAACACTACAAGCCCCAGGCTCTGCTACTACTCTACAAAGATCTCACTTCTTCCTCACAGCACTGGACTGCTGTTTGTAAATAAGACCATCTTGTGTCATCTTAATACATTCAGATTCGCACCATACAGATCTAATACCTCTTTCCTCCCTGCGTAATCTATGGCAGCAATTACAACTACAGTGGGGGCTCGAGTTATGAACGGTTCTACATATGAACTTTTCGACTTATGAACCGCTCTCATAGGACTATATGGACTCAACTTGCGAACTTAGATTCGAGTTACGAACTCTTTTCCCCCCCTTTGTTTGAAAATCTAAGGCATCTTAGGTTAAAAGAAAAAAAAGGAAAAATATCCCCCTCTAGTGGCAGAAGGCGGAATAGCAGCTTCCCATTAGTTTCTATGGACGGAAAAGAGCAGATACAGATTAAATGGTTTTCAATGCATTCCTATGGGGAATGCAGATTTGACCTATGAACTTTTCGACCTAAGGACCGCCTTCCAATACGGATTAAGTTCGTAAGTCGAGACCCTACTGTAGCAAAATTGTTTTGTATGAATTTGACACCATTTCTCCTAATGTGTACAGATGTGGTGGCGCTGTGGGTTAAACTGCAGAAGCCTCTGTGCTGCAAGGTTGGAAGACCAGCAGTCGTAAGATCGAATCCATGCAACGGAGTGAGCTCCCTTCGCTTGTCCCAGCTCCTGCCAACCTAGCAGTTCGAAAGCATGCAAATGCAAGTAGATAAATACCTTCCTTGGTGGGAAGGTAACAGCGTTGCACTGGCACATGACCACGGAAACTGTTTGTGGACAAAACGCTGGCTCTGCAGTTTCGAGACAGGGATGAGCACCACGACCTAGAGTCAGACACCACTGGACTAAATGTCAAGGGGAACCTTTATCTTACCTCCTAATGTAGGCAAATGTTTTCACTGCCTACCAAAAGTGGGACTTGGACAGCCTGCAGTCATAGGCAACCTGCTAAGGCTACCAGCCTGTCTTCTTTCAGCCTCCACCAAAAATGATTCAGCTTCAAAATGGAGGACACACCCCCAAAAGTCTATAATCCTTTTTTTGAAGTTATTCCCCTCTGCCCACCACCTTGCACGTTTTGACCCTAAGACAGCCTCTTCTTCCCACCACCCCAAAACTGGAAAGAGAGAGTGTGGCTGCAAGTGGAAAGCATCAAGGTGGTCATTGGGAAGGGAACAGAGAAGAATCTAGCCCCTGAACCAACTGAGGTCATCTGAAACTATTCTTCTAAAGATGCAACTATTAAAACTGTCTGTATTGACTAAATTGGAAAAAGACCTTTTGTGTTGCTGCCTCTAGGCCTTGGGATTCTCTTATTGAACACCCGCACACATTCTGAAGGGGGTGTAAGGTGAACTGTTTCAACAGGCCTTTTGGTATTAGGAAATTGCTATTCCATAGCTGATGTTGCAAGCATTCAAAATATGGTAATGAATTGTCTGGTCAGCTTTAGGTTGTTGCCAATTTTTGTTTCTATTTTTATCATTTAAGAAAAGTATTTTATTACTTGATTGTTGTAATGTTATTGTGGTGTGTCCTATTTTAGGTCTTCAGGCAGAAGAATAGCATATAAATGAAAATAAGAAACAAACAAATTTGGGTTTTCTATAACTGCCCAAGAAAAAGTATTATCCAATTGCATAAAACTTGAACAGTTGATAGAATAAACAACTAAGCTTTTTGGAGACAAAAAGTTAGATTCAGTTACCATTTTTAATTTAACCAGGATATCTGGTGCTGTAACTCTGCATGGGATGATAAGCTCTTGCCCGTCAATCATAAGTATTGTGTCTGGTATGTCCTTGTGCAACTTTACAAATGGACTACGTGTATCTACAAAAGAAGAAAACATACCAAGTGAATTACTAAAGTGTTACACATATAATTAGCAAGCCAAAAGTTTAACAGATAATAATAACATATTTCCTGCAAATCTCAATGCACTATGTTTTAATTTGATATTTATTCACCTTATGAACAGTACAATTTTAGGCTGCAATTCTACGAACACTTACATGAAAGAAAGACCTATAGAAATCAGTAGGAACAAGCATGCATACAATCGAATAGACACATGCAACATAATGACATAAATTAAGAGTTTTCTACTAAATATGACAAAAATCAGGAAATAAATGTTATTGAAATGTGAATGAATTTTGGGAGAAAGGAGCACAAAATAATGTGTTGCTTTTCGAGAAAATATTTAGATATTTCACTCAATGTTTTCCAAAATCCGGGGGGGGAACCCTACCTATGTCCAAGATCCTATCCTGAGAGTGTTTATGATCTAAGAAAACTGATACAAACTTCAGCATCTTCAAATATCATTGTCAAAGTCAAGCAGAGTGTTATGATCCTCTGGTGTAGTTCCACCTAATCTCTATTGTATGGGCCTTCTGCTTGTGCAAGGAGTTGTGCAAGGAGTTACTTGAAACCTTCTTGCGCAAGCTCTGCAATACTGAACAACAGGTGATGGACTGTTGCATGAGCAGAATGGAATTGGATCCACCACAATACCTTGAATAAATCTCACTCCTACTTATCCAGCCATCCAAAAGTGATTAATCATTGGAATTGTCTCTCAAGCTTGTTTTTTTTAGGTGAGCTACTGTATTTGGATCCTTCTTTATATTAAAGATTTTTTTTACGAGAGGCTTTCAATTACAACACTTTCATCACCATCTACAGTTTATACTGTGAATAACCATAGTCTGTACAAGATACTTTGACATTTTGTTTTTAGGCAGAAGCTTTTGTTTCCATGCTGCAAAGGGGCATGCTCTACGAAAAGCACCTGAGCTATCATACGTCTGTTTAGTCAACATAATAATGTCGTCTGAAGCCCCTATAAGGGCTTTGTTAAGCACTGTCCCACTGAATTCAATAGGAACATTTTTTACCAAAGGCACAATTTCTGTTTCATAAAATCATTTGCACAAGCAGGGGGAAAGGTATGGCAGTGATGGTGATGATGATATCAAAGAGAGAGCAGGAAACACTTTTAATGTCTTTTTGGTAGTGCCAGCCCTGAATGTACCTAAAATTAAAAATGTTTGCTTTCTGCAAACAGTTTAAGAGAGTCACATCTAAAAGACTGAAACTGTCATTTCAAAGAAATGCATCTCTACTGAAGATAATTGTATACTGGTCAGAAAAAATGCTAATTGCTGCACAGCTATTGTGATTGCCAAGGTTTTTTGAAAAAAAAAATTAAAAGGACAAAGACTGCCTAAGTATCAAAACAACTTTAACACATATCCTTCACAGTGTAATCCAAGGAAAAGACCAAACATTATCCTTTGTGTATTTTTGTAAAAGAAACACTTTTGTTATGTAGGGGTTGCAATTATAAAAGTAGGTCATCAGTTCTTTATATCTCCAGTGAAACATTACTTGTTACTACTCCCTTAAGATTCATTCATCCTTGTCACGAAATTAAAAGCTATTTTCTAAAGCCAGCAAACTCTGCAAAGCAGTTTCCTGTATGCATAACCTGTAGGCCACTACAAGAACGAAGAAGAGCTGTCCCAAAGACAGACAGTCGTGTCTGCAGACACAGTGTCACCACTGGCTGATGCCAATAATGTACTAGCAAGGGTCATCATCAGCCATGCAGCCTTTTAAAAGAGAGTGACAGGAAACTGGTACAATACAAGGAGAACATTCTCACTTTGGCGGATGTATGGTGGTCTCTAGTCAAACATTGAGGTGAAAACCATGGAATACTGCATGATATTGTTTTATTATACTAATAGCGATATAACATTCTAAAATGAGATTATCTTTAAATGTGCCATTAGGAAAGGAAGCCTACCAGACATGAACACCTTTGAAGCCTCTTTTTTCCCCCAGTGGCTGAAGTCCTGTTGCTTAGCATAAGTCACAAGTAAAGTCCCACTGAATCAGTGGTGATTTGATGAGCCAACTCCTCTGTAAGTCTCATTGTTTCAATGGGCCTACTCTAGTTGGAAGTTACTATGCTAATCCACAGAATTTCAGCCACTGTTTAATAATTTTCTTTTTGTTACAAAAAGGAACTCTTGTCTTCCGGATTGCTGCCTCTCTCAGTTCTCAGGGAAATTAGCATACGTGGGGAAGAAGCAAAGAGGCAGGAAATTCAACTGGGAGACACAGGAACTAAAATGGAGAATGTGAGTGAAAGAAAAACTTAATTGGTTTCCATGGTTAAGTCAGGGCATGTCCTGATAAGTGGCATATATCTTGCTATTTGGATCACTTTTGGTGTTGTTTGGTTTGAATCAAATTGCAGCATTCACACGTGTTTTGACCTAGCGTGATCCACCCTGCCCCTTTTTAGATTTATCCTGCTCTTTTCTGGCACAATGCTAGGCCTACATTTTTGGTGCCATTCACAATCCCATTCTGTAGCCCTTGCAGATGGTTGGTTGGCACCAAAATACAGTTGGTGGCGGTATTATGTGAGGTGGAAACCCTGTGATGTAGTTGATGGATCGTAGCATTGAAAGAGACAGCAGAGAACCCTACTCATCTACCATTTAATTTTTTAAAAAAATATATGTTTCCTATTGATGCAGATGCTATTCTAGATAAATGAGATACGTTGGCAGTATTATATGTACCAAGCTAGGCAGATGCATTGCTGTAATTTTATGTCACTTAATTTAACAGCACCCAAAGGAAATAGCTGTGGCCTGCTGAATTATGGCTATGGGAGAAAGCAGGGAAGGGGGCCTGAAAGGGAATGTCTTTGATTGAAACGAGGACACATTGGAATGCTCTAAAGACCTTGGTGGGTCTTCTCACAGGAGAAAAAGCATTGATCTGTGTGAAGAGAAATGTGGCTCAAGTGAGAGATAAAATAGATTGCACAAAAGATAATATTTTACGTATGAACCAAATGGCTCCAACATCCCATCTGAATGGGATGTTGACTTTGGTTGACTTTCAGGCCCTGGGCACCTACCAATGATAGTACTTAAGAAAAACATCTAGATACACCATCTTATACAGTAGTCTGACTGACATCACCTGAATAGTCTGCTTGTTCCTATGCCATGGAGCACTGTATGCAGCCTAAAGCCTTCGAAAAGTTTTCCAACTTTCAGTTTAAAGGAATATGTATGGTATTTTCCAGTAGAGTGATTGTTTTTTAAAGTATGGAGCTTTTCATATCCTTCATTTGATTTCATTTCCTTCTCCATCTAAAAAAATTGCTATAAGGGATGCAGTGATTACCTTAGGGAGAAATTTTACATAAGTGGAAGCAGATGGAGCTCAATCTTGTTTATTAGACAAAGGACTTCTATGTTCAGAACCTGAGGATAACAATTAACTATCTTGTGTGTATATGTATTATTTCTAAAATGATGGCAGCGACAGCAATAATAATGGCATTGAATTTATTAACACCTAAAGTTTTCTATGTACTCTAACAGAGACTGAAAACCAGGCAATTGCAGACTGCTTGTCTTTATAAACATGACAAAAAGAAAAGGGGATAGAGAAGGAAGAAAACAATTTAATACACCAATTAATTCTTAAACCAATGTTCTTATTGTTATAGTAATCAGCTAGAATGGAAAAAAATGGGTGTTGGGGGAAAGCCAAGCAGCAGCTGATCTATCAACAAAGCCAACCCTGCGTGCTCTCTCCAATTCTCTTCTGATTTAGAATGGTGAGATTCTATTATCAGCTTTTCTTTTCCTTATTATCCTGAAGACTAAGAAAACAACTCTGGTAAATAACTGGGGCAGGGGACATAGCTTAGTGGTAGAGCACATGGAGTGCATATATATGGTCCCAGAATCAGTAACTAGCTCTCCCATTAAAAGATGCTCAGTAATTAGGATGAGATAGTCAGATAGACAATACTGAACTAGATGACTCAGATCTGACACAAGGCACATATTTATCTATTTCTTTTATACTAAAGGATGACTTAGTCTAGTGCTTATCTTAACATAGTTCAGCAATGGAATTCTATTTTAATGTAACTTAAAGAGCAAATCAGCTAATCAGAAGAGATAACTATAACACATGACAAGGAGATCAGCTGATTGGCAAAGAAAAGAGATTCTCTTGAGATGCAGAGCACTGCACAACACACGCTGCAATTCCATTCAAGTTCCATTCATCCTTACCAGAACCTCATTGTACAAACCAGGGTTCTGGCTCCATTATAGACTAGAAAACTGAGTCTGAAAAAAATAACTGGCATGGCCAACACTCCCCTAAGCATGTGGCTGAGACAGAATTTCAATCCAAGTCTTCCATCTGCATTGAAAACACTCAAATTCAACAAGAGGTATGGTTGATGTTCCACCCAGTGACTTTGTTGCACAGAAATGACTTATGTGGAAAGGTATGTATACTCCCTGTACAAAACCACAGGTGATGAATATACTTGGAAACAATGTACACACAGAAAAAAAGAAAAATTCTTTTCTATTTATAGCAATATGAGAGCATAACCATTTTATACTATGCTAGCAAATAGCAAAGCATGCTTGATAAACTCAGACATGATTCCAAGAGTTCTTAAATATGATTTAGATGTGAAATTTGAATTGAAACAGAGACTTATTTTCTTCACAAAATAAGTCAGAAACATATACAGTTGGCAGAATTTTGCCTAGAAGAGACTTCCAGCATCTTCAGTGCCATTCATCTGCATACTCGCATTATGCAGAAGACGTTGGTAAAGTACTTCCCCTGCCATATGACTGCTCTGCCAGTGCTGTTCCTTGACTTGGTGTCAGTCTGGTATTAGATTTCCACCAGTTGATTAGAGGAGACCTTTGCTCATCCACTCAAAAGGAGACCTCTTACCTGACACTTCCAATTTGCCTAGGCTTTTGACATATATTTTCAATGTATGGTTTTGGGGTTTTTGTTGCAGCTTTTTTAAAATTTTTCCGTTGTGCAACAAATCACTGAGGTCTTGCATAAACAGAAGTTCTCAGAAAAGATCTCTATTAGTTTTGGGGTGGCATCTCCTTCCATAGCACAGGTAATCCCATTAACCAGCATTGTCTGATCTTCCTATGTCGCACTTTTAAGGACCTTGAAAGTTTCCACAGGAAAAGAGGCAAAGAAGTCTGCTGTTGCCGGCTCAGTTACATCTAAATCTAAGCCCAGCCCATTATTGTGTTCTGATTTTACTTCTTTATTTTTAATTTATCATGTCCTGTGAGCTTCTCTCAGAAACTTTGGCATTTAAAGAGCAGGGCAGAAATGTGCATTTATTAGTCAATCATTATGAAGAAAAATAAAGTCAAGATCCAAAACACAAGTAAGCGCTCATCAACTTTATTTTTAAGTATACATCTTTTAAAATATATTTTTTTCCATTGTTGGCAAAGTGCAAAATTTTGCAAATCTCATCTGTTCCTATTTGGTTCATACTCAAGAGCAGCCAAACCACAGGAAGTACAGAGTATTTAAAAGCCAAGGAGAGGTGACTTCCTTTATCACTAAGATCCTGATTCTGTATTTGTAAATATTTGTTCCCATAGTCGGATGCTAAAGATAGGAAAAAGGCACTTCTGGCTGACACAACATCCTGCCACAGGAAACAATCCAGGGATAGTCAAAGTATTAATTTTAAATAGATTATTTCACAGAGAACAATAATTTAGAAAGTGTTTTTTAAATGAAACTTTTCTTCTTCCCTAATTTTTGCTCCATCATTGGGCTACAATCAACATTATACTATCTTAGAGCTGGAAGAGAACTTAAGGTCAAGGTGGCACAGTGTAGAACAGAACTCCCAGTCTGTGGTTCCACAAGCAGACACCTACACTATCAATTCTCTTCTGCTGCTGTGAGCATTAATTCTTGAAGATGATGGCTGCATTGTGGTCAGGTGCCTCAGTTTTGACCACTTTGCCTTATATCAGGGGTGTCCAACCTTTCACCTTCCCTGGGCCACATTATAAGATGAAAATTTGGTTTGGGCCGCACATACATTTGGTTTGGGCCGCATGGGGGGCAGCCCTAGCTGTCCTCTGCAGCCCTGCTCCAAGCGCGCTTACCGGCAGCTGCGATCTCAGACAGCAGAGGCTGCCAGCTTCGACTCCGGCGGCTTTATGGGGCCGGGAGGGGGTCCACCTATTGACGGGGATGGTGCAATGCAGTCATGCAGCCCCCCTGTCCCCTCCCCTCCCCCTCCTTCCTTCCGTCCCTCTCTCCCCCTCTACTGTTGTGACATGCCCCGGCCACATTCTGGCCACAAACGCCGGCAGTGTAACTTGAAACTTCGGAATTTCTTTAAAAATAAAAATTGCACTGGGTTGCATTACAAGCTGACCTGGGCCGCATGCGGCCCTCGGGCTGCGGGTTGGACAAGCCTGCCTTATATGATCCTGCTGAATCTTTAGAATTATAATGGAATCTAGCTTTCAAATATTATTGTTCTTGGCTTCCCTTACACACGCGAAAACTCTCACAACTAGTGTGCATCCAGATGAAGTGAGAGAGAAAGAAGTTTATAATTCTGCTGTTGAGCTTTAGCGATTCTAATAAAATTGGAACAACAGGGAAAAGGTCTTCTTAATCCTCTCCTACTGTCTGAACACTGACATTCACTTTTACAAGCTGCTTATTCTTGCTGATCACATGTAACTTGGCTTTTAGAACATGCACATTTTGCTACAAAAGTTAAAAGTACTCATATGAAAAATTTGTTAACTACAATTTTATTTTAAAGTCTTGCCAATCAAAACTGGCATGCTTCAGGAAGCCAAGAAACCATATTTTATGAGACTTATTCATCAAACATTAACATTCATTTCCCCCTATCCCTGGAAGTACACTGGAGATATTTGAGTCAAAACCATAATGTTACCCTATGAAACTCAGTCAATGTTCTCTTTCTAAGCTGGCATACTATCATCTCCAAAGAGAAAGGTTTGAGGAGTCTTATTCACATTGTAAAGATTTTATTTCCTTCTTTTCCATGCAAAAATCAACGGAGAAACCATGTGGCCACCACCATCAAGATCACAACCAAGCAGTAAAATAAGTTAATGAGTGTGATTCTAGCACTGATTTACTTGAAAATAAAGCATTATTTCCTAAAACTCCATAACATTGCTCTTTGACATTCTGGTGTTCTTCCTGTTTGGCAACAAAATGACATTTCACACCCTTCAATTAGAAAAACCATACACCTAGCAACATTGTTATAGCAAGCATTTACTGAATATATATTTGGTATTATTAGATATGGCTTATGGAATATTCTAATCATTTCATAGGCACACTTCTGGTCTACTTCCTTTCAGATAAGGCATACAAAATTCCACATGCCTAGTCTTTCCTGTTCTTTTTTTCCTCCTAGCCTGGCATATTTAAAAAAGTATGTAACTTTCATTTTGCACTTCAGATCATCCCCACAGTATTCTATGAGTCATGTGATGGACTGCCTCAGAGATTTGATCTCCCTGTATCCTTAAAAAAAATCCCACAGTTAAATCTGCTATCAGTTTTCTTGTTCTTCCATCCTTGCTGGGGATACAGTTGCTTCTGATTAAGACTGAAAACACTGCAGGGAGGAACACTAGCCGTGCCTTAACGCTACTGCCCCAACAGTGGCTGTACTACTGCAGCTTTAGAACTTAAAAAAAATTGGGTAAAACTGATTGTTGGCCTACTGCATCTTGTGAGTTTTGCTCTAAGACCTAAGTCAGTGGTTCTTAACCTTTGTTATTTGGATGCTTTTGAACTGCAACTCCCAGAAACCCCAGTCAGGACATCTGGTGGTGAAGGCTTCTGGGTGTTGCAGTCCAAAACTCCTGAGTAACCCAAGGTTAAGAACCAGTGCCCTAAGTCACTGGTTCTTAACCTTTGTTACACAGATGTTTTTGGACTGCAACTCCCAGAAGCCTTCACCACCAGCTGTCCTGACTGGGGTTTCTGGGAGCTGCAGTTCAAAAACACCTGAGTAACAAAGGTTAAGAACCACTGCCCTAAGTGACCAAGCCAGAATTTGGAAGAAAAGCATTAAAAGCAACAGTGTCATTTATAATATTACTTTTTTTGGAATAATAACTGGGAAGCAATCTGAAAAATAATCTAACAACTACTCATATTAGTTGTTTTCATTATAAGAGCTGTGTTTCCTCATTACTTCCAAATATAGTTCTTTAGGGATTTGGGACTATTTGTTGTATTTGTAAGTGGTTACATATTGCAGGAACATCCGTGAGCTAATAACATATGACTAACAAGTAAAGAGCAACAAATTACTTTTAAAGAAAATAACATTGATACAAGCATGTCTGATTTTGCAATAACATTTCCAAATTGACTATGACAATTAAATTTTCATTTAGTTTTAGTGAAGCAATGTAAGATGTAAGTGGATCATGATTCAACCATTTTAATTTGACATACCACAGAGGCTTTTTAAAAAAGAGAAATAGAGATCTTACCATTAATAAATACATATATTGTAGATACTATCTTCTTTCGCACAGCACTTGAGAATGGATATTTGCAGCTATAATATCCCGTGTCACTTGCTTGAGCTCTGTTCAAGGTCAGATTGCTGCAGAACTGTTTGCCATTCCTTCCACAATTATAGGTAATTATATTCAGCCGACTGGTATCCTTACTTAGACTTTCAGGCACAGACCATGAATGGGCCACTTCCCCACTGTAAATGCAGATAAGGAAGCAATAACAACAATGAACAATGATGTTGTACTACAATGACAAAATCAATTACCATTTTATTGCCATCAAGCTATTTCTGGGGCTCCCTGTAATATCATTCTCCAAAAGCAACAACACAAGAAAGGAGGAGGAGAGAATCTGTTATTGAACAATTACCCCTTTAACACTTCTAACAATAGGTTGGTCTTTTGCTCCCACCCCAATGAACTAATTGACAAATACAAGGGTGTACTACACAAAGGGTAATTTACACAAAGTTTGCCCCTTCCCAGCCAATTACCTGCACATGATACTTAAAGTATCTCCTTCTTGTATTACATGCTGTGTTCCTGTAATATTTAATTTTGGACCTTTCCATTTGGACCCTGAACTAGATCCTAGAAAACAAATAAAAATAGATTATTTTAGCTAATAGAAATTCTGTTGAGCTCTGTGTGCATTCACATTCATACATATTTAATTAAGAGGATTTTAGTCTTCCTTCTCAGTTAGAAGTCATCAAGGCATTGTGACAATAATTATGATCAGTCATGTCAATTCTGACTTGTGGCAGTTTGCCCAAAGCACTACAGGTTGGCTCTTCTCCTGGAGGCACAATAGGGAATCAAACTTTTAAGTCACTCATCTATCCAGTAAGGCCATTCATCAAGGGTTTACCAAAGGCATAAGCCAACTTTCCCTAACTTGTGTTTTCTAAACATCTTAAGACTGCAGCTCTCATTACTAGCAGGTGGCTGGAGAAAGAAGGCATTGCAACATCCAAAGTATTTTGAACAGCGTATTCTCAAAGGCTTTCACTGCCAGGATCTAATGGTTGTTGTGGGTTTTTCGGGCTCTTTGGCCGTGTTCTGAAGGTTGTTCTTCCTAATGTTTCGCCAGACAGAATGCTGTCCTCTGAAGATTCCGGCCACAGAGACTGGTGAAACGTTAGGAAGAACAACCTTCAGAACATGGCCAAAGAGCCTGAAAAACCCACAACAACTATTTTGAACAGCACCAAGTAGAGGATGGCTGGTCAAGACAAAGTCTTTTAGATGACAATCTATATTCTATGTTGTTCTATACTTAGATATGTGAAGGAAATAAGGAAATTTTTAAAATAAACGAGACCATTCTCTCTCAACACATTGTCCTCCAGGTGTGTTCTACTCCAACTCATTCAATCCTGCAGTTGGCACTGCTTACATCTCCACAGTGATTTGGATGCTATATGCATTAGCTATTGTTGTGTTTGTAGTGGCTGCTACAGATGTAGCGCTATTGATTCTGCTCCATGGCGTACATCAGATTGTGCGATATTCAACTGATGTTAGGTCTGGTGTTCCAGCTAACTAGCTTCTCAGCAACATAGGACTGACCTGCTGGTCATAGGCTTCCCACAACTGCCCTCTGCTGGATAGGATGTCAATACTACTCTCATACAACCTCTCTTATTTCTCTTATCTTTTGAAGACTGTAGTTCTAGGAAAAAACATTTATATAAACTACAGAAACAGTCAAAGACAAGTCAACACAAGATAGCCATAAAAGATGCTACCATGTATATATCTCTCTCAGATGTTCAGTAGCAACTTTAAAGTTTATGAAAACTTATGTCACATTAAATGTGTGAACCTGTAAGGTGCCACATGATTTTATTTTATTTTTTGCTATTTGCAGCAGATCAATTAAGCTAGCCTCCCTTCCAAAGAAATTTTAAAACACAGCTTTACATATTCAGTTTTATGAAATCAACTGTCTTCATGTAAATTATATAACTTTTTTTCATACACAGACATACGTTGAAGCAATATTTTATGTTCCTACAATTTTCTATAGAAAAAAGAGGGTTAAGTGAAAATAATTGACATTATGCTTCACTTTTAATTTTCTTAGGAAGAATCTTCCAAGATACAATTATTTTCTTTTTGCTTGTTATACAGGCTTTATTAAGTCCTGTTAACATAAAGGCTGAGGGAGCTCATAGATTTTCTTTAACTTCCTCCACTTAAATGGAAATCTTAATGCATAGTAGTGAATACATTTTGCATCAATCAGGACTGACAGCTGTCAGAAACCTTGTATTCCTTTATCTCCATCCAAAGATGACCATGAACTCTGTTCCACGTATGCTTCAATTTCTTCCATATTTACACTGTTCCAGTGATCAGAATGTTTTGAAATAAAAATGTATTTTCTACCAGTTCTGGAAGTACCTTGAATGTACTATGAATAAATGAGCACCCACGGGTAGCTACAATGCTGGTACTGACAAATACCTCTATTAGGATCTTATGCCATCATGTTGTCCTGGCATAAAAATAACCCTCAGTTCTTAAATGCTGTGCCAGCAGAACATAAGCTTTGGCAGGTTGTATCAGACTGGTAAGGCTCCAAGTACCAGTATAGTATGGATAGGATTACCATTAGAAGGATGGCTACCAGGTGACAAGAACTATGCACAGAATAATTCCAATTTTCTTGAGCAGAACCAGTTGTATCAATGAAGTAACAGATTTTCAAAATATATAAGATATTGACAAATACCTTGCAGTGTGCTCCTGGCCATATTTGCTTGTCACAAACAAACACCGCCAGGAACAATGAATCAACATTTATTATTTTAGTGGCTTCCACAGAAACATTTGATCATCAGCCTATTTGCATAGTACAAGGATACTTTTGGCTCTACATAACACCTTACCACAGGCTGTGCAACCTCTATGAAATATTGGTCCACTAAGAAAGAGTGGGGCTGTGAGTAAAAGATTTGAATCAGAAAGAGCGTTAGAGCCGAAGGGACTGGACCTGGTGTTGCCACTTAGACTCCTAAGGCCCTTTGCCAACTTGGTCTTGGTATAATTTGTTTGTGTTGGAGGGATGAATCCACATAATCAATTCATGCATATGCAATTGAATTTTATTTTATTTTATTCTAGGGTTTTGAAGATTGTGCATGTGGAGCTGATTGAAGAAGATAACTTGGATTTCTGCCTAAATTTGAATTGAAAAGGACACTTGAACTTTGCAATTTTGCAAGCAACTTCTGTATTGCTGCTGTTGCCAAGATCCTGGGTGCAGAAACTGTAGCATTTTGTTGCTGTTATAATTGCTCATATTGTGTATTATATAACTGTGAGTAACAAGAGACTCGTTTTGTGAAATTGTGTTTGCAAGGTTCATTTTAAAAAAATCTACGTAAGTAAACAAATAGCCCCATACAACTTAAAAGTGTTACTCAGGAAGGAAGCTGTGGAGTTCTCCAATACTGCATTTAAATAAATAAATAAATAAATAAATAAATAAATAAATAAATAAATAAATAAATAAATAAATAAATAAATAAATAAATAAATAAATAGATGAGAAATCATTTGCATTAAATCATCTTTTTTGAAAATATATAAACCACTGTGTGTAATTTATCATACATAGTAACCTAAATTCATTTAAAAATAGAATGTATATCTTACTCGTTTTTATTTTATGAGACACAGCACAGATTTAAATTCATTAGACTCCCATAAGAGTTTGAATTAAACATCTGTACCTCTCTGATGTTTAGCAGCAGCTTTGAAAAATACGTCGGGTGAAATGCATATAGGGCAAAATCCTTGAGTAATTCAATTTAGCACTTGATTAAAATTCACTACAGTCAAGAAAACATTCTGAATTATACAGTGAAGCCTTTAATAAGGCTCTAATTTGTGCCTTAATCTCAGATACTGTTCCATCACATCTCAGACAATAGGAAATGGGACAAATAAACCATGGATGCAGAATCAGGGCAGTAGTGCGAGGGGCTAAATACATGAAAAGAAGCAGCAAAACAAGAAGATAATAGAAAGACAATGGTTACTATTGAAATAAAAAGAAGAGATAGGGTTAATTCCACAGTCATTTTTAGACCTGATTGAGATGTAACATAGATGTAACATGGCATTCCCAGTGTCTGGAAATACTACATGTTAAGACCACAACTCCCCAAATCCTCCAGCCAGCAAACATTATGACAAAAAGTAACTTTGGTCTAGTGGATAATGTGTTTGGGTGGGATATCTAGGACCCATATTGTATAGTCCCAACCTGAGTCAAGAGCTCACTTTGTGCTAGTCACTGACTCATCGTCTGATGGATTAATTGTGAGATAAAATTGGGAAGAGGAGAGCCCCACACATTGCCATCAACTCTTGGGTATACCGATAGCTCTGCTTCAGAAATAGCAATTTTGGTGGCCTGGGCTTAATTGCCTTATTGGTTAATTCTCTGTCAAATGAGATTGGCATGAAAACAAAACAAAGTGTTTTCCTTATATCCTGCCCCATAACAGTTAAAGCACTCTCTAAGCAGTTTACAATTTAATTATGCAGGCTATACATTGCCTCCCTCCACTGCCTCCAGCGAACTGCATACTCAGTTTTCTGAGTTCAGAAATACTGATTTAACCTTGAGCCCATCAGGATTGAATGCAGGTCATGAGCAGAGTCTTGACTGCAGTTCTGCAGTTTAACCACAGCATCATGAGGCTCTTGCATTAGCAAGGAGAGGTTGAAAAAAAAGGACAAACACTTGTCTGGAAAGGTGCCCTAGTAGGCTGGAGGCGCTGTATGCTCTCAGAACAGATAGATTTGCAGTGCGTCAATACAAATAGCAATGTGTGGGTTAGCATCCTAACAGCAGCAAATTTTTGCACCCTTTAAATGTTAGTGTCATGGTTGCCCCATTCTAATTATAGCTCTGTTAAGCATTATGGAAACAAGTTTGTTGAAACTTCAGGATGAAGTGTTCCCCCATTCCCTCTGTGGAGACTGAAAGTGACTATTTCATAGCTTATACTAGCCATGTCATCTGAGCCAGGTGAAAATGTGGTTTGTTTAAAATATAGTCTACCAAAACAAGTCAGATGAAACCATGATTTCTGATTTTGATTTGCAGCAATACATTATTACTTAAACTAACCATGATATCTGGTTCCAATATACTGACTAATAGCATTTATTTTAAGCAATCTTAAGGCCCAACAAAACATAACTAAATGCCATTAATGTCCACTGTAAAATGGCTCAAGGCACTGTCAACCCCCTTCTATACCTGTGACCAACAAACTGGACAATGATCAAAGGCTATATTCTCCATTTAACATGCTGCCATGACCGTATTGGTCTGGGGTTTGGGAAGGTCAGGTTCACATCCCCACTGAACTATAAAACTCACTATGTGAGCCTTCAACTCATCCAGGAAAGGTAGAATGTAAATGTCAGTAATTAAGCAAAATTATGTTTTCAAAAGTAGAGACAAAGAGATAAAGATACTGGAAGAGAGATCTTTAAAGCTGAATTTTGTATCTATTTTTGTTCAGCAAGGCATTCCCAGTTAGGTGTGCATAAAATTGTACTTGTGCATTGAAATCTTATGAATGTTTACTAAAATGTAAGTCTCATTGGTCAGATTCATGGAAGGTTTATGTAATTTCCCACAGCTGAGATTAACTAATGAGATGCCATGACATTTCTTATGTCATGTGCCCAATTACACTCCTGATTGCCCAACTGAGATGCACCCCTGCTCCTCATCAACTTTCTGAAATTATGCACAGCAAGTTACACAACGCCCACATGAACACCAATAGGATACTGGTCAGAGTGTTCCACTTGGCTTACAAATTTGGGAATACAACCTTAATTTTACTATCATATGCCTGTTGAAACAATTGTAATTCTGCTCCTCCGATGACTTGAACTGTTTTGTTTATCTGTTTTCTTTCATAAATAATTCATTTTCCAGAACAATATTACTGTCATAGAAATGTCACAGTCATTTTCTATAAGCTCCATTGTTCCTCTGCAGATAACTACCAGCACTCTTGAATTCACAAAGATAGCAACGTTCTTCTTATAGATTATTCTTTGAAAATTTATTTACTGCTCTTCCAATCATCTGTAGACAAGAATATAGAATATTGCATATTTTTACTGAGTCCATATTAATAAAAGGGAAATCATTTACACGGCTACTTCACTGTGTATCTGGCTTATTTCAATGAGAGTTATTTCCAGTTGAGTATATAAAGCTTAAATTTACAAACTACTTCTCATTTACTCAATGCTTGATGTCTCAGCAAAGAATTTATACAAATGGTTGTAGGTTTTTGGGGCTGTTTGGCCATGTTCTGGACGTCTTTCTTCCTAACTTTTTGCCAGTCTCTGTAGCTGGCATCTTCACAGGACAGGAGTTAGAACTCTGTGTTCTGGTGTAGTCTGTGGGATTGTTGAGTATTTGTAGCTGTGGGATCAGCTTTTTGTCCTTTTCAGGAGACTGGGTGATTATGGCGATCAGGGTGTTTTTTGGTATGGGTGTATTGTTGTGATAAGGGGAGGGAGATGATCTGTCACTGTGATTAATGGGTGGTGTTAGCTAGTCTTTTGTGTGCAGTGATCACTGACACATCTAACTCCTGTCTTCTGAAGATGCCGGCCACTGAGACTGGTGAAACATTAGGTAGAAAAACCTCCAGAACACAACCAAACGGCCTGAAAAACCTACAACAACCATCAGATCCCGGCCATGAAAACCTTCAATAATACATTAAATTCACACAAATACTAGCTGGGATAGCCCAAAACTTTTTGCTGCTTGAGAGAAAGAACAAGATAGTAGCACCTCCTCAGTCCATGTTTAGAAATCTCCAGGACATGCAATTTGATCTTACATAAACATCATGGAGTATCCTCAGACACCTGAGGCAACGCTGTTATAATACAAGTAAGGCTAATCATGCATGGGGCCCAGAACAAGTTGTGTGACAGAACACAACAGCTTTGGAACCTGTGACAATTAGCCAGGAGACTGCAACTCTCAATAATCTGCTCTCCGCAGTGATAGCCTTTTTAACTGGCTTGGGTCTGCATACCACTAAAAAGCCAATACTGTATATTAGAGGACGTGTTGTGAATTCTATTGAGAGTCTTTGACCTGTATTCGGCTGAAATCACATTCTGTAATCATCCAATCATGCACACAAATGCAAAAAATGAAACACAAAGGGAAGAACTGTTTAATTTTTATGTGCTGCTCTGTATTTATGTACAAAGAGAACTTGAAAAATGTATCTGTTGTCTATTAGTTATCAATTTTGAACCCCTTGAAAATCGGGTTCAGTTTTTTCCTAATCAGTCCAGTAGTAACTTTAAAATATGGTCATGAGTGCATTACAGGTTGACTTCAGTTTCTCAAGCACTTCAGAGAGAGGGAACCATAATCCTGAGTAGGTTTTTAAAAACTCAGCTTCACTATGCAATTATTAGCAGAATCCAATCTGAAAGTTGCCCCAGCTGTAATGGGTTTAAGATGAGAAGAAGCCATTTATGCTGGCACAATAGTCCTTGTGCCAACACAACCGCCCATGTGCCAGCAGACATCCATAAGCACACCTGTCGTCTTGCGTATTCAATACTACTGAAGGTACATTTCTCTTGCCACCTTTTATCTCTCATGTTTAACATGAGGCAGATACTAAATAATCCTTCCCATACTGGGAATACTGCTTGAAAACCTAAGCATTGTCTTATTCTGTGCCTCATGCTGCTGCCTGATGCTCTGTTGTGTGTGTTGAGCAAAGTCCTAGATGGGTGGGAAGAGACTGCCTTGTGCCATTCCTAATGGTTTTTTTAAAAGCAATTTAAAAGGAAATTATTTAGCTACTTTTAAGAAATGACAGAGTTAAACATTATAACTAAATGACAACTAATTACTTTTTTAGGCCCTAATATTAAAACAGAGGCTAATAATATTGTAAAGTAAAATTTCTAAATTCTGCTCAGAAAGCACTGCATGATTGCTTTAAAAAAAAACAGCCATGGAACAGACAACTGAGTGAAAAGCCACTCATTTCTAAAGATTGATAAGCAGTTTCCAGAAAGAGATGTACATCCAGTGTCTTTTAATGGTTAAAAAAATGGTGTTGTGTGTTTAAAATAAGACTTCCCATAGTGGCCACATAGTAAACAGCAATCTATTTCTGCCTTGAGGTAATCAGAATCAGGGAGCTTTACTGTTTGCTCCTGGTGGTTAAACAATCTGGATAAGTGAGTATATGAGTACATGGTTTGAATACACAAACAACTTAATCTTCACCAAGTTGGTGTAGGGCTGGACCTATCATTAGACCAGGTGAGGCAGCTGCATAAAATAGGAGATCTTGTCACGAAAGACCAAAAAAAAAAAAAAAACAACAACAACCACTGGTTATTTACTTTGCTCCTGTTGTATTTTTAAAGCTTAGAGATGGAAAAATGTGTTTCTGGGATTTTCTCCTCAGATATTAAAAAAAAAATTAGCTAGTCATACACACTCTGTACGTTATCATAGGAAAGGCACCAGCTGCTGCTTTCAAGCAGGAAGCAATGTATCTTGGGCCAAACCTGACTGGTGCCACAAGCTACCATGTTACCTCCCTCATGTAAATATTCACGATTCCAGGGAAACATAACTCAAATGACAATTCCTTTTTACAGTGCATTAGCCTTTTCCTGGTGGCATTAATGAGAATAATACCCAAATAGAAACACTTAGAAAGCTCTGTGCTTAATGAATGCAACATTTCTTCAGTGGGTAAGGACATTATCTCCCCACCACACATTTCCCTGAAGGCTGAATTTAAATCATTTTAAGGATCATAAAACATGTCTCGCATGTCATGTTTTCCATTGCAAAACATAATCTTATGGTGTCACAACATGGGAAGTTCAAACAAATCCTACTGGAGTACACATTTTATACATTAAGGGACTCTTAACACAGGTAGCACGATAATCAAGCCTCTTAACAGGAACTATTCATTCTGATTTCTATCATTGTAAAATCTTCTTGCAGCAAGCCTCATTAATTTTAAGCACCAGGAAGAAAACTTCTATGGATAAGACATACAAGGATGTTTACCCATATAATTCTACTAAATGGCTCTGTATCACAGAATCACATTCTCAACTGATGTACCTTGGTGTAATTTGATTTAGCTGAATGGTGGAGAAGATTTAACGAGACTCTGAACTTTGAGAGGGAGAGAAAGGGAACAAGAGGGTGATGGTGATAACTAGATTTAAAAGACAGATAGTTTGCAATCTACTTAAAGAAAATGTAATAAGGTGATCTGATGAGCGTTCCTTCATTGATTCTCAGTTAAATTTGCACATCAGTAAAAATATTTTGAAAGCAATAAGCTTGTTTGTTGATGATACACATGCATCATAGCGGCATCATTTGAAAAGAGCCATTTCTTCTATGCTATGCACAGCTTTTTTAATCCCTGCCTGATTAACAGGGAAACCATTTTAATTAATTAACATTTCAAAACATTAATTGAACCATTGAAGTGATTAACACTGTAATCTTCCACATACTTACTTGGAAGTAAGTCCTATTAAACTCTAGGAAAGGGAAAGGGAAAGCAAAGGAAGGAGGAAATTGTGTATTGTACAGTAGGACCACAGTATCCCCAGAGGAGGCATTCCAAGCCTCCCCACAGAGTTGAAAAACAGGAATTAGCAAATGCTATTCACGGCATGGTCTCTGGCTACCTCTAGTGTACAGTTCTGGTAACTGCAGCCTGAAAATAGATATAAATTGATATTTCTGGGCTTTTTTATTCAGTATTTTGAGCCAGCAAATAAGTGAATCAGTGGATACTGAGCCCACGGATAGGGGGTTCTACTGTATATGACAGTCAAAGGCACCTCACCCAATCAATTCCTTTCATCATTATAAACAGATTTTCTTTCATGTTAGAATTCCTGATATATGTTGTGTACTATAAAATTATTGTTTTCCAGAGAAAACAGATGTCATTAGAGTTTATACTGCCTTCCTGTCAACCAAAAAATTATATATTCTTCTACCAGCTCTTCCTCTAACCTTGTGTGAGTGGGCACATGTGTATGAGCTACCTTGGGTCATCATGAGCAAAGAAGGAACATGAATAATAAAACTAATAATAATAAATTCAACAAATACTAACATTAAAATATATGAATGTGCAGCAGCCCTCCACCCTGATACAAATAAAGGGAATACAAATACAGATACTGTAGATGCCAAACCTGGCCTCTGTTCTTTGCATAACACTCTGACCCATTCCTTGTCCAGGTTTGTGGTGGTATTTGTGTGTTTCTGGATCTCTTTGAAAAAACTTTCCACAAATGGGAAAAACTCAGACAGCTATAACCTGGGGTGGGACTGCAATTCTCAACACAGGCAACCTTCTGTAGTAGGGTGTACAAAAGCAAACAGGCAACAGGATTTAAGCCACCACAACTATGGAGGGGAGAAAGATGGATCCCTACTCACCAATTCCAATCAAAAGCATTACAAAAGGAATTCAGTCATCCATCCACAGCCACACACCTATTTAATCCTAGTACAAACTGTTTAGTAAACTACAGAAGAAAGAAAATTCTAGAATGCTAATCCTTTTTAGCAACGATTAGCAAAAAGGATGAAAGACTTCATTTTGCCCTACATCTGTGTGATATGGCTGGCAAAGTGGCTGCATTAGAGATACCTAATATGCAGCAACTTCATGAATATAATTTCTTTATTTCAGTTGTTTGGCTCTCCAAGGTAGATCTTAGACTTGATTGATGATGATTCAGCTATCACTTGTTTTCTAGCAGCTCACTCTACTGGGTGCTCTGCACTATTTTCAATTGCTTTTTTCCCTCAGTTCTAACCATTGGGCGTCTTGGGTTGAAAACCTTTTAACCCCATAGATGCTGGATAAAAAAAGACCTTGAGCTACTGTTCCATCCCAGGTGTGACCAGTGGTTTTTTGCTCTATCCTATAGCTGCCCTGGGATCACACAAATACCCCTGTTAGATCCATTCTTACACAGTTGTCTGAAGACAGTGTACAGCCCTACTAACACAGACTCCTGCTACTTCCCATCAGTTTTGAACCCCTTTATATGCATTCTCAGGCTGAAGTGCCAGATTCAGGCTACAAGATAAGACACAATAGGTTACTACAATATATAATAAAATTTCACTCTTTAATCTCAACAGATTTCTTAATAAAAGTTACCACACTTTTTATTGCGCACTCTATTAAATCAAATTACTGGAACAACCCAACGCAGAATGAATTAGTTGCCTCTATTAATATCTGTATTAGTTCACTTTTGTATGAGGTGGGTTTGGCCAAGAGCAATGTGCCATTGGGGTTCTTCTGCTGAGAGGCAGATGAATGGAAATAAAGAAATTATGTTCGTATGATTTAACACAATGGTAGACCCTCCTAAGTGCACTAAAGTCAGAGAATCATAGAATCATGAAGTTGGAAGGGGCCCATAAGGCCATCAAGTCCAAACCCTGCTCAGGATATCTGCCAGGTGGTTTTCTAAATTTGTCTTGAATGCCTACAGTGTTGGATCACTCACCACCTCTCAAGGTAATCGATTCCATTGTTATACAGTACTGCTCTAACAGTTAAGATATTTTTCTTGATATTCAATTCAAAATCTGGCTTCATGAAACTTAACCCCATTGTTACATGTCCTGTACTATGGGATGATCGAGAACAGATTCTGCCCCTAATCAACAGGCTGAAGATCTGTGTACTGGTTTGTGGCCACGCAGTTAACAAATTATTTCATAAGAGACATAAACCTTATGTATATTACCATCACATCAGTTGCAGAGCATTTTAATTACCACGGTTATTTTGACAAAGGGCTGAGCATAAACTAAGGCCAGGAGACTTGTCATTCACAAGCTGTTATTGAACTTGACTTCCATCAGCAATCATGGAGAATGGTCAAGTATGATGTAGACTGGAGTCTCACAATATCAAGAAAGCCACAGGTTCCTTATTCCTGACACATATACCTAACTTCAAGCTTTCCTGGGAGGACAGAATGGCAAATCAATATAAGTGTATTGTGCAGGTAACTTTTAATTTTTTCTGACTTCTCTGATTACCTGGCATTCTGGCCATGATAACAAAACTTCACCATCCTTAAATTAATACTGCTTCCTTGTCTTGTCACTTATTTCTATAGTTGAAAAAACAACAAACTAATCTCAGCTCTGGAGACATCTGCAGGCCCAAGACTTAGCAGGAATTTTTTCTCATTCACTGCCTCAGTCTCACTTCCTTCGCTATCATATCCTGTCCATAATTATGTTCAGTGATATGAGCCACCTACATAAAGAGTGCAAAACAGTCAATTATTGCTGTGAAAGGTAGGTGTTACTGAACCCATATATGCTCTGCAAGTCATCATGATAGCTTCGCCACTACTAGATCCTTGTCTTCATAATACGCGTACCATGCTGAAATGATGACCTGCCACTTAAGGACAAGACACAAATCCAACTCAGTGCTTATCAGCAATTAAAATTATACACCAAATTTGATGGACAACACTTTTGTAAACACTAACACAGATTTTTATTTATTCTAGTTTAGTCAATTTTACTGCTTGTGTAATCTGAGCACTTGAGCTTCTCTGCTAATAAATCTACCAAAGAAACCCCTATAAAATGTAGACATCAAATGCAAAGGACCTTCTAGCTTTTCACTTGTTTCCCATTCTTCTTCCAGGCCTTGCACAAACTCCTCACTCTTACCTTCAATGTCTGTCATGGCCCTTCTCCTTGCAATTTGTTCTCATGACCTTTTTTTACTTCTCTAAAACCCACTGACCTCTAATGTTCAAAGGCCCCTCAAATGACTCTCCTGCTACCCGTTATGCAGGGAACTCACACTTCCTTTGTGAATTTTTTTGGCACAACTCCTTAGTCATAATTAGGGATGTGTATGTCTATAAAGCCTACATCCACTGACTTTTTCCCTTTTCCCAGCTCTACATCCTGTCTGTGCCCAGTTCTATTGTCTGTCTGCATTTTTTTTTACAGGACATAATCTGCCTGAGGTTGGAGTGTGTGTTCCTATTCTTTTTTTTAATTGCCATTTAAAAAATTGTGCACATAACTCTCACACATTCTTACGGACTAAAGTGTTTGTGCAGTATTTGTGCACATTTGAATTGTGCACTTTTTAAATGTGTGCACCTTTGTCAAAAGTGTGTACAACCATCTATAAATATACAGATTTTAGAGTACAAACTGCCTCTGACTTTGTTTGCTGAAGAAAATGTGCATGAAATAGCCACAAGAGAAGATACCTCATAGATTTCCAGTCTTCATCTCCTATTGGAAAGAAACATGTACAGTATGTTAAACTAGATGCATATTCTTTTTAAATGTATCTTATCATCTCTCTTGTTCTCCTGACCAAGAGGGATAAGATACTGTTTCTCTCTATTATATCAGTTTATTTCAGATGTATTAGATTTTAAACTGTTTGAGACAGGGATTTGTCATCTTAATTTAGTATTTAAAGTGTCATGATATCCTTACATAAGATGCTGCTTTTGCTCCTGGAGTATATGCTTCTACTTTAAGCACCACTATGAAGGAAATTGCACTCCAACATCTGCAAGACCACTGAAATACTTAAGTGAAATAGAAAAAGAATTGGAGCTTGTACTTTTAAAATATTTCAATAATGACAATTTCAACTAATATCTAATTTTGCTATGACTATCACTGACACTATGGCCAAGAGTGGAAAATCTGAAAATGTATCATCAGCATAATAGAGACTAAATTAATCAGGATTTATTCCAAATTAGCAGGCACAGGATTGAAGCCTAGATCTCCTTCAATCCATGAAGTCTACCAAACTGATTTAACAATTGCATTATAGTATCCTTTGTAATATCCATCATTATTTAATTGAGATTAATGCTTAATGCATTGTTCTCACTACTGTGCAGCAGAAATCTGCTCAAATGTCCCCATGAAATCTAGATCCACAAAAGGAAACTAAGGACAAAGTATTCAGGTTCTCATGAAAAAACTTAAATAATCTCACCAAATCTACATGATATATATTGCTTCTAAACACCTGTTTTTCACAATCTGAGTTCAATCCTGGGTCCTTGAGTTTGACTTAGCCTTCCGTCCTTCAGAGGTCGGTAAACAGAGAACCTGGCTGCCTGGGGGGAGGGCTATCTAAGTAAATTAGGTAAGTTTTAAACATTTTGGTCAGTATAAAAGCAGCATGTTTTTCTTGCTTTTTTTTTTAAAAAAATTAGTTTCATTACTTCTTCATTACCCTAAAAAAAGTATGTTACTAGTAACTAGTAACTCATTATTTCCAAGCCCTGAAAAACAGTCCACAAATATTATGCAGCCAATGGGATGTGCAGGTAATGCATATAGCTTGAAAAATACAAACCAAATGCTCCCATTTTAGAAAAACATACTGTCCCACGCCACAGAAATGGACATGATCTGGACATGGTGGGAGGAAGAAGAATTACACAGGTGCAGACTATATAAAGGCTAATTGTGAGTTGGGTAGCTGACAGTGGAGCCAGAGGTTTGATTCCCCAGTGTCACTATTAAGAGAAGACCCTGCCTTTGTAACTTTGGTCAAACTGAATAGTCACTGAGCACCCACTAAAGAAGGGACTGGTAAATCATATCTGACTCTTCTATAGCTAAACAGTCCTTAAAAGGGTCATCATAAGCCAGGAATGGTCTTGAGAGCACGTAAAAATAGTGTAAGACTTCACGGGTATAGATATCTCTATTCATCTTCATCTTCTCTATTTTGGAAATATAAGGCATCTTAGGTGCACACCTACAAGTCAAAGAATATGTTACAGTAAAGAACAAATGGACTGAAATAGCAATATATATAACATGATAATTCAGAAGAAAGATACTCCTCATTAGTGGGGTTTAAAAGAGTATAAGACTTGTTCATTTATGTTATTTCTTTATGACATACCTATCTGCCCCTAACAATAGATATGTTTTGAAAACCTGAGCAACTAAAAAAATACAATAAATTATGATACTAAAATAATATTAAATAATTAGGAGAATAAAACAAGTACACAATCAACCAAGTGTGAAACTATTTCAAATCCATTTAAACAGTTTAAAAATGAAACAATAGCAACAGAACACCTGCCATCACGCCAGTGGCCAAAACATTTTTGCCTGCTTACAGAAGGTCAGAAAGATGGGAACCAGCCTAGCCTTCCTTGGAAGGGAACTCCACAGCCTGGGAGCAGCCACCAAGAAGGCCATGTTTGTTGTCAGAGATCCCAGACACACATACATATATATACATGTTCAAGGCTGCGGGGAGTGTGGGACAGAGTGAAAGATCTCTCCTAAGGATCTTGACACAGGCAGGCCCATGGAGAGAAACAGCCTAAATCAAACCATAGAAGGATTTATACATCATTACTACCTCTTTCAGTTGTGCCTGGAAACAGACCAGTAATTGTAATGTCTCTTCCCAATGGTTTCAGAATGGAAAAGGTGTAGCTCTGAATTCTCCCAGTTGAATTGGCAGAGTATTTGTCTTTGGCTGAATTATACTCATTATATGAGATGTGACCTTATTCACCTAGAATGGAAAATGTTGCACTTCTCACTAACAATAATTGCAGATACAGTTACCACAGACTTTGTGTCGGTACTAGGTTTTTTGTGTGTGTGTCAACGGAATTTCCATTATACCTAATTTGTCTCTTTGCCACTACTTTAAGCAACTTCGACAATCAGAAACATATGCATTCCCTTTGTATAGCATCTTCATCTTCTCAATAACTATCTCAGGCACAATAGATAGCCACAAAGTTCTTCTGGAATAAAAATCAGGATGGAACCTTTCCATGAGAAGTGATTAAAACAGTTTTCACAGATTATGCTTGCTTCCAACTAATCCCGCATAACATCTCAAATTCAGGTATTAAAATCTATGCTGGCAAAAACATAACATCTCATTGATAATCTCCTGATTTGTTTCTCACATTCTTAATAGCCTCCTTCAGCAACACATTGTGAACTATTAAAATTTTCACACCTAGCACCAAAAAGCACCTTTGAGCCTTTCTTGCACAAGTTTGGCCATTGCACATTTTCTCCTATGTGAAACACGATCACAAGTGAGACGCAAATCACAAAACAGCACTAGACATGTTCTGGCCAACGTAAGTTTTACTTATATTACAGAACAATGGATTAGACAATGGATTTAAGCAAGCAAGAAAACAATATGTGACTACACAGGTTGCCCTCAATGTAAGAGCAAAACTTGGATTAAAACTGAGTTATACTCCTTTCAGACCAATCCTAAGCATGGTCATTTAGAAGTCTCACTGAATTGAATTATATTTACTTCCAAGGAATCACACATTGAACTGCAATCTTTAGCAACAACACATCTAAGACATTTGAGCCTCAGTTCTGTACTACTACTCAACTCCGTTGCAGATATGCCCTAAGCTTGGCTAAGTTACTTCATTGGACCAGAGTTCTCTTCATGTGTCCCAGCCAGTGAAGCAAGTGGATCCTGCACATGTCTGGATGTGATGGGTGTGAAGAAATTTGCCAGATTCATCACTGGCAAATGTGGAGGAACACCACCAGATGATTACACTGTGTGTTACTGTCTCTTTTTGATCACTTTTATGTGTAAGCCCTCTACTGTACTGTATCATCAATCTTGTATGTTTCCAAATCTGGGGCCTACTTTCTAATTGTTTGTCTAAACTGGAGGAGACGGACTGGTTCTCTTATCTGCCTTCCCAATCGAGCTTGTTCGCCCTGCCGTTTCCTAACCTTCTCTGATCTTCACACCGTCCCAAACTACAGCGCACAGCTCAAATGCCGGTTTCTTCTTTCTAACGCGGTTTAATGCACAGATTAGCCGATAGCCCTTTCTCCAAAACGCCACCTATTCCCTCCCTTTATAAGGCTTTGTCCTCGAACTGGGAAAACATTGCGCTCAGTCGGTGCCCTCCACCGACGGCGCGGACGGCCCTTTCCGTCCTTCTCTTTTCCTACGGAGAAATCGGATTCCCTGAAATCGGATCATCTCGTCGTAACGATATGAGGGGAAAGGGGCAGTCAGTCCAATGGAAACAGGACGGAGCTAAAGTGTTAAAATTGGAGGAAGATCGCCTTTGAAGTTTCCAATCTCCAAGCCAGCTTAGGACTTCAGGGTTTGTTTGTCTTTAGTATCCCAGGTTTCTATCAAACTAAAGATCCTCACAGAGCTTTTTTAAAGAAATCGTGGACACCTTAGCGCTTCATCTTGAAACAAGGTGCAGAGAATACCCGCTAACTTCCCAGCGGAGGTTGAAGGTTGGGACCCTTGGCTGGTTCTGGGAAGGCGCTCTCTCCTCCAGAAGAAGGATCGGGGCCCTTCTAGCGGCTTTCCTTGCCAGCTGTCCTCGGAGCGCGCAGCTCCCTCCGGGGACTCGCTCCCGATCCACGCCCGAGAGAGCAGGAGCCGAGCAGCGCCAGGTGTGCCGAGACAAGCGCGCAGCAAAGGCGCGCTCCGTTGAAAACCCAGACAGCAAAAACTTTATCGAGGTGGTGATGATGGTGAAGGGAGGCAGACCAGCTCGATCCCGGGCAGGAGACCGACCGGGCACCTTTCCGGTCTGCGCTGTCCTCCGCTTGAGTCCTCCCTACCTTCCGTTCACCGAAAAACCACTAGAAGAAATACAGCGCAGCGGACGCGCCCAGCGCGCAGAGGGCACTCGAGTGCCCACCACCAATGGCACTTACCTGCCAAAAGGAGCCAGGATCCCAGCAGCCCGCCCAGTACAGCACCGGGGAGTCCCCAGCCAAACATGCCTCCCTTCTGCAGGACAGAAAGCTGCTAAGAACGAGAAGAAGACGAGCCGCTCCTCCTGCGCGCTGCCGCCGCCGCCTTCCTTCCCTGGAAGAACTCAAGGGTTCTTCTGGCGAGACGCGGCGCCGCGGAGGACCTGGTCTCCAAAGGGCGACGGTATTCCTCCTCCTCCTCTTCCTCCTCCTCGGCAGGCAGACGCGGATTGGAAGCACCAGGCAGGATCCGAAAGGCGTTGAGCTTCGCGAGCTCGGCCCCTTTATAACCTTCCCTGCCCACATCCTCCTCTCCATTCACGCCTTCACCCCCCCCTCCCAACGCCGCTTGGTTTTCTTCTTCCTCCCTCCCCCGCCAAACTACAGCGAAACTTTCCGCCTACCCCCCCTCGTCCTCCCCTGGGGGGGGGGGGAAACACGCCAGATAGTCGCGGGGAGGTTTCAGGATGAGAGTGAGAAGGAGCACGACTTTTCCCTTCTCCGGCACGCTGCGCTCCTCACTGGGTCACGTTAGAGGGCTAGGGAGGAGAGCGAGTACCTTGATTGCGCGGCATCGCCAAGCTGCAGCCTCCTCAATAGCACCCCGATCACGTAGAGAGACATCCCTGCAGGGTTAGTTACATTGAAAAGCATCAGGATTTTCAACACACGCTTTCTAGAAGCACGGATTACTTTCTCATAACATTTGCGATGAGGCTCAAAGGCGTCAGCCTTTTACAGACCGACCTCTTAAACTCCGACAGATATTTGCCAGATGGATGGATATGGCTGTACAGTCTCACACACACACCTGGTAAATATCTTTTCCTGAAAACAAGGCAGCCACGGCTCTGCAATCCGCTGAATCGAACGCGTCGCGGAAGTCAAACTGATGGAAAACACGAAAACGCTCCAAAAGTTGCCGCCATAAGGCAGGGATCGTTGAGAGATTTCAGTCCGTTTGACTTCCATGGCGCGACTTGATCCAGCTGATTGCAGCGGGGTGGCTGCGCTTCTTTCAGTCAAAAATGCCCTTTAAATTTAAATGTATTAAATTTATTAAATGTAACATGAGAATAGCCCGGTAGGGTCCAGCCATGCCTGCCTTCCACGCAGGGACCAAGCAGATGCGAAGGGGATGCCAGGTAATCTTACCGCCGCCAGCAACTAGCGCGCAAACGTCCGCTGGCGTCTCGGTATACGGCGATTGCATCGAAGGGTCATGACAGATCTTTGGGCAATTTCAGAACCTCGAAAACGGTGTGCATTCAAAACCCACCACTAAAAGGCTGCAAGATGTATGCGAATACTTCTCCCAGTGCGGGTACAAACGTTAGGAAGATGGAACTGTATCAGCTAGCCGTGGTAACTGCCAAGGTATGTGTATAAAGATGTGAAACTAACCAGAAACCGACAAAGAAAAGGAAAGAAACAAAGTCCTGTCAATTTTAATCAGCTTTTCCTTTCTGGGCGGTTGTTTCTTCAACAGGGGAAGAAGTTAAAATTCCACACCCGTCCGATTGCACAATCTATTCCATTGATTTCGAGACCAAAACTTCGCTTTATCGCAAAAGACTGAAGTTCCTCAAACCCCAAAGTAAAGTTACTGCATTGGCATCTGTAGAAACGCCCCCTTTCCAGAACCACGTCGCTCCAGCTGAGAGATGTCTGCTGTTCCGTGCCTTGGATAAAGGCGTGTAACAGTTGCTAATCGCTTCTGAAGCCAGGATGATTCACGCAGCAACCACTACAGGTCATCACGACTCTCCTACTCTGTAGGCGGTCTGGTTCACCGCTACTATCCTCGTCTTCACGCTTTCACACCCCTGGGGCAGAAATCCATCTGCAGAAACCGCTCCACGTCGCTGCAACGTTGAACGGTTGGTTCATACAGCTCAAGGGACAATTAACACGACTAATCGGCATGTTATGAGAGCAGAAGAAGAGCATCTTGCCTCAGAGAGGGAATGCTAAATCCACTCAAGCTGAATTTTCAAAGCACACATTTTGAGTTCAGGATATCAAACATTTTTTTCTTCGTATTACCTGTCTTAGCCTGTTCGTTGCTTTAGTGCAACTTGGAAAAATCCAGAGTTAATTTTAAAAAAGTAAAGGGAGAAAGGGGGATTTCTATAGCCATTTTATTTTATTATTCTGCTCATACAGAATAATGAGTACAGCATTTTTCTGTCTTGTTATGTGGTCACCAGTGCTTTAGTATTAAATTGGATGTTTTCCAGAAAGTAACTTAAACACACACACCCATTCACCCCTCTCACTAGTTTAGGGTTTCCAGTGATATAATGTACATGTGTGGTTTGCTTTGATTTATCCCCATGAGAGAATCACATTGAATCGGTTCATCACTATACACTATACAACAACAACACTACTACAAAAATCCAGCCCCTGCTCCCCCAAAATATGGAAAGCAACAACATTTTCTCAGAAGTAGATGATTAGGATCACAGGCCTAAAAACAGCAAGTCTTACTTTTAAAGTGGTGTCTCTCCAATGTTATCTTGTTGTTCACATGTAGTCAATGATTTCCCCCTTTTAAGTGAAGTTACAGTGTAGTAGACACTGCATGGCACAAACTTAATACACATGCTCATCGGGATGCCTATTAATATTTAAGCCGCTGATCAGAAGCAGCCACAACCCTATAAGCTAGTGAGCAGGAAATCTTGGAGTGAGTAACCAAAAGTATTTTGTATGAATCCTTCAGAAGAGACAAATGAGGATACAATTGTATCTGCTGGCCTGAAGCAGCATTGTGTTGCTGAATTTTGAATTTTGGCTAAAAACCTCTAGCTGAGCAGCAGAAGTATAGGGACATACAGAACAGAATTAGCTTTAAGTCTCCCCAGAGCAGACCACCCCTTATTGTCTTATCGATTGGCACTTACAGTCACAATAACTCACTCTGTGACGCTAATAAGAGAAAGAATAAAAACCTTTCATTTACCCAGTTCTGAACATATCAAAAACAGCATACTGTACAAAAATGACTGCTGACAGCAACAGACCTTCAAGAGAGTCACAATCTTCTTTCCACAGACTCCTGCAGGCTATATTCTCATAACTACACTAACTGCTAACTGCCAGCAGAATAAAGAGAGAGGGAAAAAGACACTTCAGCAGAGGGGCATGGCTCTTTTTGAAGGAGGGAAGGAACAATTGGTTACTGCTGGATTATTTGACAGTCATCTCAGCCCAGAAAGGTCCATCCCAGCCAATCTACTATAGGCAGCAAAGAGGCTGCTGAAACTCCAATAGATTGTTTATCTGAACTGCCTAGAAGTTTGTGAGTTGTTGGCTCTTTCTTTAACCGCAAACCAGTCATGTGCTCTGCTCCAAGCCTAGGGTGCTGCAGGAAGGGGATATACAGTAGCTGAACAGGGATAGTGCTAGTGACTGAGAGGCCTACAGGTGCATTCATAGTCCTAGTGCAATAATGAACAAAGTAGACAAGCAGAGTTGTTTTATGTGGCCAAAACATATTTGTGCAGGAGCAACTAACTGGAGTGATATAGTTCTACGTGGGGATATAGAAAAAGAGACAGTGGGGAGCTCCTGCAGTGACCTGTAAAATATAAGCTATATATAAGTCTTCCTACTTGATAATGTAAAAAGCTGCATCTGCAGAGGTGGCAAGCTGGGTTGCCGTGTAGGAAGAGAAGGGGCAGCAGATTGAAGCCCAGTTGCCCAATATGCAGCTATACACCTATGCTTGACCAAGGATGATGAAATGTTTCCTGAGTAGAGCAGAACAGACTCTCCTGGGTAGCTGTAGAGGCTGGGGGTGCCTGTTAGAGAAGAAGAAGAAATCCAGGTGCAGAAGGCAAGCACTTGGAGGAACATGACACAAAGAAGAAGGATTATCAGGAAGTATGTTATATACTTAGACCTACAGGAACAGTATCTTTTGGACAATGGCAGTGTTCTGAATTCTGGGCTACCGGAACAAGGACAGCAGGCAGGGGCTTCAGTGAGCACAGAGGGGACTGAAAGATTTCTGCCACTTTTTAAGAGGAAGAGACATGAAATAGTGGTAGGTGACCCCCCAACTGAAGGGAACTAAGGCAACCGTTTGCAACTGTGATAAGATGCATCAGGAAGTGGGCTGTCTCCTTGATCAGAAGATGTAGGAAGTGATAGAGCATTTGCCAAAATTTATCAAGCCTGGTGACCATTATCATTTCCTTATGACCCATGTGGGGGCAAATGATACTGAGAGGCACCACCTTCAACATATTGCGAGAAATTCCAAAGATCTGGGTAGGAAGGAGGAAGATCTTTGGACACAGGTGTGTATTCCCCTCCCCCGACTCCTTCCTGTTGAAAGTTATGGCCAGAAAGAGAGAAAAGAATAGGGGAAGTGAACAAGCGGCTGTGCAGATGATATTATCAGGAAAGGGTTGCTTTCTTGACCGTAGTCTGCATTCCCAAGAGGACTTTTGGCAAGAGATGCTGGCACCCTATAATGGTTGAGAGGAACAGGCTTTTTAGAAGTTTTGCACATGTATTTTACAGATGTTTATCTGGCCAGAAGGGTTTTAAACTGAATCCTGTTAAGGAAGAGGACTGTATTCTAGAGGAGAAGGGGGATACGAAATACTAATGATGACAATGTTAATAATGCATCAGAAACTGAGATGATGGTATAGAAACCTGGCAATGGATGAGGAAAACAATTTAAAAGCACCTGGAAAAAAACCCATGATTTCAAATGTATCTAATCCAATGTACAGAGTATGGGAAGCAAATATGATGAGATTGAATTGTATTATCAGTATTAATATTGACAAGTATTGTTTGATAAGTATTACTGAAGCCTGTTGTGATGAGACTTGTAACGGGAATATTGTAATTGAAGGTCCCATGGTGGTCATTAGGCGGCAACATATATCTAATGTCCTACTGTTTAACCTACAGGCTTTTAGCATACAAAAGGCTAGAAAGACTTAACACCCAAAGAAAAGTAGTTTTTTATGACACTGCTGATGCTAATGTTGACTAACCTGTATCAGCTAATCAGGTTCCCTGAGGGATTTTCAAATTACCAGCTTCCTTTTCTCTCTTGCCTGCCTCTCTTCAGCTGATGAGGAAAAGATGATCCTAGGACAATGGGGGATGAGAAAGAACTAAAGGCTTTTGAGTAGGATCTGAGTTGTAATGAGCTAGCTGCATCAGAGATAATGATTCTTTTTAGCTGTGCTGATTATGAAGTGTTTGTAGGTGCTTCTTTGTTTCTTGTATCATTTTCACCCTAGTTTCAGCAATATGCTGTCATGTTCCATGTAGAGCTCCTGTTTATAGGCAGGTTTCACCCCTGCCTGCCGGCCTGCCTTTAAATTGGTCTTTTTGACAATCCAGGGTATATGCAAAACTCCCCTCCAGTACTTCAAATGAATCAATTTTTTTTTCTTGTCCGCTTGCTTTACTGCCCAGCTACACCCTCACTTACTGACTGGGAATACAAGAGTGTGGATGGTCTTGATCTTCAGTGACACATCTTTACAGTTAGTGATCTTTTCTAATTCCTTCATTGCTGCCCTTCCTTTTCTTCATTGTCAGCATTAAAGTTGTGCAGTTCTTCTGTAGTCATTTTGCCTTCGTAATGTCCAACAGCAGTCCTGCTTTGGCATTTTCTTCCTTCATTTATACTAAAAGCCATTTCAAGTCATTGTAGCTTTCTGCCAGTACAGTGGTGTCATCTGCATATCTTAAATTATTGAAGTTTCTTCCATTAAATTACATCCCTCCTTCATCTGAATCTAGTCCAGGTTTCTATATGATATGTTCTGCATACATTTAAGGGGATAACATGTACTCTTGTCTGACACCTTAGCCTATAGGAAACCATTCTGTCTCTCCATATTCTGTCCTAACGGTAGCTAATCTTGTTCACAATACAGGTTACACAGTAAGACAATCATTTCTTCCAGAACAATCCATAAGTTCTTATGATCCACAAAGTCAAAGGCCTTGCTGTAGTCTATAAAGCATAGACTGATCTTCTGGCCCTATTTGGTGTACTTCAGTAGTCAGCAGATATTTGCAATATGATCTTGAATACTTCTCCTTTTTCATAATCCACCTTGAATATCAGGCATTTCTTGCTCCATATAAGGTAAAAGCCTTTGTTGCAACCCCTTGAGCATCACTTCGTTTGCATGGGAAATTAGAGTCATGGTCCCATAATTACTACGCTCCTTGGCATGTCTTTTCTTGAAGATTGGAAAGTGTATTGAATGTTGCCAGACTGTGGGTCACTGTTTTGTTTTTCATATCTGCTGGCATATTCTTGATACAATTATGACAGATACTATCTCTGTAGCTTGAAACTGTTCCATTGGTATCCCATCAACCCCTGGTAATTTATTTCTTCCTAGTGCTTTCAGAGCAGTTTTCACTTCACTTTATAGAATACTAGGTTCTTCATCATAGGGTTCCTCCTCCAAGGAGTCTGTCATCCTTTTATCTCTTCTGTATAGGTCTTCAGCATACTGCTTCCACCTTATCTTTATTTTTTCCTGGTCAAATAGTGTGCTTCCCTGATGGTCATTCAGCATTCCTAATCTAGGCTTAAATTTCCCTTTGATTTCTTGGATGTTCTGGAAGAGATCCAAGGTTTTTCATTTCTTTTTACTACAGGAATTGTCTTTTTGCAGTCTTCCCTAATAATATCTTTGGTTTCAATCTACAGTTCTTCTGGTTCACAGTAAATTGAGTCAACACCACCCAGTGAGTGCTTTAAACACTACAGAGTGGTATATAAGCTGCACACTTTGCTTTTTGCCTTTTTTTCCTGCTTAGAAATAATTCAGCCTGGTGTCTCTCACCTTTCTGCCTGGTTCCCGTATCAGAGAGCTCCTCAGTTAAGGAAGTGGAAAGCAAAGTACTAGGTTAGAAGTCTCTCTTTTTTTGAGTTTAATTGTACTTTTCAGACCCACACAACAGAATTCCTCCTATATGTTGGATAAGCAGGCTCTCCGTTCATCTTGAATGCATGAAGAATAGGGAGGTGGTAGAATGCAATAATTCATGGTATAAACTCCCTCATTGGCTTTTCATATAGGTTGGCTGGGGACTGAGCTTTACCGAAGAGTGCAGGTTATTTAAAAGGAACTGAATAAGCAGGAAGGGAGGAGATATATTATATGTAAAAGACATATATGTATATAATATGCAACTATTACTGTTTACTAGCCTTCCATGCTCCAAATCCTAGATCTTCTGAACAGTAATACAATAACTACATTCTGTCAATTCCAATTTAGAGAAAAACCTCTCCTGGGTTTTCTAGGTATAGAATACTCAGAAGTGGTTTACTAGCTTCTTTTTCCAGGAATTTTCTGAGATTGTGCCACTTGCCCAAGGTTACATAGCCTGATTCTTCTTCTGGGAGGTACAGTGAAGGACTGAACTCTTGGCCCTTGGCTCTGCAACCAGGCAATTGGCTCACTGTTCTACCTTGCAAGCTGGTGAACAGCATCTGGATAAAAATCAAAGGAGAAGAAATAATAGTGACACGGCCATGGTAGTTTGCTACAGACGTTCAAGCAAAAATGAACACCTGGATGGTGCCCTCCTCAATGAGGTGACTGAATATTCATTGAGGAATATAGTAGTAAGAGGTGACTTCAAGTACCCTGACATATGTTGGAAGTCCAACTCTGCCAAGAATGTAAAAGGTAAAGGTAAAGGTTCCCCTTGACAATTTTTGTCCAGTCGTGTTCGACTCTAGGGGGCGGTGCTCATCCCCGTTTCCAAGCCATAGAGCCAGCATTTGTCCAAAGATAATCTTCCGTGGTCACATGACCAGTGCGACTTGGACACAGAACGCTGTTACATTCCCACCGAGGTGGTCCCTGTTTATCTACTTGCATTTGCATGCTTTCGAACCGCTAGGTTGGCGGGAGCTGGGACAAGCGACAGGAGCTCACTCCGTTGCGTGGATTCGATCTTACAACTGCTTGGTCTTCTGACCCTGCAGCACAGGCTTCTGCGGTTTAGCCCACAGCGCCACCACGTCCCAAGAATGTGAGAACCAACAAATTCCTCACTTGCCTTGCTGACAATGTCATTTCTGGAAGATGGAAAAGTGAAAAGAAAACGAGCTATTCTGGATCTGGTTATCACCAACAGAGAAAAACTTGCCAGTGGAATCAAAACAGTGGGAACCCTGAGTGTCTAATTCCTCCTTGGATTTGTTATACTGAGAGGAAAGAAACTTGACAGTAGTATAATATGAACTCTGGCTTTGAGAAAGCTGTTTAAGTAATGTTAAGGAAGTAGGTGAGATCTTAAGGTCAGGAATTTGAAGGAGGAAGGGATTCACAAGGGATGGGAGATTCTTAAAGATGATAACCTGAAGGGAAAAAATAAACAATTCCAACAGAAAAAGAACAGGCGAGCATCTAAAGAACTATAAGCCCTGAGCATGTCTGTTAAAGGTATGACATTTTGGAGATCACTAATCCATAGGATTATCATACATTGGAAGTGACTCATAGCATATAATAGCACCTAAAGAGACTGGGCTGGCTGCATAAGGAAGATTCAGAGGGGATGAGATTTTGAAAAGACAGCTACAATATAAGATATGGGAAGAGGAGCATTCACCAAAGAATAGTACAAATCAGTCAATATTTTTAAGAAGCGTTAAAGCTCAGAATGAGCTCAGACTTGCAAGGCAGAGTAGAATTAAATAGGTTTTTAAGCCTACAGCAAGAAGAACTTGGAAAGCGTAGATCTGCTGTGAGGAGAAGATGGAGAAATGCTACTGAATGAGAAGGTGGAACTGCTCTACTTACTTCTTCAATCTTCACCCAAAAGAAAAATAATGTATAACATGGTGAAAAGAGAACCGGTGATACAATGGTAGCCAAAGACAGATAAAGATATAGCACAGGAGCAGCTAGTTATTTTATGTAAATCCAAGGCTCCAGGACCAGATGAACTGCAGATATAATCTCAGAGTCTCTGTCTATATTATTTCAGTATTACTGGAAACAAGTGCAGCCCCTGCAGGTAGGCAAATGTTGTCTCCATCTTTTAAATGAGGGATGAGGACGATTTGGTCAACTCCCAGTCAGCCAGCTTGACAATGATAACTGGAAAGGTTCTAGAAACAATTGGCCCATGGGCACTTAGAAAAGAACACAGTGATTACTAGGAGCCAGTTGGGATTTCTCAAAAAATGAGTCGTGGCAAACCGATCTCCTTTTTGATACAGTCATCAATGTGACAGATGAAGGAGTGCCATAGATGTGCTGGATCTTGATTTTAGCAAGAAATTCAACATGGTCTCCATATTCTGATACCCAAGCTGTTCAAATGTGGATAGATGACACTACTGATAGATGAATTTGTATCTGGTTGATGGACCATGTTCCGAGAGTATTCAGCTTCTTATCCTACAGAGAATTGAAAAGAGGAGTGTTGTGCGATTCTGTCTTGGAAATTATATTGTTCTGCATCTTTATAAATTATTTTGATCAAGGGGTATATAGGCTGCTTATCCTACTTATGTATGATACTATACTGGCAAGGGTAGCTAATATTTCAGAGGAGAATGAGAAATCAAGATGAGCTTAACTGATTTGAGAACGGGGCCAAAAAAATTAAGCGAGTTTCTACAGAGGAAAATGAGAAGTTCTACATTTATGCAGGAAAGATCAGATCTTTCCAGGATGAGTGACACTTGGCTTGCCAATAGCATGTGTGGAAAGAATAAAGGGTATCTCAGTACACCTCAGTTTAAATACAAGTCTAGAGTGTGATACAGTGCCAAAACACTCTAATGCAATTTTAGGATGCATCAACTGAAGTCTAATGTCCAGATCAAGGGAAATAACAGTATCACCCAATTCTGCTTTGGTCAGAAGTCACCAGGAATACTGTGACTGGTTCTGGATATCACATTTTAAGAATGATATTGACAAAGTGGAATATTTCCATAGAAAGTGACAATATGAACCTACCCGGCAGTTAAGATCTAGCCAGGGGGCCCTTTTGAAAGAGCCGTCCCTTAAGGAGGTAAGAGGGACGGCTTGTAGACAAAGGGCCTTTTCGGCAGCTGCCCCCAGACTATGTAATGCCCTCCCGACTGAGATTTGTCTGGCCCCGACGCTGATGACATTTCGGCGCCAGGTCAAAACCTTCCTGTTCCAGAAGGCTTTTAATTGAAATAATATTAGCTGTGGGTCTGATGGCAATTTTAATTGTATTTTAATTGTATTTTAATTATTTTATCTTTTGCTGTATTGAATTTTTAATTATTGTAAGCCGCCCAGAGACCTCTGGGTAGTTTGGGCGGCATATAAATTGAATAAATAAATAAATAAATAAATAAATAAATAAATAAAGAAAGAAAGAAAGAAAGAAAGAAAGAAAGAAAGAAAGAAAGAAAGAAAGAAAGAAAGATCTGGAAGCAAGGTCTTATGAGGAAGAGTTGAGGGAGCTGAATGTTATTAATCTTAGGTCCCTTAATTGGAGAAAGGTAGCATACAAATTAAAATAACATAGTAAATAAAATAAACCTGGAGAAGAAAAGATTGAGAGGCAATACAATAGTCACTTCCAAATAATTGAACGACTACCATGGATTGCTGCCTTGTTGTGGCGAAGGGGCTTAAGTAACTCAGGGAAGCTATGGGCTATGCCATGCAGGGCCACTCAAGACGGACAGGTCATAGTGGAGAGTTCTGACTAAACGCAATCCACCTGGAGTAGCAAATGGCAATGCCACTCCAGTATCTTTGCCAAGAACGCCCCGTGATCAGAAACAAAAGGCTAAAAGATATGACGCTGGAAGATGGGACCCTCAGGTCGGAAGGCGTCCAACATGCTACTGAGGAAGAGCGGAGGACAAGTACAAGTAGCTCCAGAGCTAATGAAGTGGTTGGGCCAAAGCCGAAAGGACGCTCAGCTGTGGATGTGCCTGGAAGTGAAAGGAAAGTCCGATGCTGCAAAGAAAAATACTGCATAGGAACCTGGAATGTAAGATCTATGAACCCTGGTAAGCTGGAGGTGGTCAAACAGGAGATGGCAAGAATAAAAATCGACATCCTGGGCATCAGTGAACTAAAATGGACAGGAATGGACGAATTCAGCTCAGATGATTATCATATCTACTATTGTGGGCAAGAATCCCATAGAAGGAATGGAGTGGCCCTCATAGTCAACAAAAGAGTGGGAAAAGCTGTAATGGGATACAATCTCAAAAATGATAGAATGATGTCAATACGAATCCAAGGCAGACCTTTCAACATCACAATAATCCAAGTTTATGCACCAACCAGCATTGCTGAGGAGACTGAAATTGAACAATTTTATGAAGATTTACAACACCTTCTAGAACTGACACCAAAAAAAGATGTTCTACTCATTCTAGGGGACTGGAATGCTAAAGTAGGGAGCCAAGAGATAAAAGGAACAACAGGGAAGTTTGGCCTTGGAGTTCAGAACGAAGCAGGACAAAGGCTAATAGAGTTTTGTCAAGAGAACAAGCTGGTCATTACAAACACTCTTTTCCAACAACACAAGAGGCGACTCTATACATGGAAATCACCAGATGGGCAATATCGAAATCAGATTGATTATATTCTCTGCAGCCAAAGATGGAGAAGCTCAATACAGTCAGCAAAAACAAGACCTGGAGCTGACTGCGGCTCTGATCATCAGCTTCTCATAGCAAAATTCAAGCTTAGACTAAAGAGAGTAGGAAAAACCACTGGGCCACTCAGGTATAATCTAAACCAAATCCCTTATGAATACACAGTGGAAGTAAAGAACAGATTTAAGGAACTAGATTTGTGGACAGAGTGCCTGAAAAACTTTGGATAGAGGCTCGTAACATTGTACAGGAGGCAGCAACAAAAACCATCCCAAAGAAAAGGAAATGCAAGAAAGCAAAGTGGCTGTCCAACGAGGCCTTAGAAATAGCAGAGAGGAGAAGGGAAGCAAAATGCAAGGGAGATAGGGAAAGTTACAGAAAATTGAATGCAGACTTCCAAAGAATAGCAAGGAGAGACAAGAGGGCCTTCTTAAATGAACAATGCAAAGAAATAGAGGAAAATAACAGAAAAGGAAAAACCAGAGATCTATTCAGGAAAATTGGAGATATTAGAGGAACATTTTGCGCAAGGATGGACATGATAATGGACAAAAATGGTAGGGACCTCACAGAAGCAAAAGACATCAAGAACAGGTGGCAAGAATACACAGAGAAATTATATCAGAAAGACTTGGATATTCTGGACAACCCAGACAATGCAGGTGCTGACCTAGAGCCAGACATCCTGGAGAGTGAAGTCAAGTGGGCCTTAGAAAGCCTGGCTAACAACAAGGCCAGTGGAGGTGATGGCATTCCAGTTGAACTATTTAAAATCTTGAAAGATGATGCTGTTAAGGTGCTACATGCAATATGCCAGCAAACTTGGAAAACCCAACAGTGGCCAGAGGATTGGAAAAGATCAGTCTACATCCCAATCCCAAAGAAAGGCAGTGCCAAAGAATGCTCCAACTACTGCACAATTGCACTCATTTCACACGCTAGCAAGGTTATGCTCAAAATCCTCCAAGGTAGGCTTCAGCAGTATGTGGACCGAGAACTCCCAGAAGTGCAAGCTGGATTCCGAAGAGGCAGAGGAACTAGAGACCAAATTGCTAACTTGCACTGGATTATGGAAAAAGCCAGAGAGTTCCAGAAAAACATCTACTTCTGCTTCATTGACTATGCAAAAGCCTTTGACTGTGTGGACCACAGCAAACTATGGCAAGTCCTTAAAGAAATGGGAGTGCCTGACCACCTTATCTATCTCCTGAGAAACCTATATGTGGGACAGGAAGCAACAGTTAGAACTGGATATGGAACAACTGATTGGTTCAAAATTGGGAAAGGAGTACGACAAGGCTGTATATTGTCCCCCAGTTTATTTAACTTATATGCAGAATACATCATGCGGAAAGCTGGACTGGAGGAATCCCAAGCCGGAATTAAGATTGCTGGAAGAAATATCAACAACCTCCGATATGCAGATGATACCACTCTGATGGCAGAAAGTGAGGAGGAATTAAAGAACCTTGTAATGAGAGTGAAAGAGGAGAGTGCAAAAAACGGTCTGAAACTCAACATCAAAAAAACTAAGATCATGGCCACTGGTCCCATCACCTCCTGGGAAATAGAAGGGGAAGATATGGAGGCAGTGACAAATTTTATTTTCCTGGGCTCCATGTTTACTGCAGATGGAGACAGCAGCCACGAAATTAAAAGACGCCTGCTTCTTGGGAGGAAAGCGATGACAAATCTTGACAGCATCTTAAAAAGCAGAGACATCACCTTGCCAACAAAAGTCCGAATAGTCAAAGCTATGGTTTTTCCTGTCGTGATGTATGGAAGTGAGAGCTGGACCATAAAGAAAGCAGACCACCGAAGAATTGATGCCTTTGAATTGTGGTGCTGGAAGAGGCTCTTGAGAATCCCCTGGACTGCAAGGAGAACAAACCTATCAATTCTAAAGGAAATCAACCCTGAGTGCTCACTGGAAGGACAGATCCTGAAGCTGAGGCTCCAATACTTTGGCCATCTCATGAGAAGAGAAGACTCCTTAGAAAAAACCTTGATGTTAGGAAAGTGTGGCGGCAAGAGGAGAAGGGGACGACCAAGGATGAGATGGCTGGACAGTGTCCGCGAAGCAACCAACACGAATTTGACACAACTCCGGGAGGCAGTGGAAGACAGGAGGGCCTGGCGTGCTCTGGTCCATGGGGTCACGAAGAGTCGGACACGACTCAATGATGACAACAACAACCATGTGGTAGATGGAGCAAATTATGGATAGTTTGCAATGGATTCTAATGGCAAGAAAGGAGATTCCAGCTAAACATTTGGAGGCATATCCTGATAATTAAGAGCTATTCAACAGTGGAATGATCTTCTTTGGTGTGTTTGCTTTGAATGCGATAGGAAAAAATTCAGTCCTTGCAAACATAAAAGATCATTAGAAACCAATGAGCAAGAGACTTCACTTAACCTATGTTACCAGGCTATTGCAATAATAAATGAAATGGTATTTGCAAAGTACTGTATGTTATACACTGAAATGCAATAAAAGTGAAAAGAAATATGGCAACAACATCAACGAAAAGTACTAAGACATCTTTAAAACCAAAAGATTTATTTCAGTAAGAGTTTTTGTGGATTACAAACCCTCTTTTCAGATACTGTACGTGGTCCAAATAGTTACATCTAAATTAAGGGCAAAACTACACAACATACAAAACACAGAGATGCAACTGAGTCCCACTTTCTCTTTTTACTTCCAAGTAAACTAGTGGTGATTCTGACTTGGATCAGCCACCTTCATGTCTACTTGGAATTTTAAAAGCAGGTGATGTGAAATGCAGCCTACGCGTACAGCATACAGTTTTAGTTCTGACCCATACTGACTGAGTACTGTAACTGAAAACAATGGAACGCATGGGTTATGATTAACTTAAATCCTATTGATTTCTACAGGACTGCTCTAAGTGTGACTAAATCTAGATCTAGTCCATAATAATAAATACTCATAATTTTAAATAAACGGATGATCCTAATGTGTTACATGTAGAGATGGGCACAAACCATCAAATCGCACAGAGGAGGTGGAGGAGGTGCTGCCTCTGAGTGGCCATTCACTGGAGGAGGTGGGGATGGGCAGTGCCAGACACCAGCTGAAAAACAAACTGGCACAAACCAGTTTGTGCCTATCTCTGGTTACATGCCATCAAGCCATAGCTGATTTATCAAGACCTTGACGGGGTTTCCAGGCTATGTAAGGTATTTAAGGAGTGGTTTGGCCAGCACCATGTCTCAACGAGTTTCCATGACAAAGATTTGAACCACGATTTCCTGATCCCTAGTTCATTACTCTATCCACTACGCCACACTGGCTCCCCCTGATATAAAAACTAGGCATATTAAAAAAAACTCAGAAAAAAAATCTGAATTATATTTTCCATTTTCAAAGGCTTTCATCAGCTTTTTCTAATTGTGGGTTATTACATTTGGGTTGTCATTGTTGATTGAACAATTTATAGTTGGGAGAAATTTGATCTTGGCTCTTGCAAACACAAAAATAACTCTCTGGACAGACATTATAACAGAGCTTGACATGGCAAGAATTCTTGGAGACTACTGAAAGGACTGACCAAGCAAATGGCTGAGATAACACTGTTGAAGTTGTCTGCTTCTGGTCAAAAATGCTCTAATTATCTTAACATTTTGTCTTGAATTGTAACTATATTTTATATACATCCATCATTTTAAATTATGCAATGCTCTGAAATGAGTAAAGAAAGAAAAGAAGGTTGTTCAATTAAAAGCATGCCATACTTTTTAGAAGTATATTTTAGAAGTAAAATATGCAATGCTCTGAAATGAACAGAGAAAAGAAAGTTGTTCAATTAAAAGCATGCCATACTTTTTTAGAAGTATACTGCATTGCAGACTTTTGTGGTAATCAGATGGCATACAGTACATGGTTAATTGTCTCTGTTATACACGAATTACCAAAAAAAAGAAAGAAAGAAAGTATTTTGCAAGAATGTAGGAATCTCAGCCTTAAAGTATACCTGGCCTGAAGCAACTAACAATGGTTGAAAACCTGCTGTGCGGTTCCATGTGCACAATGGAGATGAAGACAACAGTAGCAGCAAATCACTTATTTTGGTGATTCTGAAGCACCTGAGACTTCTTCACATTATGTAAGAGTTAAGTTCATGCCAAAATTGTCTTTCATCGGTGAAGAGTTGCTGCTGTTGACTTCATCACACAGAGCTGCGCAAGAGGATTTTAGCCAGCACATAGCAGTATGTTAGTCAGATGGCTTTATATAGATGTTATTAACATATACCTATAAATGGCAATGAATGTATTTCAACACAACACAGCTGGTAGGTAAACAAACAGCATGACCCTTAATTTACAGAGAAGGAAATGAAAGCATACGGAAACCAAACAGTTGGTCTAACATCACAGGAAGCTAGTGATGGAGCCAAGAACATAATTAAGATCTTGTACATGAATCAACTCATTTTTGCACTGGATTTTTTTTAATGTTTCAGGTTTTTAATTTTAAGAAGACTGGTTAGAATGTTTCCTGAAGACATTGTAGAAAGTGTCTATTCAAAGTCCCCTTGCTTTAAGAATTCTTGTGGTTGGACTGGCCAATGGATCATTTAGTTTCATATCCTCTCCTTGCTAATGGCCAGTAATATATGCCCTAGTAGAAGAAGAAAATAAGAACAAGAAATGATAGGATATTATGCAACAATTTATTCTGACTGATGTTAATGCTATCTCAGATTTTTATTCTTTATTGGTAAAATTCCCATGTTCTATGAAATAGCTAGGAGAAATACACACCCATCATGTCAACTATATCAACTTATTTCCTTGTTGTAAGGATGGAAGATAAGGCTTATCTTCCCAACAGAAATCAAGATAGTTCCCAACAGGCATCAAGATAGGAATAGTAGCAGAGAACGAGTCCATGCTAGGCTGTTCCTCAGATGAATCACCAAAACTAATACTCCATTTTTCCCCCACCAACTTCCTTCTATGAGGCTCAGTCTGCAAGGTTCGTGACCTCCCAAGGGCTCTGAGGTCACAGGCAGCAGCTTTTTCAAAGCAGACGATCCATTAAACTCATTGAATTCAGCTTAGATGCAGCAGCATCCATCACAAAAGCTAAGTCTATGTTGAACAAGAAAATGGGAAAGGTTCGTCTTCAGAATATAGAAGACACATACAACCTCTCAAGCTGTTGCCCAGTTCCACATGATAAACATCGACAGGATGAGTCACTTCCATCATGATATTGCTAGGCATATGTCGGTATTGTTGAAGCAGATATGAAGACACAGTTGGCATTTGGGTTGTAACCGTGTATTTTTCTTGCCTTCCTCTCTGACTTTTGTGTATCAAGAATATGGCTGGCTGATTGATGGTAGACTTGTATTCTCAGTTATTATTTATTTAAAATATTTTTATTCTGCCTTTCTCCTTAAAAGGACTTGAGGTGATACAATACTTCTATCTGGAGGCAGGTTTTTTTTTTTTACTGGTTGTATGAAAGGTTTTCTTTGAAAAAATATTGTGATTTATATGGCACTATTCTACCTATATTTCATTAAAACTAAAAAATTAATCTTTTTTAATTGAAAAAAATGTTTTCTTTAATAATCAATTAATTACTCAGATTTATCTTTCTTTCCTTTTCCCCTTCCATCTTTCCCCCTTCTCTCCATTCTTCTTCCTCACTTGTCCTTTCCTCTCCTTCTCCCTCCTCCTTTCATCAAGCTTTGTTAAGTCTTCATCTCAAGGAACCTGCCCAGTGCCATCTCTATTCTGACTTCTATTATGTAGCTATGATCTGACTGTTTGTTCAACCAAATTCCAAGGTACTTAAATCTGTCAGTGTCTTCCTCATTTTTATTGCATTTCTTGGCCTGCTTCGTTTTCTTAACATTTATTTTTAGAGTCTGTGCCTTACTTAATTCATCTCTTTTACTGAGTAAGCATTGTAGACTATCTAAACTCACAACTTATCAGATGTCATTGATAATCTCTCCACAATGATATCACTATATGAATCAGCAAGTGGCTCTCTATAGATGTTCTCTGAGTACAAACTGAAAAGCACAGGCAAGAGTGAATAATCATACTGTATTCCTTTTTTATATTTCTATGTTCTGTCTTCAACTTTCATTGCTACTATAGGTCATTATACCTCTTTTTTATATCTTTTATTTTCATTATATAACACACAAACAATCAAAGGAATATAAATACAGGGGAGGAAAGAAAAAAGGGGGGGGAAAGCAAAGGGGAAGTGTTTACAGTAATGCAATATATAGTATAGTCTTGGGTCCATGGCTGTGTTACAATACTAAAATCCATACCATATGCTGTATTCTCTACTGATGTTTGTTTCTGGGCCCAATCATAAAACATTTTACAGCTTTCTTTAACATATATTCTCGGGTTCTTACGTAGTGCTTCTGACAGGCTATCCATTTCTGCAATATCCAATAATTTTTTAATCAGCTCCTCCACCTTCGGATTTTCCAGTTTTTTTCCATTTTTGGGGCCCATATCAACAACATATATTTAAAAATTTTTATCAACAAATTCTGGCATTATATTCAGCAGAAGCATTTCTGGTTTAAAAGCTATTTTTGTTGTATAATTTCTTGTGTAATATCTACAAAATATTTTTACTCTATCGCATGTCCACCACATATGAAAAAAAGTCCCAGGTTGCTCACCACACTTCCAAAATGAGTTGCTTACCCCTGACACCATTTCTGCCAATTTTACAGGTGTAAGATGCCATCTATAAAGCATCTTTAAAACATTTTCTCTTTAGTTTACTGGTTTAATCCATCTATGGTTATCATTCCACATTTGAGTCCAATCATGCATGCATAGGCGTCCTTCAGTCTCGAGCGACTATGGTAACATGCTCTGAACCGAGGAGTGTCCTCTCCAGAGCATGAAGCCTGGGTAAATCTATATCTATATTATAACCAAAATTTTGTGCCCATTTAATCGTCATTGCTTTCACCCTTTCATCTTCTAAATTATATTCTAACAAAAAAGTATACATTTTTAAAATAATCTTATCACTAGTTTAAATCCATAACTCATCCACCGGAACCTTCCCTTCATAAAAACCCCTTATGGTGTCTTTTTAAAACCTTGATTCTAATTTTAGCATTGCCCACCCGTCCATTGGTAGTCCCTTTTCATTTCAGCTCCTGTATATTTTTTAATTATTGCTCTTTGGTTAAGAGCTCTTTATACGTATATCTCAATTCTTTCAAGATTAGAGAAGGTTGTGTAAAAGCTTCCAAAGGCGCTACGCATTTCAAAAAATTTTTGTATATTTGCCCCTGGAATTTTTGCTAAACCTGGTATAGCGCTCTTACAATGTGATCAGTAAAATGTGTTTGGTATTTGACTTAACTATACCATATATATGCATGCCATCCTAATCTCAAATTGTGCCCTTCCAATTTTAAAAGTCTTTGGTCCCCCAAAGTAATCCATTCCTTTCTCCAGTTCAGTGTGCAGGCTTCGTAGTATAGTAGACAATGTGGTAAGCCCATTCCTCCTCTTTCTTTTAAATCCTGTAGGGCTTTAAGTTTTATTCTCGGTTTTTTAGTTTGCCATATAAACTTAGAGAACACAGCATCTACATCCTTAAAATATTTATAATTCAGCAGTATTGGCAAGTTTTGGAACAGGAACAGAAGCTTTGGTAAAATGTTCATCTTTATAGTTGCAATTCTACCCAGCATTTAAACTTGCAGTTTGCCCCAGTTTTCCAGATTTTCCTATATTGAGAGATAATTGTCTTTCATCAAGTTACTTAGGTTTTTTATGAGATGTTGTTGTTTAGTCGTTTAGTGTCCGACTCTTCGTGACCCCATGGACCAGAGATTGCCAGGCCCTCCTGTCTTCCACTGCCTCCCGGAGTTGGGTTAAATTCATGTTGGTCGCTTCGATGACACTGTCCAACCATCTCATCCTCTGTCGTCCACTTCTCCTCCTGCCTTCACACTTTCCCAACATCAGCGTCTTTTCCAGGAAGTCTTCTCTTCTCATGAGATGGCCAAAGTATTGGAGCCTCAGCTTCAGGATCTGTCCTTCCAGTGAGCACTCAGGGTTGATTTCCTTTAGAATTGATAGGTTTGTTCTCCTTGCAGTCCAGGGAACTCTCAAGAGCCTCCTCCAACACCACAATTCAAAAGCATCAATTCTTCGGCGGTCAGCTTTCTTTATGGTCCAGCTCTCACTTCCGTACATCACTACAGGGAAAACCATAGCTTTGACTATTCAGACTTTTGTCGGCAAGGTGATGTCTCTGCTTTTTAAGATGCTATTGAGATTTGTCATCGCTTTCCTCCCAAGAAGCCGGCGTCCTTTAATTTGGTGGCTGCTGTCACCATCTTTTTGAGATATACACTCCTAAATATTTAATTTTCGACCTGTATTCAAAGCCAGTTTCTAATTCTATTTTTTTTTTGGTCACATTTTTTGTCAGAAATTAGTTTTTTATAATTCAGTTCAAGTCCTGATGCTGCACCAGAGTTTTCAATTGTGGATATTAATTCTCTAATTGATTCCTCCGTGTTTTCTAGCAATAGAACCAAATTGTCAGCATAAGCCTATAGATTTTGCCTTATTTGTCTGTTTAATATTTCTAATATCAAGATGAAAAATAAAGGTGATAAGGGACATCTTTGTCTTGTGCCTTGCTGAATTTGAATCTCCTCCAATATTTGGCTCTTGACCTTGACTCTTGCTTTTTGTTGTGAATAAATTGACTCCACTGCCTGAAAAAAACTTCCTTGAAGATTCATCATCTTTAATTGGTTCAACATAAAGTCCCAATTCACATTATCAAAGGCTTTCTCTGAGGTTATTGTACCTCTTAAATCAAAAATCTGTGTTTGTTTACAGCTCAATCAGCCTGCCAGTGCATTTTGTCCATAACTGTTAATAAAGCATACATATCTATGTTCATGTCACACCATGTCTTCCAAAGTACATATAGGTATAACAGTGCTTTCCTGATCCCAAACCCTTCTCTGAATCCAAATTGTGTGTCCTGCCCATTTTTCAGACTTTTTTTAAAAAATTGGCAACATCCAAAAGAAAACCTTAAGTAGAAACCTTATTAAGATTATGTAACCAATATAAAATTTGATATTAGGGTGGGGGTGGTATGATAAAGAAATGATATTTGATTCAGCCAAATGTCAAAAAAAGACTTCTGTTCTGTAGATTTGACTGAAAAGATTCATGAAAACATTTATAATTGGATCTAGCACTTCTGGGGAAAAAAGCATCCAGGAGCTTTGTTGTTTTTATCAGTCATAGTGTATCTCACATGTTTGTATTTTTGGTTCACATCTAGACATACACATGAATCAGAAAAATTGTGATTCATTTTGATTCATGATCAGAGATGGGGATCATCCAAGTTTAATGAAGAATGGGTTTCAGACATCCACGTTATACACCCACAAAGTGGGTCCTCCCAGGACAGTGCCCTTTGGGGTCTGGTTTGAGGAATCCCAATCTTCACAAAACCTGAAGGGATTGTGGAGGAGAGTCAGTAGAAGCACCTGTGTGATTTTGGTGTCTCTAGGGGCCTGGGGAAACCACTTCAGGGGGCGCTTTGTGGGTATATAATTCAGACATCTGAAATCCAATCTTCAACAAACCTGGAGGGATTGTAGAGGGGAGTCAGAGGAAGCTTCTCTGCCATTTTGGTGGCTCTAGGTGCTTGGGGAGCATTTTATAGGGTTTTAAATTAAAAATGAATTAACAAATCAATTTGTCAGGAAAAAATAATAAATTTGTAATTCGTATTTTGTCAACCTTGGTATCTCTAGGTGCCTTTGCAGCTGTTTTATAGCCAAAGAAATTTATGAATCAAATATCAATAAAACTTCATTTATTCATATTAGTTGGGGCCATTGGTTCATATGAATACGAATTGACGAATTAGCAATTTTTAAATCAATTTGGTGATTCATTTTTTTAATTCATGCCCATCTCTATCCACAACCAATATCTCATACAACAATTTTTCCTGATCTCTTATTTTCAAACAGCAGTTTAATAAACTCACTTTACACTATGATTTTACCCTTCATATCAAGTATCAGAGAATCATTGCTATTCATCAATACTGGGCATTGCTGTTTTTGAATATGCCTGCTACCACTGTGATCTAATACTTCTTTGACTCAATTACTGTAGGTTCATTTGAAAAAGCAAAAGTTAGCACTATTTTAAAAAAGCAATTTTAACAGGAATTCTGGCTTGTTAGAGAAGTTTCAGAGTTCTGGAAAGGCCTATGTTGAAACCATCTTTAGTTAGATGTCCAAATCTGTTGTTAACATCATTTTAAATGGGAAACCTGAAAAAGCTATTTTAAGCCTACTATTCCATTCTCAACATGTCACTTCCTTTGAAAAAAACAGAACAAAATCTTACGATGACAGGAAGAGGTTAGCATCTAATTGTGCTTTGGTTCTGAATGGGAAGTACAGCCTTGCCTTAATAACGCAATCAAGTTATTTCCATCAGCTGAGTCAGAGGTTCTCTAGTACCTTCCAAGCTCAGGAAAGCAACATCTAGCAAATGGTTAGTACAAGACAGAAAGGCGGAATAGCTACTATTTTATTTTATTTTATTATCCTCTGTTTTTCTTTAAGCCTCCAAATTATTAAAGGATGAACAAATCTGTAAGTGGAATAATAAAGAAAGAACTAAAACAGCAGAAGAATGAAGGGTCTTTGCCCTTTAGTGTGATTTTACTAAAATGTTACAGTGCTGATGTAACAACTTGCTTCGCAATCTGATGTTGCTGCTACAGTTGTCATATTCTAGTTCTCCAAATCTGGTCAGTCCTATTTGTGTATTATGTAAAATAAGCACATTAGTTATTGCAGTGCTTTTTTTACATGTCTGTTCAAAGTTCTCACCATGTGTATGGTGAGCACTGATCTAAAGAACTGGACTTGAACAGAGACACTGAAGTTCAAATCCCTACTCAATAAACAGAGTTTATTGGATGTCTTTCACCATGGGAAGACATGTATGTATAGTCTCCATGTACCTTAATCATCCTCATCCTCCTCTTAATAATAGCCCGGGGCAAGCTTCATCTATTGGGCAGGTCTACAGCTAGTGGACAGAAAAACAGTCTACAGATATGTAGTCTAACCTTGATGATGGACAGAACACTTGAGTTGTTTCAGACTGAAAAGGCACCACAAACAGGGTATGGGAGTATTTGTGATGGAACTACGCCTGTTAAAAACTGATAAGGGAGGGAGGAAGCACTACTAACAAATAAGTGCTCCCCCCACTGCCTTGTCAGTAAGGAGTGTCCCCAAAAGTCAAAGAAAGAACCCCCCTAAAAAAACCACCAGCAACATCTGGCCTCAATTTGGAGGTTACCATCAATGTCCATCCCCTGATTTAAAGTGACTGATCATAGCACCTAGCCATAGGTAATAAACAGCAACCTGCTTATCCAGTGTATTTCAGTATGAGTATTGAGTCTCAAATGAGGGCCACATTAGTGCTTTAGAAGGTAGGCCATAGGCAGCTACTTTCTTGCGGTGAAACATTTGTTGAAATCAAGCAGAAACATAGTACAGTGGTGCCTCGCTAGACAATTACCTCGCAAAATGGTTAATTCGCAAGACAATGGGTTTTGCGATCGCTATAGCGCTTCGCAAAACGGTTTTCCCTATGGGCAATTTTTGCTAGATGATGTTTCAGTCCATGCTTCACAAGATGGTTTTTTTCCGGGACCATTTTTCGCAAGACGACGATTTTGACAGCTGAGTCTGCGCTTCGCAAAATGGTTTCTCTATGGGCGATTTTCACAAGACGACAATTTCCCCCCCATTGGAATGCATTAAATGGATTTCAATGCATTCCAATGAGGAACCGCATTTCGCAAGACAATGTTTTCACAAGACAGTGATTTTCGCGGAACGAATTAACATCGTCTTGCGAGGCACCACTGTAATGCTATTGATGAGCAGTCTTGTCCCACAGGACTATGTGCTGGATCAAGACTCAAACCAAAGTTTGCCTTCAGAATCAGGAGTTTCAAAGATGGCTACTTCGAAATGGTGAGGAATACATCAAAAAACAGTAGGGCACTGGAAATGAAGGAAAGAAGAAAGTGAAGAGATTTTCTGTTGGTTGTATACTTTTATTGACTGTCAAGACCTAGAAAGACTAGGAAGGAGGGGGAAATGACATGCTATTTATACAGATGTGTACCAAGGAAACAATATATCAGAACAGAACATTGCAAACTGTAAGTGCATCATATGGAAAAACACACAATTATAAAGAGAACACATGAAAAGAGACATTGGAAACTGTTTTTTGACCAAGAGCATTTCCAAAAGGAACATGGCAATCCTTTAAGCAGCAAGAGTAAAAACTGTTCTGAAGTCAATAAATCAGAAATCCCTGAGATATTTGGCAATCCACCAGAAGCAAGAGAAAATAATGACATGACACAGGAAAAAAATTCTATAGCAACCTTGCAAAATTTGATGGGACCTTCCCAATCTATAGACCACTTGTCCCTTAAATAAATACTATCATGTCTATTTGTGATATAATTTCATATTTACATTGGATTGTTGGCACTTCCTGCATGAAATCATCATCATCATGTGCCACCAAGTTAGTTCTGACTTATAGTAACCATTTTCAGGGTTTTCTAGGTAGAGAATATTCAGAAGTGAATATCCGTTCCCTTCTTCTGGGGAGATCCTGGGACTGTGCAGCTTGCCGAAGACCACGAAAGCTGACTCTACTCACAGGAGGCACAGTGGGAATCAAGCTCCCAACCTCTGGCTCCGCAGTGTGATACCTAAATCACTGAGCTATGAAAGGAATGATATCAATTCAGTTCACTTAGCAGTGTACTACTCGACAGCCAGTATATCTGAAATGTTACACATTTCATTAAGATTACAGAAAACAAAACTGAAGAAAGAAAAAAACCTACAACAAACCTGCCAGGTAATTAAGACTTTGGCATGACATAAAAGACCTTCAAGTCCAAATAGGAAATCCATTGCTTTTCTTCATGGTGGAAGGGACATCAATCTCAGGAAGGACAAGAGGCTTGTTTTAACATTGAATATGAAACACTGCAGATGAATAAAGTTCAAAATTCTAAACTTGTTAATTATCTTGACTCCCTGAAATAGAAGCTTAATGCAAAAGCAGTTCAGTTATCAAGGTATATGAAAATTACCAAAAGGAAGAAGCACAACTATATAGTATAATCATGGATAGTGCCCCAGTTATTTTCCGTATGATAATGTTGATAAGCAATTATCAAACCTATGGCTGAAGGAGTCAACTACACAGCCAGGAAAATGTGAATTCACTGTGAAGTCACACCGGGGAATTCCGTTTTCCCAGGGCTCTCCCAGGCTACACACACAGAGAAAGAAAGCCTTGTTTACATCTTGTTTGCAATAGCCCAACAGATGACACAGTTAAAGGGGAACTGTCTAACAAGCTGTAAATCAATGCTTCCTCATCTTGTAAGGTTTGCTGTAAGTTTTTTTAAAAAGAACACTTTGCCCTTATCTGCTTAAAAGCAAACAAAAAGATAAGTCTTGCCAAAGGGATTTGCTCGCACTGTTCCCTGAGTGTGCGCTGGATTCCTCCTCTCTACACAGAGAGGAGACACTGTGACAAAAGAAAAGGTCAAGAGGTAAAGTGTGTGGGGGTGGGGGGGTGTGCGCGCATGCACGTGCATACGCGTCCGTGTCCATGTATGCATGCATGCATGCATGCACATGCAGATGGTTCATCTCCCTTCACAATGAAAGAAACAAGAGGAAAGAGGTGTTTGTATTTGTGGTTCATCCTCTTTCATGAGACATGAGGCAAGGGGGAAACTTTGTGTGTGTGTATGCACAGGGCTCATCCTCCCTTTTCTGCATTGGTTCAGATGATCACACACCTGAACTGATACAAATGCATCCAGTTTTTTAAAAAGTAGGTCAAGTGCTGGAGGGGAAAAACATGGATTGAAGGAGGGGGACCCTGGACTAATATGCATCATATGGTCAATGGGAAAAAAAATGTGAATCAGCACAGCCCAAACTTGTAGTATTTATCACCTTTATCGACAGGGTAGATTAGGTCATCTGCAGGCTCAAACTAAGAAATTCATATGCACAATTGAAGACAACATTATTTGTACAATATGCTATCAGAAAATAATTGTGAAGCAAGATGTGATACTGAGAGGCATGCCAGGCCCCCTAAAAGCCTTGGTGAAGCCTAGGAAATATTTCAGATTTGGAATCCCTTAATCCTTGGATGCATCTTCCAACTCATAGATTCAGCTACTATGGCCGACTTTAGTTAGGAATGGGTGGCAAGCTTTGGGATAAAGAATAAAATGATGAAAAAGGAAACTTTTATAAGTAAAGAGACAAGCAAGGATAGGCTGACTTTAATCTAATCTAATCTAATCTAATCTAATCTAATCTAATCTAATCTAATCCAATGTTGTTGAAATACCCTCAGATAAAGCACCAGAGGCATAATAAAGTTACAAAGATGTTATCAAATTTACAGTTTTCAGAGAGCTTTCCAACAGATGGTGAATACAAATTTCAAAGTGCTCTTTTTTTCAAAGTGCTCTTTTTTTGTCAAAAAAAAAAACCAAAAACATTTGGGACAAGGAATTCAGGACTGTTCCTTTGGTCCTCAAAAACTTTCAAAATATCTGGTGTGGCCCTCACTGTAAAAAAGTTTGGAGACCCGTGGCCTAGAGAAATAGTCCCTTTTGAATTGGTGTTTGGGCAGAAAATTCTAGAAATCCACAGCCACGCGCACGTTCCTGTTACTTCGGCCCTCAGAAATGATGACAATATCTGGTGTGGCCCTCATGGTCTTAAGTTTGAAGAGCCCTGTTCTAGGACATCAGGAGAAATGTGATCTGAAGGGGAATCCACGTTAATGTAAGGAGGCCGCCTGAGGTTAGCCAAGCCAAAGCAGTTAAGAAACTAATTAGGTCAAAATAGATGCTTTGTAGATTGTCTTTACCAAGTTTGTACCTTGCCTAAGAGATGGGAAGCTATCTGTAATTTTACTGTTTAGCTTCTTAGACAATTCCTTTCCTGTTTTGTTTTAATAAAGCTAATTCCTTTCAAACTGTCCACCTGTAGTGTGGAATGCAGAGCTACTTTTGGTTCATATCAAAGTTCTAAGTACAGTATCTCACTGGTCTTAGCCCAGACTACCCAGGTGTTGTGTCTTTGGAGGATGTACAGAAGGCTCCATTACTGCTAATAACTGATAAATTTTATTTATTTATTTTATTTATTTTAAATAGGTATTTGGTTTGAAGGGGCCACTGGGTTTTCCCTCTTCCCAACTTTAATCAGCCCAGAACTCAGCCCTAAAATCTTGACAAAGATAAGAATCTTAGAACTGTAGGGTCGAAAGGGACCCCATGGATTATTGAGTCTAGCCCCTATCAAGGAACTCCTAACCTCTGGCTCCACAGCCAGACGTCTAAACCACTGAGGCTCTTTGGGTCATCTAAGCTTAGTGGGGCATGACCCACTTGATATAAAGAATCAGTGTTCATTGTTCATTCTTTTCCCCTGCACAAATTTGGGGCAAAACATTCACAGCCATCTCAAGCTTGAGGCCTAGGCCAAACGGTCCTGTTGCTCTCCATAGCGCCTAGAAAGTGACAGAGGAGCAGCAGGAGGAAAAAACACATTTTGTCTCACACAGGGGTTTCTGATAATATTTTTGTTGGATCACTGTAGCTTTGACCATCAATTTTTACACTGATAACAAAACTATGGTTCCATGAGGATAGTATAGAAAAAAAAAGAGGTTACTTACCTGTAACTCTGGTTCTTCAAGTAGTCATCTGTGAATTCACACCAATGGGTTTAATCTGTGCTTGCACAGAGGTCTCTGGAATATTCCAAAACTTTATGATACGTTCATCAAGAACTGCACCCATAGCCCATGTGGTCCACCCATTCTGGTAATTACCTCAGTTCCGAAGAATAGCCCACTGCTGGATCAAGAGATACAGGAGTGACAGACAGAGGGAAGGACGGGCAGGAAGTGTGAAGTCACAGATGACCACTCGAAGAACCAGAGTTACAGGTAAGTAACCTCTTTTTCTTCTTCGTGGTCTCTGTGAATGCACACTAATGGGTGATTAACAAGTGAGGGATGTCATGGAAAAAGAGAAGAAAGTACAGATCTCCCAAACGATGCATCCTTCTTGGCTCTCAAATCCAGGTGATAATGGGTGGCAAACGTAGATGGCATTGCCCATGTGGCAGCTTTAAAAATGTCCGGGAGTGGTACTCTATGAAAAAAGGCTACAGAGGTAGCCAGCACTCTGGTAGAATGAGCCTTAATACCAGCAGGTAGAGGCTGTTTAGTGAGTTGGTACGCTAACCTTATAGTAGAAACAATCCTGGGAACCTCTGTGAGGGAGGTTTGGTGTCACAAAAACTCATTTTGATTTGCTGAAGGAAGAGGTCCATGAGACATTGAAAGCAAGTGTATGTCTAATGTCCAACGTGTGTAAAGACCATTCTAGATCATTTGTAGGTGATGGAAAAAAGGTAGGGAAGACAATAGGTTCTGAGAGGTGAAAATGCGACACAATCTTTGGTAGAAAGGAAACATCAGGGAAGAGGGTGACTTTGTCCAGGTGAAATTGAAGAAATGGAGGATCAACCCTGAAGGCAGCAAATTCCGAGGTTCTACGAACAGAGGTAATGGTGACCAGGAAGAGTGTCTTGAGGGAAAGGAGGTGCTCAGAGACGGTAGCAAGTGGTTCAAATGGAGCACAGGTAAGCCACTGAAGAACAAGAGGTAGAGACCATTGTGGGGAAGGTGTGAGAGCAGAAGCACACATATTGGAGGCACCTCGAAGGAAGAGTCTCAATGTGGGATGATGAAAAAGCAGAGCAGCATCGGAATCTTGAGGTTGATGAGCTATTATAACAGATAGGTAAACTTTGAGAGTAGAGAGGGAGAGTTGTTTACAAAATAGATGGGAGAGAAATTGAAGGATTGCTTGCAGGGTCCTAGGATTAGTAGGAAGATGATGTTGGAGAGCAAATTTGGTGAAGACAGTCCATTTATAGGAATAGAGCTTAACAGTGGCAGGCTTTCGGACGTCAGCTAAGATGGTGTTTACCAAGGGTGAATCCTCCACACTGTGAGAAGGAGAGTGTTAAGTTCTGGGTGGTGAGTCTTGCCTCGATGCTGTGTTTCGCATTACGTGTCATTTTCTGTAAGAGCAAGATATTATTTCTAAAAGAAAGAAAGAAACCTGGGAATCTGAGCTGATGTAAATGGTGCCTTGAATCTGGGTAAAACCCAGCAAGCTAAGCCATATGGCAAAACTAGCCACCCTACTGGAGTGCCTGATCCTAATTGCCACAGTTCCTTCAATGAATTTTCTTTATTCACAGACCAATATGAATAATCCTGAGCAATGCTTTCAATGTAGGAAGTCTTCACATGTTTCCTGAAGGCTTTGCTTTATATCTTTAGAGCTAACTCATTCTAAACGATAGTGAATTGCCACACTATTTCCCATTGGGTCAATGTTTTGCAATATAGCTCCTATAACAACTGTGATAATGAAACACTTTGGTTAGGAGGGACGGCTTTTTAAAAATCCTTCCCAGGATTGGATGCCCACCTCGACTCCTTAACATCATCAGGTCCTTTCATGAAGGGCACTGTAGTTTTTGATGGCTCAACATCTGATCACTTTGACATCCAAAGCGGAGTGAAATAGGGCTGTGTCCTCGCGCCGAGCCTGTTTGGGATCTTTTTTGCTCTCCTGCTGAAGCATGTCTTTGGAACTGCAACAGAAGGTGTCTATCTCCGGACTAGATCAGATGTCAAGACCAAAGTCCAGCTGAAATGCATGTGGGGCTTCCTTTTTTGCCAAAGATGCAGCCATTGTTGCCTACTCTGCTCACCTTCATGAATCGTTTTAGCAAGGCTTGTCAAGACTTTGAACTAACAATCAGCCTGAAGAAAACACAAGTCATGGGCAAGGGTGTGGGCTCACCTCCCTCTATTACCATCTCCACACAAGAATTGGAGGTTGTTCATGACTTTGTGTACCTTGGCTCTATGATCTCTGACACTCTCTCCCTAGATGTTGAGCTGGATAAATGCATTGGCAAAGCAGCTACCATGTTCTCTAGACTCACAAAGAGAGGATGGCTCAATAAGAAGCTGATGGCATATACCAAGATCCAGGTCTATAGAGCCTGTGTCCTGAGTACACTCCTGTACTGCAGTGAGTCCTAAACCCTTCATCCACAGCAGAAGAGGAAACTGAACTCCATATGCATTCTCTCTGACGCATTTTTGGTATCACCTGGCAGGACAGTTCCAAATAGAGTAGTCCTAGAATGAGCTGGAATTTTTAGCATGCATATATTATAAAACAGTGACATCTATGTTGGCTTGGGCATATTGTGAGAATGGCTGATGGTCGGATTCCAAAAGATCTCCTGTATGGAGAATTAGTGCAGGGAAATCGCCCCAGAGGGATATCTGCAAGTGGGATCTGAAGGCCTTGGAAATGGATCTCAACAGATGGGAAAGCTTGACATCTGAGCATTCAGCCAGGAGGCAGGTGGTGCATCATGGCCTCTCCCAATTTGAAGATACACTTGTTCAGCAGGCCGAGGCAAAGAGGCAGTCCCTAAACCAGCAAAATCAGGGAGGTGGACGGGACAGATTGTATTTGCCTTCAGTGTAGAAGGGATTGTCACTCTCAAATTGGCCTCCTCAGCCGCACTAGACCCTGTTCCAAGTCCTCCATACAGAGAATGATACGAATGATACCATAGTCTCTTGAGACCGAGGGATGCCTGATCTAAATCTAATGAAACACTATTCTAGAGAAAGCAATATACTGGGCTTTGAGTAGATCTCATCAGGATGCCAGCAATCCATTAAAATATGATTGAAATTCTATTTTCATGAGCAAACAAGTCAGCTAACCAGCTAACTACCCAACCTGCCCCCAACCATGGAGTTTAGCACATTCTCTTCTTATGTCCAAACCTTCCTCAGGTTGATGACTTCTGCAGTGTTTGCAAATATGTGAAGGTAATTTGTAATGCATGAAGATATTCTCAGACACCTTTATATGGAGAGAAATAAGCATGTATACTTTTCAATACATTTGTATTAGGCTAAGTGGTTAGATTTACCTCCTCCGAAGTGCCCTCCATTTCAGTAAAAAGCAGAGCATTTCAGAGAAGAGGATACAGAATCAGTGCTGATGCAGCCTCCCTTCCTTTTTCCAGTACCAGAAAGCCAGGTTTCCCGGGGTGTGTGTGTGTGATTAGCAATAAAAAGGGAAAAGCATGATCCAAGTTAATTTTCCAGCTCTAAAAGGAAATGGTGTTTCCTGTATTATACAAAACTGGTGCCAATAAGACTGACACAAATCTATTGTCTTTTTAACAAAGACATGGTAAGAAAGGATGCCTGTGAAAATAGACCATTGGAACAGGAATGTTTGATCTTTAAAATAAAAAGTGTATGTGCACCAAGAGTCAGACAGTGTGCAAAAGTGTGTAAGGAGTAAGAAAGGTACTTTTTCATCTGAAGATTAACCATCACTAATAATCATGCTCGCAACACAGTAGAAGATATATTAACAGCCCAAACAAGTCTGTCTACTCAGAAACGTGGCATGTCAAGGATACATCATTTATGTCAGAAATTAAAGGATTTACAGGCAAAAAGGTAATACCTTGGTTGACATTGTGGCTTGCAAGAGACACACTGGCTAGAGTACTATTACATAGTTATGCCAATGTAACTCCATGGGCGTAAATTTCAGTGGTGAATTGCTGGTGGTTAAGAAATTGCTATTTTTTCTGGTTGCATTCCAAGTTATACAACAGTTATGTGACAAGGAAACATGGGACCAGCTTCTTAATATCTGACTATTACCAGCCAGAATTATCACAATTCTGGCCTTTTTACAGCTGTCTTGTTAAAAGAGTATTGGAGGGTGGTTAGTTGTCTTTTCCAACCAGGCAATTTCTAGATAATATTGACTACAAATCGTGCAATCCCCAGCAAGCAATTGGACTGTTGAATTTCTATGCATCTGGAATATGTTCTTAAAGCACAGTAATCTTCCTATAAAATAGATATCTAAAATGTGTAAAAGTGCTTGTTAAAATAACTTTTAAAATAACCATAATATATTATCTGCTACCCCAAGACAAATAATGTCACTATTATCTTTTTGATTGGTATTTGAAAGGTATACCAATTGCTCTATTGTTAACCAAAAAAAGAGTAACCTGTTACAGGTTCCTGCATTGCTTTTAATTGATATTTCCTATCTCTGCATACCCCTTCACGGATTGCTGCCTTGTCGTGGCAAAGGGGCTTGAGTAATTCAGAGAAGCTATGGGCTATGCCGTGCAGGGACACCCAAGACAGACAGGTCATAGTGGAGAGTTCTGACTAAACGTGACCCACCTGGAACAGGAAATGGCAAGCCACACCAGTATATTTGCCAAGAAAACTCCATGGACAGAAACAAAAGGCTAAAAGATATGACACGGGAAGATGAGCCCCTCTGGTCAGAAGGCGTCCAACATGCTACTGAGGAAGAGCGGAGGACAAGTACAAGTAGCTCCAGAGCTAATGAAGGGGTTGGGCCAAAGCCAAAAGGACGCTCAGCTGTGGACATGCCTGGAAGTGAAAGGAAAGTCCAATGCTGCAAAGAAAAATACTGCATAGGAACCTGGAATGTAAGCTCTATGAACCTTGGGAAGCTGGATGTGGTCAAAAAGGAGATGGCAAGAATAAACATTGACATCCTGGGCATCAGTGAATTAATATGGACAGGAATGGATGAATTCAGATGATTATCATTTCTACTATTGTGGGCAAGGATCCCATAGAAGAAATGGAGTAGCCCTCATAGTCAACAGAAGAGTAGGAAAAGCTGTACTGGGATACAATCTCAAAAAGCCGCCTAGAGTGGTCTTAATTGACTAGATAGGTGGGATATAAATAAAATAAATAAATAATAATAAAAAAATATTAGAAGGATTTCAATACCAATCCAAGGCAGACCTTTCAACATCATAGTAATCCAAGTTTATGCACCAACCACCAATGCTGAAGAGGCTGAAACTGACCAATTCTATGAAGACTTACAATGCCTTTTGTAGAAGTGTTCACGAAAGAAAAGGCTAATGATGGTGATCACAATAAAAAGAGAAGGCAATTAGCTTTAGAGAGAAGTTAATGAGAAGGCGACAGGCAGATGTCCGCCAGCAGAGCCCCAGGGCGACACCCCGAGAGCTCTTTTATTAACCTTAGCAAGCTTACACAGATTGTTGGAAGGATTCAGATAGGACACTGGTTACCTAATCGCTACTACGATTGGCCACAGAGAGTTGTGCTGTAACTCCCATCCTGCTTATAACTTTTTTGAACTGTTACCGTCTGGCAGAAGATATAGAACAATTAAGACTCGGACCACACGTTTTCTAAATAGTTTTTATCCTAGAGCTATAATTGCAATTAATAATGAGCTTAAAGACCACCAGTAGTGAATAATTAGTTGGACTGTGTTACTTGGCCTGAGGTGTAGATGTTTGTATTTTTAGTGGGGGACTTCTAGTGGGTGGGGAGTGTTTGGGGAATGTTATGTGTGCATGTGTCTGGTCTCTGGGTGTCTGTGAATTTCGTTGTATGGTATACTGTGTATATACTTACAATGACAATAAATTATTATTATTATTATTATTATTATTATTATTATTATTATTATTATTATTATTATTATTATTATTATTATTATTATTATTATTATTATTATTATTAACTCTAAGGGGAAAGGCAGAATGAGGGAGTTGCCCCACCCGTCAGGAGCCGCCGCTCCTTGCCAAGAGAGCTTGCTCCCACACTGAAACAGGAATGTAGCTGGCATCCTTAAAAGGGTGTTCCTATAACCTTCTAGAACTGACACCAAAGAAAGATGTTCTTCTCATTCTAGGGGACAAATGCTAAAGTAAGGAGTCAAGAGATAAAAGGAACAACAGGAAAGTTTGGCCTTGGAGTTCAAAACAAAGCAGAGCAAAGGCTAATCGAGTTTTGTCAAGAGAACAAGTTGGTCATCACAACACTCTTTTCCAACAACACAAGAGGCGACTCTACACATGGACATCACCAATGATTATATTTTTTTTGCAGCCAAAGATGGAGAAGCTCTATACAGTCAGCAAAAACAAGACCTGGAGCTGATTGTGGCTCTGATCATCAGCTTCTCATAGCAAAATTCAATCTTAAACTGAAGAAAGTGGGAAAAACCACTGGGCTAGTCGGGTATAATCTAAACCAAATCCCTTATGAATACACAGTGGAAGTGAAGAACAGATTTAAGGACACTTCTTTCTGTACACCTACCATATGCACTTTCCACGGGTGTAAGCTTGGACAAGATGTATAATTACAGAGCAGCAGGAGACAGAACTGGTGATCCACTTTTGAGTACCTTATATCCAGGAAACCCTGGCAAGGTTTTCCATAAGTTACTATCAACTTGATGACACATAGTTACCCACTATTCCTCCAGATAGCCCTTGTTGGATATGTTTTGTAAAAGGTTAACATGAACAGTTAACAGAGGCTAAAATCTTTTTCAGTAACTACATGTAAGAGGTAAAGACATCATCCTGCAACATTACACTTCCATTCAGTTTAATTTAATTTAATTTAAACGTCCCTGCTCTCTCAGGTTCCAAGGTTCCCTAGGTATCAATTTTTTACTTGGGAGCTTTGGGATACAGGGGGTGAGCCTTTAGTATTGGCAAATCACCACCTATGTTCCCAAACCTGGTGGCATAGATCCAGTGGTGATTTCCCAATATTAAAGGCTCCCTTCCACCCCAAAGTTCCCAAAGCCAAGTCAAACAGTAGTAGAGAATTGAACTAAAGACTAATGTTGCAGGCTGATGACATCATCAGCAATTTTGTTAGCAGACTTCCGTTAACTAGATTTCAGCCAGAGTGTGTGAATAGGAATAAAGAGGACAAGGACTGATTGATTCTCTGGCTTTAGATTCTCCAGAACAGTTGATATATAAAATGTTGCCTATAGATTCTAATTCGACAAATACTTGTCTGAGCTAACTATAATGCAGCTGTGTCTAGCACTCCATTTTTAGAAGATTTATTTCTAATTGACTAATCAGTAGAGGCAAATTGAAATAGGTAGGAGTGAAAAAAGAAGAATCATCTCCCTGTATTGTTAAAACAGAGAATGAAAACCAAAATTAAATAGTTAAATAGATGGGGTTTTTTTTCTTATAATGAACAATGTTTTTTATTTATTAAATTAAGAATGTAAAAAGACACACACAAGATCAGATCAGAAGCCCATCAAGTCCACTGTTCTATTCCCATAGTGGCCATCCTGTTACAAGTAGACGTTGTCTAGAGGGGTGGGGTAAAAATCGAATAAATAAATAATAAATAAATAAGTTATTTCACTCAGTATCCATAACTGGTATCCGCACTTACGTCTTAGTAATTTACAAACATTTAAGTTTACCTGATTACATAATGGGTAAATTACTATCAAGCCAAAGAATTAAATGATTCAAAATCTTTAATAAAAATCCACACAAAACCTATTTTGCTTTCCTATGCTCTCCAAGACTGTGTTTGGTCTGCTACATTTTATATGAAGGAAATAAATTCAGACTATGGTTTAGCTTTTGTTGTTTATTTAAGAAAAAGAGACAACTTTTTGAGGGAAGGTCTCAGGACAGGAAAAGATGTCTCCTAAACTTCTTTTAGAAGGGCTGTGGCTACTCCTTAGAAGTTATTTATCTTTCTTGTTAAAAAATGTTTGTCACTTTTGTCTGTCAAGGATGCTGTGCATCCTGTGGTATGATCAGCAGTCCAAGCAGTATTTCTTAACAAATAGACTTGCATTCCATAAATTCCTTTAAACCATCCTAAGAATAATATACAAAGCTATGAGCATGGAAAGGATACTTGAAACCTGCAGAGAATTATTCATGTAGATGAACACAGCGTACATTCCAAGCTTACTGCATTAATCTTTGCATTCATCTGAATCTTTCATATATAAACCATTAAAAACATATAAAGCTACAGTGTGCACTAAAATTTGGTATTATTCCATTCTAGAGGGAAGAGGAATTCCAAGAATACATGATCACAAGACACAACTTTTTTTCCATATGTATTTATTCATGCATGTTTTAGTCCAGGATTACTATGTAATCTTTACTAACAATTAATTAAATTGAGGAAAAACTGAGTTTTTTGATCCATGATTTAACATGGAAAAGATATGACCTTTTCATCTACAAGAAGTGACACAAATGGTTTCCAGAGTTGAAGATGGACTACCAGACTACTTCCCGTGTGGAACATTCTCTGTGTAAGAAAGTCTGCATACATTCACAAGTGAAGAATGGAATTAGTTTATTTTATCATAACTAAATTAGGCGAGCCATTATACATAGTATAAATGAATTAACTGGAATGGATTGTTGTAGCCAAATAATAAAAAGAGATGCATGAATCTGAGGAGTGGTGTGTGTGTGTGTGTGTGTGTGTGTGTGTGTGTGTGTGTGTGTGTGTGTGTGTGTGTGTGTGTGTGTGTGTGTGTGTGTGTGTGTGTGTGTGTGTGTGTGTGTGTGTGTGAGAGAGAGAGAGAGAGAGAGAGAGAGAGAGAGAGAGAGAGAGAGAGAGAGAGAGAACAAAGACATTTACGTATTGGAGTAGCTATGCCTAGAACCTATATGGAAACTCTATGCATTTTGTACAAATGTGTGAAAAAGAGAAAAAGAATGAATCCTTAGGTACCACACACCATTTTGTGAATAAAACATCACAAAACATCGTGTTTTGATATAGCATTAGTCACACATCAATGGCTAGAATCTCTTGTCCTGTTTGAGGGTGTGGCTATGGTGGAGAGCTGAATTAGGTTAGGTTAGGTTTGTTGCAATTTTATTCACAGTTTGTATTACATCTGAAATCACAAAGAGGGGCTGCGGATTGATTTGGGAGTTCCACATTCATGCTGGTTGTCACATTCCAGCCCCCCCCCATTCCTTCCTCTCTTCTTGGCCCCACCTCTGCTGATCTTAAAGGATTTGCAGTCCAGAGGAATCCTGAACCCCAGAGTGGCAGGAAGTGCAGCCAAGAGCCAAAGAAAATATTGCCTTCATGGGACCCCCTGTGCAGTGTACTGAGAATCCATTCAGGATCATTTCCTCCTCATCACTCATCCGTTACTACCTTTCCTTATTTTCAAGTAATGCAGGCAGAAATTACTGATCTCTGGTCACATATAGTTTTAAGGTAGTTTAAACAAGTTTATGTCACCAGAGATCAGTAATTCCTGCATTTGTTACCGGAAAGGAAAGGAAAGGAAAGGAAAGGAAAGGAAAGGAAAGGAAAGGAAAGGGAGGTAGTAACTATTGAGTGATGCAAAGGGGATGATCCCGAATGGAATAATTCTGAGTTCTGAATCATGATGTGTTTTGCAAAATTACTATTCTAATTTTTATGTTATGTATTCTGAGACTACAAAGTACCTTTTGCACATTTTTTCTCTATAGAAAAGCTTTGTAGAGAGAAATGAATGCTGGTGCTACAGATCTTTGCAATAATGTCTGAAGGGAGAAAAGGCTGATTGAATCCTCCAGCCATGAAAAGTTGTAGCTCTCTAGAGGCAGAGGGGAAAAAAAGCTGGTTTGGCTTTAAATAGGCTGGACCAATTCAAATCAGTCTTCTACATAATGAAGATAGTAAAAAAAAAAAAATCAGATTCATCCCTTTTTATAAGCAGAGCAAATCCCCTTGTAATTGACCATGCAGTCATCCTCTAACCTACAAAGGGAATCCTAGTATCTGACCCAATGCTTTAAGGGTTACAAATTACAAATAAAAATGTTTCAGTCTTGTAAAATATTCCTAAGCTACATATTCACATTATTTTTCTTAAAATTACACTACATAATACTTTTCCTAAATATTTGAGTTTGCTATGGAAGTGTTGTTAATTGAAATAATTTAAGCAACTGTTTGTTTTATTGTGTACTGTTTTAATATATTATGCATTATATTAATCAACAGTTATTATTCCTATATCTAAAATTTCACAGATGTAATTATTTATTTATTACACAGCCATTATTTATTTATTTTATTTTATTTTATTTATATCCCGCCTATCTAGTCTGTTAAGACCACTCTAGGCAGCTTACAAAAACACATACAACAATATAAAAACAATTCTACATTAAGAAAAACTTTCAACAAATTAAGACAAAGGGTAGGGAGAGGAGAAGAAGGGGAGGTCAGGAATTGATTGAGGGGAAGGCCTGCCGGAACATCAATGTTTTTAGCTGTTTTTTAAAAATACCCAGCGAGGGAGCCACACAAATATCAGGAGGTAGATTATTCCAGAGGTGAGGAGCCACCGCTGAGAAGGCCCAATTTCTTGTCTTTTCCTTCCGGGCCTCCCTCGGCGTTAGGCTCCTCAGCCTCACCTCCTGGCTTGCGTGAGTGACACGGGTAGTTCTTGATGGGAGTAGGCGTTCCGCCAAGTATCAAGGCCCTAAACCATTTAGGGCTTTATATGTAAGCATCAACACTTTGAAGTCGATGCAGAAGCAGATGGGCAGCCAATGCAATGCGGCCAGAGTGGGTGAGATGTGATGGTATTTTTTCACACCACTGAGAAGTCTGGCCACTGCATTCTGCACCACCTGAAGTTTCCGCAGCAACCTCAAAGGCAGCCCCACGTAGAGTGCATTGCAGTGGTCTAATCTTGAGATTACGAGCGCATGCACCAAGGTAGTGAGCGCCCCCACATCGAGATAGGGCCGCAGCTGGGCTATCCACCTAAGATGGTAAAAGGCGGTTCGGACCACCGATGCCACCTGGGTTTCCATAGTGAGCACCAGGTCCAGATGGATCCCCAAGCTACGGACCCCGTCCTTGGCAGGGAGGGTCACCCCCACCCCCAAAAGAGAGGGAGTTTCCCAAACCCCCACCCTCAGTACCTTCGTCTTGTCCGGGTTCAGCCTCAGCCCGTTCTCCTGCATCCATTGCAGTACGGTCCCCAGGCAGCGCTGAAGGGACAGAACGGCATCTCCTGCGGTAGGTGGAAAGGAGATGTAGAGCTGACTATCATCAGCGTACTGATGACACCGAGATCCACACCCCTTGATGACCCCACCCAGCGGCCTCATATAGATGTTGAACAGCATTGGGGAGATAATCGACCCCTGTGGAACCCCGCAATTGAGACTCCACGGGGCCGAGACGCTCTCCTCAAGCTGCACTCTCTGGGGACGGTCCTCCAAGAAGGAACGGAGCCAGGCCAATGCCAGGCCACTGATTCCCAGAGCCTCCCCAGGAGGATACCGTGGTCAATGGTATCAAAGGCCACTGAGATGTCGAGGAGGACCAGCAGGGACATGTTTCCCCTGTTGGCCTCCCTCAGTAGGTCATCGCACAGGGCGACCAATGGCGTTTCTGTACCATAGCATGGCCTGAAGCCTGACTGAAATGGATCCAGGTCATCAGTTTCGTCCAGGTGCGCCTGAAGCTGGTCGGCCACCACCCTCTCGACCACCTTGCTTAGGAAAGAAACGTTGGCAACGGGCCTATAATTGCCAATTTTGTCTGCCGCCAAACTTGGTTTCTTCCTAATGGGCCTAATGAGTGTCTCCTTGAGGGCAGATTTCCATCTGCCCTCAAGGAAAGACCCATTAATTATTACAGTGGCCCATTCCGTTGTTGTGGGCCTGGCTGCTTTGATTAGGCAGGCCGGGCAAGGGTCAAGGGAGATGGTGGTGGCATGACAGCGATCAAGCACCCTGGCCACAGAATCAGGCGTGACAGGCTGAAAGGAGTCAATATTTACCGGGCAAGACGGAGTGCTGGACATCTCAGCTCGACTCACTGTATTCAAAAAAGGAGACAGGTCCCAGCGGATGGCCTCTACTTTAGATTTAAAAAACGCTGCAAATTGGTCCGGCGAAAAACTAGAGGGAGGCCCATCACTCAGACCAATTCCGGATAGGTCACGCACTATACGGAATAATTCCGCCTGCTGGTTGGACGCTTCGCTTATCCGGTTAGCGAAGTAAGCTCGACTGGCAGCCTTTACCTTAGCCTGGTAAAAGTTAGTGGTGACCTTAACAGCTATCCAGTTATAATCCGTCAGGTCCTTTCTCCATTTGCGCTCTAGCCATCTCCTGACCCGCTTCAACGCCTGGAGGTCCTGGTTAAACCAGAGCGCCGGCCGGACTCTGCGTTGGAGAGGGCGTTTAGGTGTGATCGTGTCTATAGCTCTAGCCACAACAGTGAACCAACTGTCGGTCAGCGCCTCGACAGGAGCGCCAGCCATTAGGTTTGCAGCAAAAATAAATTAACAAATAAAGAAATTTTTTGTTTGTATTTAAAGAGTAAATTCACAATGAAGTAAAATGAGACTATAGCAGATCACGTGGGAATAAAAATCACATCATGAGAAGCATGTCAAGTTCATTTCACAAAGAATATCTGTCAAAAGATCAAAAGATGATTACAATCTACTACAGTTGTAAATGAATGGAGAAAATGAATCATCATCAGTTATTACCTGTGGCCCTGGTGGTGAATAGAAATGCTGGGTGAGATGCAGCAAAAGATGGGATAAAGATACCCACTTAGAAAGACAGGATTCGTAACTGGAATTTACTGAAACAGACAGAAAACAATGACTAAATATATAGCTTATTGCACCAGATGAAGACTAGACCACGATCTGACAAATATAAGGCTGAGAAGCCACTACATTTAAACAGTCTGAGCACAAAAGGCCATTTTACCAAATGAGCAACTACCCTCAGGGCAAAGGAATAAGTTCTATTTTTGCTTTCTATGACAATGGAATGCACGAATCCCACCCATATATCCAGGAAATTATTCAACAGGAGGTTCCATCATGCTACACAGACATGTGGGATGATGGGTAGGTGCACTGATTCACTCCTTATGAGACAGAGGTCCATTCTTTTTAAACTGAAGTGAACCTTCTGCCTTCTTTATTACCATAAGAAGCATGTGACAATTTCCATGGATTTGAAACAAAGAAATGTCAATAATCATACAAGCAACATTTAGTTTTGCTTTTTAAATACAGGGATCTGCACAAACATGATGCAAAGGTCAATCAACACTCTTCATAGAGTTGGAAAGAATGAGAAGCAGAAGAGTGACAGAATTTTTAATGTCATTCCTTATGTCTTTTTTCTGAAGTCTTGCTTCAAAAGAAGAGGAAGCGGATGATGCAGAAAAAATCTTTCTATAAAAGTAGACTGCTGATTACTGTGGTCTGCTTTTTAAAAATTTGCCCTGCTTTGCCTTCAAGTATTAAAAGCAATCACTGTTTGACAACAAAACCCGAGACTGACACCAAACCTTCATTATTTAGTGGGGTTACAAATCCAGCTGCTTCTCAGGCCCACAGCTTTCTATGGGATTTTCCACCATTTTTCTTCTCTCCCCTGGATTTCTCAGTCAGCAAAATGTCCTCTGTTTCTTCCTGTGAAATCGTGCATGTAATTCCTTAGATATTGCACCAGGTATTGATGCAAATCTCCACAATATCCTGTATCGGCACCAAGATAATTCTTATTTACTGCTGTGCAAGCAAACAATAAATGTTAATAAGACTGCTTAAGCATAATTCATTATGGAATATTGTTGTTGTTTAGTCATTAAGTCGTGTCCGACTCTTTGTGACTCCATGGACCAGAGCATACCAGGCCCTCTTGTCTTCCACTGCCACCCAGAGTTTGATCAAATTCATATTGGTTGCTTCGATGACACGATCCAACCATCTCGTCCTCTGTCATCCCCTTCTCCTCCTGCCTTCACACTTTCCCAACATCAGGGTCTTTTCCAGGGAGTCTTCTCTTCTCATGAGATGGCCAAATATTGAAGCCTCAGCTTCAGGATCTGTCCTTCCAGTGAGCACTCAGGGTTGATTTCCTGAGTTGATTTCCAAGTAAGAATAGAATAGTTCCAAGTAAGAATAGAATATTCCAAGTAATATTAAGAATAGAATAGTAAACGCCAAAGGCTATGATGACCTTTATTTTGCAGAAGCAAACCGGATTAACAACCAGGCTACCCAGATACCAATAATTTTGTACCCTCTAAAAGAGACAGATATATGGTGACATAGCTCTCACTCTATGTATATAAAAGAACAATGTTTGTGCTTCCTTTAACCAAGAAGCATCCAGATGGATTATTCTTCCTTTTCCAAGTGTAGGGAGTGAGACTGGGTAGTTCTTTCCAGGATTTTCTCAGCACTATTTTCGTGAAAAACTGAATTCTAAATCCCTCTAGTAAAAACACACAAAGGAGACTCTAAGAAACTGCACAAATATTATTAACTAGAACAATGTTTCAAAGTTAGTCCAACCCTTCATTCTTGGTTTCTTAGGAGTGAAGCATGCAATACAAAGGATGGTTCTGCAACAGCACCACCTCTTGAGCGGGTGGCTTATTCTTTCATCCAATGACTGCAGGGACAGCAATATGCTGAGGGGCTTTTTCTGGATTGGCTAGATTGCTGAAGGTGCAGCTAAAATAGCAGCTGCTTTGGTCAGGCTTGATTAGAATGATCTAATCAAGCCCAGCAATTCATATGGAAAACACTCCTTCCAATATCTTAAGGCAAAGTTTGTCAACCCCCAGTCCGTGGCCCAGTGCTGGTCCATGGCCCGAGCCAGACCGGGCTGCGAAGACAGACCTCTTGCCCTCCCCTGCATGCACTCACTCCTGCAAAGGCTGTTTGTGCCTGTGTGCGCACTTGTGTGCATGCGTGAATGGTGCACAGCGCTTGTGCAGGCCCGTGCTTGTGCATATACACAAATGGCACTGGTGCCGTTCGTGCATGTGCAAAAATGTGTGTGCCCGTACAAGCACTGTGCCACCATTCGTGCATGCACACAAGTGCGTGTGTGAGAGAGAGAGCGCTCATTCGCTCATGCGCACGAGCACAGGGGGTGCCCCGCCTTCCCCAGCTGGTCTGCGGGGTGAAAAAGGTTGGGGACCCTGTCATAAGGTGACTGTAAGCAAGCCACTACAGAATACTGGCAAGCTGAACATTTCTTCTGCTTGGCAGGTAGGTAGGGGAAGTGAAAGAAAATTTGAATTGTATGTAGGGAATGTCACCAATGTGCTGAATCATACCCGGGAAAAACTTAAAAATCTTTTATTTGCCTTCTCTTAAAAGGCTGGTTGAGATATTGTCTACAGTCAAAAGCAGTGCCATGAATTCATCTCTGGGCAGTTTCTCAACAGACAAGTTTTAAAAAGGTAAAGAAGGCAAGGTTTAAGACAAGGTAAAGAATTTTTTTTATTTTGTTTTTAATAACTGATGTAGGGCATCAGCCATAGTCTATATAGGGGTAACATAATTTTCACTTCCCCTGCCCTCTGCAGAGCAGAGGAAGAGATTAATTTGCCAATATCCTAAAGCAGCTTGCTTATTATACTGACAAATTCAAAAAGAAAGGCTTGCTTTGGATTGGTTCCAGCAATCACACACATTGGAATCAATCCAAACCGGAGACTTACCACCTGCACCAAAGAAACAGAAGCCCCTGACAGGGACTCAAAAAGGTATGGAGTGGGCTGATCCACTCCAACAAAGATATTGGCTGATCTCCATCTTTAGCAGCTTTACTACCCTGTTGCTGCGGTAGACCAATCCGCAGGCTGAAAGCCCATGTAATCAGCCTCTGTGTCAGCCTGGAATTCCAGGATTTGCTTCATTTTTTCTGATGTCAGGATCACCTGGGCTTGACGTTTTCATAGGCAAAATGATTTTTTGTAATGTTCTTTGTTTTCATGTCACCTTTGTAGGAACATAAAGTATACCTTTCCCTTAACTTAGATTCTACAAGGACCTAATCCAGAGACTCCTCAAACAACTTTGCTCCATAAAAGTTCTTAACTTTCTAGTTGTTTATTTGGTTATTTGTAGTTTAATAACATGTCTTTTATTTATGACTGTTGTAAATCACCCTGAATAATGCACTGCACTAATAGGGCATTATATCGATCAATCAATCAATCAATCAATCAATCAATCAATCAATCAATCAATCAATCAATCAATCAATCAATCAATCAATCAATCAATCAATCAATCAATCAATCAATCAAATGAGTTTAGTTGCTAAGTTAGCCCTAGATTTATTATCAGGTCCCCAGTGATGTAGCCATAGCTCGTATGTCTATCTATCATTTAGACCAGTGGTTCTTAACCTGGGCAATATCGCCCCCCCCAGGGGCGATTTCATTTTTCAGGGGGGCAATGGAATGAAAAGGGGTGATGTGGGGGTGAAGGAACAGAAAGGGGGCAGTAGGGGGCAATGGAGCGAGTCGCTGCCAGCTGGTGAGCTGCCTCTTTTGTTGGCTGGTTCTTTCTTTCCTCCTCAGGTTTTTGATGCGCACTGAGGCTGGCTTCGTCGGGTGTGTGCATCTGTGCGCTCCCAGTCCCTTTCTCACTGCCTCCCTCTAGCTCCCACCACTGCACCCCCGCTCTCTCCTGCCCCCCCACCCCCTCCCACTCTTGCCCCTGCCCCCACGGGGGGGGGGGGAGAGAGCTTTCCTTCCGAACCCTCACTGTCATCTGGCACCATTCTGTATCTCCAGCAAAAAAGAAAAAAAGAACTGGTCTTTGACACCAGTGGAAGACCCAGGAGAGACTCTCTGCTCATAAAAAAAGTTTAGTGGAAGCTTGCATGACTTGCAGATCCTTTCTCATGCCTCCTCTTGATTCCCATCGGAGTCCCCAAATGCTGCTTCATCCACCGCTCTTTAGTGAGGAGAATGTGGGACCCTGAAAAACCAGGGAGGAGGGTCTTCATCTCTCCCACCCACCCCCTGTGCCACAGTACAGTTGGCCAGGAAGAGATCCCACCTCAGTTCTGCAACGGTGGTGTGCATGCGCTCACATGTATTGTGTTCATCCGCTTTTCTTGCTCCATGCTGCCCTCTCCCCTTCCCAATGCTCCCATGGCTCTCCTGGGAAAATGAGGACCTTCCCAGGTCAAGGGGAGAAACCTGAAGCCCAGAAATCGGGGTCAGTCCCACTTTTAGGCCACACTGCCCCCACCCCATGAAGAAGCTTCCTCTTGGGAAGCTTCCCGTCTAAAACTCTCCCATTCTGGAACCTACAGGTTGCATGGATTAGCTCCTCTTCCTGCCCATGTCAGCAAGCAGGGTCCCTTTTCCTCACCCCATTTGTCATCATCATCATCCTGCCGCCTTCAAGCAACAGCCAGCCCCCCACCCCGTTCATCCTCCTGCAAGGAATTCCCCTTTCCTTCAATATTAAAGTTTGTGGAAATGGCCACGACTTCCCTAGACTCCCTTTGTATGAGGACTCTGTGGCACCAAGCTGTCCCTTCCTTTATTTCTATCTAAAAACATTTTAAACCGCATCCCAGCCTTTGGAACTCCCTGCCACTGGAGGCCAGGCTAGCCCCATTCCTTACTCTCCTTCCGTGATCAGGCAAAGACCTTTCTCTTCAGGCAAGCCTTCCCCCAGTAAACCAGCTACCCGTGTATTATTTTTAGATAGCTTGCTATTCATTACTGTTTTGATTGGATTTTTAGTACTGCTGCGCCACTGCCCCCTCCTGCCACCGCCACAGCGCTGCTGCCGGGAAGGGGCAATGATAACTTCCTCAATGTCTCAAGGGGGCGATTCTTTCAAAAAGGTTAAAAACCACTGATTTAGACTATGAATCTAGCAGCATACTGGAATCAAACCATAGCAGGATCTGTCATAAAAATTAGCGTTCTGTGCTAGTTCATTGAGCCTTTCCTTTGATACAGTGTAAAAAATCTTAGATAGTCTACATGGAGCCCTAGTTTTGTCAGAATCTTTCCGCTTCTCTGCAGATTATTTGCAGAGAAGCTCAGAAAAAGAACCAAATGTCTGCATGGCAAAGTGTCTGTCTTGCTATCGTCCTGATGCTCAGAGCTGGATGGTACAGCGCAAGTTAGCAGGATGGAGGATACAACTAAATGCCTTATTCAACACTATGAAACAAAATTCTAGCTTAGGAACATGAAGTTGTAGGGAAGACATTCCCTTCTGGAAGCTCCCCCTGTTCTTCCTAGGACGCAACACAGTCCTCGCTCTGAGACCCCCATGTAAGAAATTTCCCTCGGTAGCATTACTCAGGAAAAAGTGTGGAGTATGTGAACCATTTAAGAGGAATCCCTTGCTAGTTTTCCCTTCATCGATGACTTGGGCATGGCTGCACGTGGGAACCTTTTCTTGAGAGCATATCAAGCAAAAACAAAAGACACAACAAACTGCTAGGTCAACAACTTGTGCCCAAGCACATTCTCTGGTTTGGGGCCATGTATAACTGTATAAAGATTCGCCATGTAAGCGAATGTCTGAGGAAGTGGACTTGTCCAGGAAAGCTTACATTAAAATATAGCACTTAGTCTTTAAGGTGGTACAATGTTTTTGTCTTCTTTATTTTTTTAGTTTTCTTGAGAGGAAACCCTTCTAGTCCCATCTTTAGTCCCAGAATGGTGTTCCTTAGACCATCTGGGTTTCCTGTACATTTCCTTTCTGTGTCTATGAAGAATGTGAAAAAGAATCTGATTTATCTGCACAGAAGGAAAAGGAGGGAAAAGAATACAATCTCAGTCTGAGATTTATCTTTCCCACTCTTTTCAGCTTTGCAGTCTCTCCTTGGTGTAACAATGCCTAAGAAGGTCACTTGAGAGGCTGCAGAGCTGTACTGCACTAAGAATGTGGGAGGCTTCCAATTAGTGTGTATTATGCTAGAGTTGCCTGCGTTGGATGGAACAGCTGCTAGAAGTTCTGCCTCTTGGCCTGACAAACTGCCTGTGGCCATTTCCACTTCTATGTTAGAACACCTGTCTCAAAGAGAGGAGAGAAGAACTAAACACCATCTTCTATCCATTTGTTGTTGTTCTGGAGAAGGAGGGCTGCCCTGATTCCAGCTGAGTGATTTGAAGCATCAGCCAGCAACTGAGGAACACTGGAATTCCTTTCAGTGCTTGGGACCTGTTGATATGTGGGCTACCCCAAACCCTTGCTCAGAGTGTGATTAGATGGACATCTGTCCCACTGTTAGGTCTGGGTTGGAAAAGGACTGGTTTTCTCATTTCCCTATCATAATTCATGTGCCATTCTGAACCAGCCCACCCCTGATTGATGCCTATCCATATGTTTTGGGGTCTCTGTAAGGGCTATTGCTTTTCTTGTGGAGGTAGGATCACTCCATTGTGGTTCAGTTCCGGCATGTGTGATTTCTAGGGTTGAACCAAAGTGACTGCCTGACTGTTCCTTTGGTGAAGCCGCTTAATGATCTTGAGAAACGGAAAGCTTCTTTTTCACCCACCTTTGGAGGGTAAAGGACAAGAAGTTTTGCATTTCTTTTTAATTGTTGCTAATGTATCAGTGATGCTTTGAAAAGTTTTTAAAGCACTGCTGACAATTAAAAAGAAATGGCAAGCTTCATCTCTCTTTCCCTCCAAATGTGAGCAGAACTGAAGCTTCTCTTTTCTCAAGATTATTAACACTGCTCAATAATCTTGAGAAATATTTCCATTTAAAGGGAAAGATGGTCTTCGGTGTGCTAAACATGGTTGCTTGTGGGGCAGTGTGATCAATTCTTTCATGTAGGTTCAAGGATCACTCCAAATGACATATTGCACCTCAAAGCACCTGATTGAGACAAATCCAGCTTGGGACAATTCAGCTGTCAAATTGTACCTTCATTTGAGCTTTTAGGAATACTCTTCTGCACTGAGAAGACCTTTACATTTGAGACAAAAAATGGCAGGTTTAATTCATCCATGTTTCTCTTCCTTAACTAAGGACGGTTAAAGAAAGGAATGGAATGGAGTGGGAACAACAAATAAAGAAAAGTGAAAAAGAACCAAAACCGAAAGAGACTCTTTTAGCCTACTCCTAAGGAGATCGGGAGCAAATCTTGCTTTACACCACTGGTTCTTAACCTTGGGTTACTCAAGAGTTTTGGACGGCACCTCCCAGAAGCCTTCACCAACAGCTGTGCTGACTGGGGTTTCTGGGAGTTGCAGTTCAAAAACATCTGAGTAACAAAGGTTAAGAACCACTGCTTTACACAGTCATCTTTGATTTTTGAAGCAATTGAAAAGAAATTCATAAGAAGCAACAGCAGAATTGTCTCACCCTGCTATCAGAAGTATATCTCTGTCTATCACTTGCCCTGGATCATAGGTTGGAAGTTAGATTTCTGTTAAAGTACTACTGGTTTCTGTCCACAGGGAACTGAGTGAACATAATGCTGGACTAGACAGGCTTTTTGGTCTGACTGTAACTTAACATGTATTCTTAAGAGTGAAAAGCAGGGCTAGGCCAAGACATAAAGAAATAGATGAAATCTGAAAACTGAGGGCGATAGCATTAAAGCTGCTTTGTTTATAGTGAGTTCATCTCGTTAATACATCCAGAAACTGAATTTGCTAACAAGGCATATTACTATGTATGTTACATACTGATTAGGTACTTATTTATATAAATACTTATATAATATCTAATAGGAATTGTACAAACATTAGTGTCATCCTTTTTAAAGAGAAAGGTGAGGTGAAAATATTTTAAATAAATACAGTGGACCCTCGACTTACAGACTTTTCGAGTTACAGACTTTTCTGACCACAAAATTTAGGTTCGACTTGCAGCCGGGGAATCGACTTACAGACCAGAAAAAAAAAACAAAATGGAAAAAACAGAACAAAAACAGCCAGTTATGGATTAATCAGTTTTCAATGCATTGTAGGTCAATGGAGACTCGACCTACCATGCCAATACGGATTAATTCTGTAAGTAGAGGGTCCACGGTAAATAAATATAACAGGGTACAGAAACAAACATTAATGGGTGTAGGAGAGACAAAGCTGTAAATTTTTATCTAGCAAGAATTAAAATAAAATGGATATGGTATGAGCAAGTGGAGTTTAGATGGTTTAGAATCTAAAAATATAGAGATAGACGTAAATATACAATCAAAACTCTTATACAAATTACTTCAGATATTGCTTGAAGATTCTTAGCTCCAATTCTTAGGTAAAGGTAAAGGTTTACTTTCGTGAATATATTCCTTTTGACAATTTGTCCAGTTGTGTTCGACTCTAGGGGGTGGTGCTCATCCCCGTTTCCAAGCCATAGAGCCAGCATTTGTCCAAAGATAATCTTCCGTGGTCACACGGCCAGTGCAACTTAGACACGGAATGCTGTTACCTTCCCACCGAGATGGTCCCTATTTATCTACTCGCATTTGCATGTTTTCAAACCACTAGGTTGGCGGGAGCTGGGACAAGCAACGGGAGCTCACTCCATCACGTGGATTCGATCCTATAGCTGCAGATCTATAGACCTTACAGCACAGAGGCTTCTGCAGTTTAACCTGCAGCAGTACCACGTCCCTCTAATTCTTAGGTGTTGTCAATTCTTAGGTGCTCCAGTTCTTAGGTATTGTCATAATAGGTACCACTGTTGAACTGAAATAATGAATTTTAAAAGCATTATCTGGATATATTGATGAAGAAGGTTAATTTCCTTCTGAATATGGCACTGAATAATGATGTGAATGTATCTGTGTAGATTCTCAGTCATTCAGGTAAGGTTACCTGGAAGTTGAGTCGTGGCAACTGGACTTCTTTCTTATTAGGTTGAAACGTTTCGCTACTCATCCAAGTAGCTTCTTCAGCCAGACTGAAGAAGCTATTTGGATGAGTAGAGAAACACTTCAACCTAATAAGAAAGAAGTCCAGTTACCATGACTCAGCTTCCAGAGAATGATGAGAATAGTTAGAACGCCCTCACAACATCTCTACATTTTCCTTCTTTCACACATAAACCATTCTTAAACAAAGATTAGGTCATTTAACATATTTTCTCACATTGTGACATTTTTTAAAAAAATCTCAAAATTAGTCAAAACAAAAACATTGACCATATGTGTTCAGGGATATGGGCAGAGAAATAAGAATAAACAAATGTGCATCCTTGCATATCCTAACAGTGGTTTGCCTCAGCACACTCTTTAAAAACAGTAGGGTATCTAACTTCAGCTTTCAACAAATAACATTTGATAAAACCCAAAACTACTCTTCTAACAGATCTCAAATGATCCACAGGGGACTAATAACCAGTTCTTTTTTTCCTCCCCACCTCCCCCCCCCCCAGCACAGTCTTAGTAGAGGGGATAACATTACACAGTTTTCTTTGGCATTTTAGTATGGGAAAGAACAAAAGAGAAATGACCCATGCATATTAACACAGAAAAGGTAGCCTTCAAATGTAGTATTTAAAAATGAGGAAACTTGTACAATGCTGTACTAGTCACTGCATTATGCATGTTCATTTAAGACATTTCTACCTTTAAAATAAACAGGGTATACTCTCCTGGTGCATGCAGTGGAGCTGCCCAGTCACTTACATCATTTCCCATGTCCACCCAAATACAAATCAACAAGTTATTTATTTATGATACTGTTTTGAAGTCATACAGTAAATTAAGCAAAGCAGCAAAATTATGTATCATATGGGACCTGTAACATATTTTTATTTAAAAAGCAGATAATATAGAATTTGTTTTAAAAATTTGGCCCCCCATTTATCATTCCCACTTCCCTGCAGGTTCTACCAATTATTTTGCATTTTCAACATTTCTGACTTGTTTGCCCTTAGCCTTTGTGTATATATAACCCAACTTGAATAATACACAAGAATGGACATCATTTTCATTCAGAAAAGAGCACCCAGCTGTCAATGGTGTGATTCCACCAAAATTGTCAATCCCCTTCCTACAGTCCTCTTGCACCCTAAAAACCTGCTTTGGAGGATTAAGAAGGTGGCAGTGGGAAAGGAAGGGAACAAAAGATGACTTTGGATCCAGAGGTAAAGTACTGGTTCTTGACCTTAATAAAATAACTACAGTGGGGTCTTGACTTAAGAACGGCTTGAGTTAAGAACATTTTGACTTAAGAACCACTCTCATAGGAAAATATTGACTTGACTTACATACTTAGATTTGAGTTAAGAACTGAAAAAAACCACGTGGGAGGCAGGGAAAGTGCAAAATTTGAACTTTCAGTTAACTGTTGGCCAATGAAAAGGGTGCCTGTCTGCTTCCTCACTCCTCCCAGTGTTTAGAGAGTGGATTGGGAGACAGTCTTCAGACTGCCTGGTACTGTACTGCCTGGACTGTATTTTCCCTGCCTTCCCTGAACCTTTCTTGACCTAAGAAAAAAGAAACAAAATATCCCCCTCTAGTGGTCGAAGGCAGAATAGCAGCTTCCCATTAGTTTCTATGGACGGAAAAGAGCAGATACGGATCAAATGGTTTTCAATGCATTCCTATGGGAAATGCAGATTTGACCTGAGAACTTTTTGACTTGAGAACCGCCTTCCAATACGGATTAAGTTCTCAAGTCAAGACCCCACTGTATGTGCCATCAAGTTGATTCCAATTTACAGCAACCCTTTCCTGAGTTTCCTAGTTGCAGAGTAGTTAGAAGTGGTTAACCATTCCCTTCTTTTGGGGCACTCTGGGACCATGCAGGGATAACACAGGTTGGCTGTTCTCTTAGGAGGCACATTGGTGCTGACCTCTGGCTCTGCATCTCACTGAACTACCAGCTAGTTCTGAACTATCCAGCCAGTTAAATAATGACATGCTGTTGATTCCAAATTATTATAGAATCACAGAATATCTGAGTTGCAAGGCACTTAGAAGGCCATTGAGTTCAACCTCCTGCTCAAATCCAAATCAAAGCAGATCTGACAGATGGTTGTCCAATTTTTCTCTTGAATGCCTCCAACATTGGTTTTATTGTTATACTGCCCCAATAGTTAAGAAGCTTTTCCTGATATTCAGTTTAAATCTGGCTTCATGTAGTTTGAACCCATTGTTACATGTCCTCCACTCTGCGACAATCAAAAACAGATCCTGTCCCTTCTTTCAAGTATTTGAAAAGTGTTATATCATTCTTCTGTCCTTTTTTCTCAAGGCTAAGCATGCCCAATTCTTTCAGTCTTTCTTCTTGATCATCCTTGTTGTCCTCCTCTGAATTTGAAGATTCTTCTCATTCATAGTAATACTGAGCCAAGTATCTTCACTCTTTTAATTGTGCCTGTTTTTTTTTCTCCCTAGGTGCAGAATTTTGCACTTATCCCTGTTAAATTTCATTATGTTGCTTTCAGTTCAGTGCTCGAGCCTATCAAAATCTTTTTTAATGTTGTTCTGGTCTCCCAAGGTATTAGCTATTCCATCCAGTTTTGTGTCATCTGCAAATTTGGTAAGTATTCCCTGCATTCCCTCATCCAAGTCATTAATAAAAATGTTGAAGAACACAGAGTTACCTCCTCAGTTTGAGAAGGAGCCATTGATAAGCACTCTCTGAGTATAATTCTGTAACTGTGTATCTACCTGGCACTTGTTCTATCCAGCTCACAGCTAGTTATCTTGCGAATCAGAATACAGTGGGGTCTTGACTTGAGAACTTAATCCGCATTGGAAGGCGGTTCTCAAGTCAAAAAGTCTGTAAATCAAGTCTCCATTGACCTACAGTGCATTGAAAACCGATTAATCCCGTAACAGGCCATTTTTGTTCCATTTTGGTTTTTTTCTGGTCTGTAAGTCAATTCTCAGGCTGCAAGTCAAACCTAAATTTTGCGGCCAGAGAAGTCTGTAACTCAAAAAGTCTGTAAGTCAAGCTGTCTGTAAGTCAAGGGTCCACTGTATCAGGGGGCACTTTATCAAAGGCTTTGCTGAAGTCAAGATATCTATAATATCCCCACCATCATACGGAAGTTACCGTATCAAAAAATGAGATCAGATAAGTCTGGCAGAATTTGTCTTGACAAATCTATGTTGGCTTCTAGTTATTGCTGCACTGTTTTCAAGGTGCTTGCAGAGTGAGTGCTTTATAATCTATATGATCTCTTCAGCCAATTTCTTCAATATCCTTTGATGCAGTTCATCCAAATCTGAGGATTTGAATTAATTTAAAGCAGCAAAGTACTCCTTGACTGTTTATTTAACAATCTCATACTCAACCCCCTCTCTTTGTACTTCACATTTGCCTGGAAGAGTATAGGCTATCTTTTGAGAGAAGGATCATAATCTTTCCTAGGGATTTCTAGAATACTCAAAAGTCATTCCCTTCTTCTGGGGACACTCTGACTGAGCAATTTAATGCATGATAATTTGGAAATCATGCATGAAAACCAGAAAAATGATCAGGTTAATTCCTCTTCCATGGCAGTTCATACTCACAATGACAGTTAAAAAGAATTTTCAGGAAAATAATCTGACTAATCAACTTGAAAATATGAAATTAGACCAAAAGTGTGTGTGCGTTCAAACAATTTTGCTAAGTGACCCAGCATTTAAAAATAACCAGACAAAACATTTGACAACTGTCTAATAAGAATTACAGATTACCACATTAGCTCTTCGTATCTAGCACAGTATGATTCTGGCTTGGATAGAGGTGAAAAAGAAAGAACTGGTAATCTCCAAGTAATGAAGAATGTATGTCTCAAATGAACAATGACTGTCTTTCTCACAAGTACTGTACAATTGTCAGCATGCTTTGAAGGTGATCCAGGACCGAAAGCCAGCATTGGCTATGGATCTAGATTATGAATCACTGGCAGAGATGCATGAGAAGCTGGGGAACAACCAACTGTTGAAGTGTATTTCAAGTGTTTTGTTCAGAATTGTATCAGATGTTTAGAATCTATAGACCTTTATATCTGTTACAATAATATTGTATGTTCTATATAATATTACTTGATGCAGTGAATTCACCTTTCACAGATTATGTTATCTAAAGATCTTTTGGGCTTCAGGCTGTATCCATATGAGAACCCTGTATTCCTGATGAGCATTCTTAGGACTCCCACATCAGAGCAAATAAAAACAACACTTCGTTCAAAGTTTATCTCTGTAATGGAAAAATATAACACTGAATAATGAAAAAAATAAATGTATTTTGGCATTCAAAATTTTTCTTGAAATTAAAGTATGCAAGCTAGTTGATTTATATGAGATTACAGCTGAGAAGGCTGCGTCTATTTTTACTTGAACTGACTTGATGGCACATAATTATTATGATATGCAATTTATTTTCCACCAGGAAAATACCATAAAGATCAATATTTGAGTACATATTTTCCTACCAAGGTTTAAATCCAGCCTTAGTACTATCTAGAGACTATACATATTGAAAACAACTAAATGTATGTTAGTTGCAGTTAACAAGTATTACTGATTTCAGTGGGTCTACTCTATGATTGAAATCAACTAGACTTATTTTGTGATTAACAGGTATTATTCATTTCAGTGGATCTGCTCTAAATATGACTCATCTGGATGTAGTTAGGAAGCTCCAAACAGAAATCTCCAACTAAAAGAATCCTAGCAGTACTGGAAAATAATATGGCTAGTCTGCAGACTTGTCCAGCAATAGACAACACTGGGTTAGATGGAACAATGTAAAACATAGGATACAACAATATTATATGTTCATGTTGTTCAGTGCTCCCACTGCAGTAACTCTGTCTTTGACACTTTGCAATTTGGCAGAATAATGCCTCCAGTGACACTAATGCATGCTGTGGTGGCATAATAATCCTAAATAATCCAGAGGTCTCAATTTTACATTAGGGAACCAGGTTGTAACAATGTAAATGCAACATTTTGTAACTTGTAAAAGATATATTGTATGTTGAACTGCTGGGAAAGTAGCCTACTGGCTTTCATTTTAAGAAAACCTAACATAAAATACTGCATAGAGATAACATACAACTACATTATAAGTGTCTGTATTCTTTCTCTCCTCTGGAAGGCTATTAGAGTCAGCCTGTGGCATGGTGTAAATACCTTCGCCCAGTGCCATGGCACCATTCTGTTCAAGGCCTTTGTCCCACATCTGTTTTCAGCAAAAGGGAAAATTGAGAATAAATTAATATTTCTACCATATAATGTTTAATTCGGTCCTAAAATACTTCCTGTGTCTTTACGTTTACATAGTATTAAATTTACATTCCCTGATCAATAGTATCTTCATAAAATATTGTTACACTTCTAGTTCAAACACAAAAATATTCATGACTGTGGTTCGCAGCCTGGGCATACTTCTACACCAACCGCTATCAGTAGAGTACCAGATAGAACCTGTGGACCAATCCGCCTTTTTCCATCTGAGGTCAATTGCCTGCTGCGTCCCTACCTTGACACCCGGTCCCCCACCACGCTGGTCCATGCACTGGTAAACTCAAGATTAGACTATTGTAATGCCCTCTACATGGGGCTTCCTATGAGGCTGCTATGGAAAGTTCAGCAGGTCCAGAATATGGCGGCCAGACTATTTTGTGGAGTGAAGAAATGCCACCATATCTCTCCCACCCTGGCGGCCTTGCATTAGCCACCTGTTCGTTTCCGTGCCAGCTTCATGATGCAGACATACAAAGCCCTAAACAAGTTAGGACCTCGATACCTGGCAGAACACCTCCTTCCAATGAGATCTGCCAGGCCTAAACAACCTTCCCAGGCTGGGTAGTTGAGATCACTGACCCCGAGAGAGTCCCAGAAAGAGAAGACGAGAAACCGAGTCTTCTCAGCAGTCGCTCTCCATCTCTGGAATAACCTCCTGGCTGAAATTTGCCTGGTCCTTTCACTGGCAATTTTCAAAGACTCTTTAAAAACATGGCTCTTCAGGCAGGCCTTTCTGGAGCTTACAACACTGTAGTACAGTGGTTGTCTCAGTGTTCATATGATTAGTTCCGCCACCTTGTCTTTTAAATTACTCTTAAATTCTTTTTACGTTACTCTCAGTTAATTTTATTTTGCCTTTGTCTATGTGTACTGATGTTTAATTTTGATTTTCTTATAGCTATTACGTTTAATGCCATTTAAAGCATTGTCTATCTTACTGTGTAGTGAACTGCCAAGAGTGGCCTTGGTAACCAGGTGCGTGGAATAAAAGTCAAATAAATAAATAAATAAATTACATACACAATATTAGAACACCACCAGCAGACATTTACCGCATCACAAATGTTTTAGAATGCTTAGCTACTGAGCAACCTCTAGTGATCATTTACAAATGTTACACCTGCACTATTTACTTTTATGGTAATGGAACAGGTGCCTAAGCACAATATTCTTTCCTAGATCATTCTGAGGTGAACTGGAATCTGACTCTGGTGGATTACCGGCATCCACAGAATTTTGCTTTAGAATGGCAGGACTGATGAAGTAGTGTTGTATATATGGTTTTATGAAAAAAATAGTTTTGATTATTGTTGCCACATTTAAATATATTGTACATTGCATAGGGAACTCCGGTTACCTGGCATTCTTTGAATACAATAAAGGGAATTTTAAAAATCACAGTATACCGTAAATACAGTATAATACTGGGTAATGAATATAATGAAAACCAGAACTGCATTTCATTATGCTATGAGTGATCCCAGGGAATATTATAGAGCAGACTGAAAAATCATTCATATCTTATATGAATTATTACAGTGATCTTTGTTAGGATAAATTAAAATCATCAAATCAAAAAAGAAAATATGTTTAAAACAACAGTTTTGATGACTTACAATTAAGCACCATTATCACAGAATATGTTATGTTTGGCTCTAGTAACTACTTTCACAGGGAAACTTTGCCTTTTCCATTACACTTATTCTTGTGCCATTAACTTTAATTTATAGTTATCATGACTAACTTATGTATTGTCAATATATTGAACATTAAAAGAATTGGCAGAAGTAACCAAAGAAAACAATCTGGTTTGGCAATTTTTTAGCAGTAACCTTTTTCACTGCAGTACTTTCGAAAATACTTTTACCAGTTTCAGGAAAGGGTGGGTTCAAGTAGGGGTTTCCTGAGGCTTTCAGAACACGATTTTAACGTAGCACAGTATTAAAAGGGCCCCCAGAGAGTCTTGTTTTGGAACACACTGACGCCTACACATTATTATCTTTGCTACGTTTTGCAGTGTTGTGTGAAATTTATTTTTAATCCTTAGCAAAACATGCCTGTGTTTATCTAAAATTCAGAAAAGGCTAAATAATTTAAAACAAAATCATTTTCAAATAATTACATGTACAATGAACACTGAAACATAAAAGTCTTGTGTAAGTTGACAAGAAAGAGTTGGTTAACGATCAAAGAGACTGTATTTATTTTATTTTGTGAAAGCAAATAAAAAAGACTTTCGCTTTAAGAAGACCATGAATGGCTGTTGACAAAGTCTGTGTAGAAGAAATTTCTCCCCAACAGGATAAAGCTTTTTCCCAGAGATTTATATACATGGTAAAGTGTGTTCATCGACATTGCCAAGTTATAATATTAATCACAAGAGACTTTTATTATTATTCCTAAATTACTCCACTTGGAAAAAGGTCTACTTTCAGCAGATTCTGTCTGTTCACAGATTGGGAATTTAAAAACTTTGATTGTAAGCAGTCCTATTAAAATATGATGTTTTCTTTAGATCAACTGATTTTACAACATTAGTATTATTAGAAATACATGTTTTGCAGTATTTACAACTGACTAACTTAATTGATTTACTTCTGTAGTCTCACGTTCCCTTTCTGGTGCGCACGTTTTGCTGAACACAGTTAGACAATCTCCAACTACATAGCCGAAGCACTGAATAAAATAGGATGGTTACAAGTTATAGATGGAGAAGGATCTTAGACCAATGACTAGCTTGTATACAAAAAAGTCAAAAAAAAAGTCTCTCCCTCCAGCTGCCATTGTTTTCCTGAGATTAAACTGCTCTTACCAAGAGATAGAAATGTGGGTAAGGAAAAGGTAAACCAATGTCCCTGTAAAGGTTTAAAAAACACACAGACTTAATCTGCTAGAAATGCAGAAGCCTAAAAAACTTATCAACCCCCGTTCCTGCCTTTACTTTTGCCACTCTCCCCAGTTTTTTATTAATCTTTACTACTGCAGTCCTCACATGAGCATTCCAGATTGGTGGATAATTTCTGACCAAAGTGGGAGAAACTCTGGATGCACAAATGTATCCAAAAAGTTATTTTCAATGCAAAACTCTGACCTTAGCAGAAACAGCTTTTTCCTAGATCAAAACTCACTGCTTCAGCTAAAGCCTGACCACTGAAGATTAGCTTACAGACATTTTGCATTAGCTAATTACCTGTTACACCCAAAGTGGTACTGTGCATAGATTGATGAACTAGGACTTAGCAGATTTGGCCATAGAAATTCCCTGGGGGACTTGAATATCTTATTTACCTTGAAAGCACTATTAAGGTTGCTGTCTGTTCCGACCTGACAGCACATAACATACATACTGTCATGACGTTTATGTAACCAGCACTTTAAAGTTCATTACCAGTGACAAGTGTCTTCTGCATACCATTTCACTTGATCCCTACCCATTCAGCCATGTATACTACCATGTTTTCCCAAAAATAAGACAGGTTCTTATATTAATTTTTGCTCCAAAAAGGCATTAGGGCTTATTTTCAGGGGATGTTTTATTTTTTTCATGTACAACAATCTATATTTATTGAAATACAGTCATATCATCTTCTTCCGGTTGCTGCATAATGGTGGAGGGCAGGGTTTCACTTAACTGGGACTTATTTTGGGGGGTAGGGCGTATATTATGAGCATCCTGAAAAATCATAATCGGGCTTATTTTCAGGTTAGGTCTTATTTTCGGGGAAACAGGATATGCACATACATTTGTGGCCTCAGTATTGTACTTCATATCTAAGGATGTAAATTGTAAGCTATAAAAGCTCATACTGAAATAAATTTGTTAGACATAAGGTGTCATAAGCCTTTGTTTCGTTTTTGTTATACACATATCCACAAACTACCTCAAGTCTCTGGGAGCCCCAAGTCATGATTCCAACATGATGGGGAGGGGATTTATACCAGGTCTGGGTCAGATGCAAGTGATTTCTTTCCCACTGACTGCAAAGGAAAGGAGGAGGTTTTATTTTATTTTACTTTACATTATTATCATTATTTAGGAAAAACAACACCCTGCTCCTTTCTTTCTTCCACACTACTGGGCTTATGCTGGCAGGGTTTAAGATGTATCAGAGGCCCCAGTGTTGTAACCCTCTAAAAAACTAGAAGGATTGCACTGGCAAATTGCAATTTTAGGTCAAAATTCTTTTGAATGGGATTCACTTCTGCAATGGGAATGATATCACCGGTAGTGGCTGACTCCAACTAGTTAAATTCTTCTTTTTGCATTCTCATGGTGCATGTGACTTCATCACACTCTGAAATTGCAAAAGTAAACCTTTAATTAGATGCAATCTGCCACTGCTACCGACATCATTCCCACTGCACAGGCAAACCTATGCAACAAGATTTCAAACTTAGTAGCATTTTCCTCTGAAAATGGTGCATAAAAATAGTCTTTTGCTGCTGTTCTATGGTCTTTGGAAGAAGGGTGGGAAAATAAGATTCAATGAGGTCAATGGAGTTTAATCCCAGCTGAGTATAAAAGGACTGCATCCTAAATTATAAATCTGTCTGAAACAAAAGAGTAAGCCCATAACATGGGGAAAAATAAACCTGTTGACAAAATGCCTTTATCTATTTATGTCTAGAAGTATATCCTAGTGTGGAAGTCTGCCTTTAAAGGAAAAGCTGATTGCCACTACAGCAGTATGCATTTTCATGGTATGCAGCCTAAACATCACAATTATGTCAATAATGTATGGCTGCTGTCATGTCTTGTCTATATCCTAAACCGACAAGGATGACTTTGAAATATAAATGCTTCATATCCTCATCAACAAAGTCAAATATTCAGTGAATAAACATATTTAGTGAGAAGCCTACTTTTTTTCTAGATGCTTCATCTAAACAGGATATAGGGTATAGGCCCTTTGTGTTTTTTAGTTTAGCCTATATCATTTTGTTTGGTTTTTCCCTTTTTTAAAAATATTACTTACATGTTGGGTTGCCAATTCTGAGGGCCCAAGCTAAAGCCCCATAGAACTGCAAAGCTTCCTTGCTGCATGACACTAAATTTCTAATTTTCTCTGTAGTGAGTACTTGTCTACTTCCTCATTTGGTGCTTTGGATTCCAATCCTTAGCAAAGTCAGCAGCCTATCAATTCGCATCATTCTCTGTTGACCTCTCAAGTCCTCCATACCTTATAGGTACCATACTCATTGTATAACTTGAATTCTCCAGAACACTTCATTTCCAATTTACTGAAAATGAATTATAACCATCATCTCAGAAAAAAATGCAATTCTTGTATGCTATCTGCCTCTTCTCAGCAGTATAGAAGGACTCTTTTTTATCTGTATTATTTGACCAAAGAAGTTACTATTTTCTTTTTATAAATAGCTTCGTCACATGGTAGGATTAGGCACCACTATGTCTCTGGCCTAAGACACTGAACTGGTTGCATGGTACCCTTTTCTTTCTGGTTTTTATAACACTTCTTTTGGTATAGTTAGTAATAAGCATAATTAGCAACAAACATTTTCACTTGATTTATGTTAATCTATAGTTAAAGAAATGAGAGTGCCTGACCACCCTATCTGTCTCCTGAGAAATCTAGGACAGGAAGCAACAGTTAGAACTGGATATGGAACAACTGATTGATTTAAAATTGGGAAAGGAGTACGACAAGGCTGTATAATGTTTCCCTGCTTATTTATCTTATATGCAGAATACATCATGTGAAAGGCACGACTGGATGAATCCAAACTGGAATTAAGATTGCCGGAAGAAATATCAACAATCTCAGATATGCAGATGATACCACTCTGTTGGCAGAAAGGGAGGAGGAATTAAAGAACCTCCTAATGAGGGTGAAAGAGGAGAGTGCAAAAAAAAGGTCTGAAGCTCAACATCAAAAAAACTAAGATCATGGCCACTGGTCCCATCACCTCCAGGCAAATCAAAGGGAAAGATATGGAGGCAGTGACAGAGGTTACTTTCTTGGGCTCCATGATCACTGCAGATGGTTACAGCAGCCACAAAATTAAAAGATGCCTGCTTCTTGGGAGGAAAGTGATGAAAAACCTAGACAGCATCTTAAAAAGCAGCAACATCACCTTGCTGACAAAGGTGTGCATCGTCAAAGCTATGGTTTTTCAGGTAGTGATGTATGGAAGTGAGAGCTGGACCATGAAGAAGGCTGGCCGCCAAAGAATTGATGCTTTTGAACTGTGGTGCTGGAGGAGACGCTTGAGAGTCTCCTGGACTGCAAGGAGAACAAACCAATCCATTCTGAAGGAAATCAACCCTGAGTGCTCCCTGAAAGGACAGATCCTGAAGCTGAGGCTCCAATACTTTGGCCATCTCATGAGAAGAGAAGACTCCCTGGAAAAGACACTGATGTTGGGAAAGTGTGAAGGCAAGAGGAGAAGGGGATGACAGAGGATGAGATGGTTGGACAGTGTCATCGAAGCGACCAACATGAATTTGACCCAACTCCGGAGGCAGTGGGAGACAGGAGGGTCTGGCGTGCTCTGGTCCATGGGGTCACAAAGAGTCGGACATGACTTAACGACTAAACAACAACAACATAGTTAAATACTATCTGTGGTGTAGCTCTCTTGTATGGGACACACAGCTGCGATGGCATTATTAGGATGGTGACAAGCATAAAAATAGCAAATCTCTTTATCTTGGTACCTATTGGAAGAACATTGCTACGCTTTCATTGGTAATTGAAATTTAGGTTTCAATCACTGGGGGATATATGGTGAATAGGAAATGTACAAAGCATCATTTTTCTTTTGTTAAAGTCACATTTGTTTATTTACACATTCATTATAATTACATTTGTTTAGTTAATGGTCTGGAAATACTTTATTCATTTCTGTAACACTTCTTTGCCATCCACATAACATGGCACTGAATTTTGGGGAAAACACCTACTGCCACTTTGGTTCCATACCAGTGATCACACATACTGGAAACCACCTCAAACACAATTTCTCTAACCAAAAAGTTTTTTTTTAAAGTTGCCCCACCAGTGATCTAGAAAGGTGAGGAAAGTCATGGAAAAATTTTATGTTATGTAGTTATCAGAAATAGACTGAACCTGACTGCACTCAAAGCAGACAAAAACATAAGATAAAGCTCTGTCTGATCACATCCTTGTCCAGTCAATTAAAAAGAACTGTACTCACAAGTTGAATAAAAGTAGACTGGTGGTCAATCAGACTGATGGCACCAATAGTGGAAAGACACCTTCCAATAATTTATGGAACTTTATTGTCAAGCAAGTTAGGAACATTTTTCAATTTTTTACTCTCCTGAAGGCAAAATGGAAACAATGATTAGCTTCAGCGTCTTTTAAAAGCACTCTTTAAAAACTGCACCAGGCCTCCTATCACTTGGCTGGCCAGTGCTAGGAGGCTTCTTAGCTACTGACAGCACTGGGTTCAGGACACTCGCTTCTTCTACATGTGGCAAAAATGGTGCTCTGGATTTGCCTGCCCCCACTCCAATTTAACAAGAATAGCATTGCCCCTTGGCCAGTGCTGGGAGGCTGATTCTGTTCTTTGGGAGCTAGGGGACAGCTCCAGCTCTATTTTTACCACATAACCAAGTGAGCTGATGCTCTGACCTTGGTACTGTAAGGAGAAGTAAGAAGCCTTTTAGTAGGCGCTGGCCAGCCAGGGTAGCGGCTGGTTCATGTCGTTTTAATGTGAGGAATCACATTAAACAGGACATGTAAAATAGGCAGTTTTGCACCTGTTTACACATAACCAGCATTAAAAATGTTACTGCAGGTTATGTGAAGCAGGTAGCTCCTGCTCTGCTCTGTCAACCATGGCACTTAGAAGGTACAGTGGACCCTTGACTTACAGACGGCTTGACTTACAGACTTTTTGAGTTGCAGACTTCTCTGGCCGCAAAATTTAGGTTTGACTTGCAGACTGAGATTTGACTTACAGACCAGAAAAAAACCCAAAACCGAACAAAAACGGCCTGTTACGGGATTAATCGGTTTTCAATGCACTGTAGGTCAATGGAGACTTGACTTACAGACTTTTTGACTTGAGAACCGCCTTCCAATACGGATTAAGTTCTCAAGTCAAGACCCCACTGTAACTTCAGCATTATGGGATTACCATTTAGAAGCCTACATCTCTTGTGTTTGCCAGCCTCTTTTTACCTTGGTTTCCCCCAGCCTTGAATTATTTACAACTGTCTCAGAGTTGTAAACAATATGATGGGTTTTTTTGCAGAATTGTTACATGGTGACGTTATAAACTACTTCTGGTTTTTCCACATGAAAATTGTTACAGAACTATTTCAAATAAATAAGTAACTATATTGCCAATGAATACTTCTGGATATTTGAAAGTTTGCTAATGTCTTTGTGATGTCAGTATGAATAAAGATACTGGCTGGGATCCTATTGGCATTCACATGAGTTGAATAATTTGCTATAGCTGTTATTGTTACGTGCCATCAAGTCACATTTGACTTATGACAACCCATGAACAAGCTATTTCCAAAAGGTCCTATCATTCACAGTCCTCCTCAGGTTTTGCCAACTCAGTGCTATGGTTTCCTTTACTGAATTAATCCATCTCCTATTTAGTCTGTCTCTTTTCCTACTGTATCCACTTTCATTAGCATTATTCCCTTTTCCAAGGAGTCTTTTCATGATGTGTCCAATGTATGAGAAACCCAATAGTGTGGATGATTTTGGCCTTCAGCACCAGTGACATACCTTTATACTCAAAGATTTTTTATTTTTAGTTATTTCATAATAGGCCCTCTAAGTTGTAGTGTTCTTTTGATTTCTTGGCTACTGTCTTTACATAGACGAATGAATAAAGCAAGATATACAAAATATTGAACAATATAAATTTCTTTTTTGTCAGCATTAAAGCTATGTAGTTCTTCTGTAATCATGGCTTTTGTCTAAACGTGCAATTGCAAGTCCTGCTTTCTCATTTCCTTCTTTCACCCTCATCAGGAGTCATTTCAAATCACTGCTGCTTTCTGCCAGTAATACAGTGTTGCCTACTTATTTTGAACTATTGATGTTTCATCCACCAAGATGAAACATTCCTTCATCTGAATCGATTTCGGTTTACTGTATGATTTGTTTTGCATATAGATCATAGAAATAAACAGATGAAACAATGTAAATCATAAAACATACTGATTTTCTTCAGAAATTCTATGATGCACTCTACCAGTCAAAGTATATACTGTATGTGATATTATCTTTAGTGCCTCTTCCTTCTCATTTTCCATCTTGAACATCAGGCATTTCTCACTCCATGTGGAGTAAAAAATATTTGTTGCAACACTTTTGAGCATGGGAAATTAATACAATGATCAGTTAGTAATCTTCTTCTTGATCTTTCAGCATCCTGAATCTAAGTTTAAACTACCCTTTGACTTATGATCCTATGGAAGGCAGCTCATAACCCCCTTTTTTGTTTCTCTAATCTACTAATTATTGTAGTAAGTTTGTCTCCACATGATAGCGCTAAAAAGTTGCATTTAAGATGCTGATCCTATTTGCCACCTTTTAGAATTCTGATCCTACTTGTCACTTTTTACTCTCAATTTTATGTTTCCTCAATCGTCCATATAGGCTTTTCTTTTAAATCACATTTTGGCATTCTTCACAGAAATGCATATATGACTGGTTTCGAGCTACATTGGCCGTGTACATCCTTGTCTGCTCAGATACAGTATCTGTATCTTTTAAGAACCAACTAAAAACATGGATGTATAGGCAGGCCTTCCCTTCCAGTTAATTCCTGTCCTCTTTCCTTTTATTCCCTCTTTATTTGATTTATTTTTATTTTTCCCATCTTATAGAATCATTTAATTAATTAATTGTTATAAATTTTTTTAGAACTTGTTATCCTTATGTTGTAAGCCACCTAGAGTGGTCGAAATGACTAGATATACAATAAATAAATACAATAAATAAATAAAATACAGTACGTGAAGCATTTATCTGCAATTAACAGGCTGTTGGCTTCCCAGCACTCTTGTGGAAGCCATAGGTTGCAAGGCTTTAGCTGGACTGTTAAAGACAGGATATTTTTATATAATTTCATTTTTTAACATGATGTTTGGAGGCCACTGATTCAGAAGTCGGAAGCGCAAAAAGCAAGTCATGGGCGTGAGACGCCAAAGAAGGCTCCGAATCTCCTCAAGCCTCCCAGAGCGCGCGACGCAAACCGTCCGCCTCCTCCTTTGAGGAACGGCCGCGACTCCGCAGCTCCTCCCCCCTCCCTCCCCCTCTCCTCGCGCCTTCCCCATCCCGCTCGCGCGAGATTCTCGTGTCGCGTTTGGGGCTGAGGTGTTTTACGTCACCGGCCTCTGGCGTCCGGGAGCGCTGACGGAAGGAAGGGTTTGCGGGTGACTGTGCAAAAGATGGTAAGCGGCGCGGCGTGGAGCAGCAATCGAGGGGGTGGGGCGGGGGACGTGGGGGGAGTCTGTTAGAGAAAGCGCGCGCCGGAGGGCTACAGAAAAGGGCCGTTAGGCGAGCTGGGGCCACAGGAGGGAGCGAAGGGAAGCCCCGCTGGCGTCAGCGGTGGAGGGGGTCGCTCGCCTTTTTTCCCCCCGCTTTCATTTTCGCTCTGGAAATTAGAGCATTTTCTGCTCTTCGTTTCTCCTCCTAGTCATGCCGGACGCACGCCTCGCACAACGGGGGGTTCTTCTTTTTCCTCCTTTAATTTCCTTTTCGCGTCGGCAGAAACAAAAGTTTTCCTCTGGTACTGTATTTCCTTACAGGACGCGTTCAGACGGCCTCCTTTCCCGCAGAGGGTTCTTCGATTTAAAAAAAGGCCGTCTGAACACGTCCTCAGAACTGACAGACTCGATGTTGCTCTTTCTGGTCTTTCATGGTCATACCATGTTGCCAAAACTAAGTAATAAAGACTTAATCGGCTGCTGCTAATAGTGATAAAATGTTAAAATAGTGTTGTTTTTTTAAAACAGGTTTTTTAAGCAGTAAGTGGGAGGTAGTCTCAGGAATGCGGTATTTATTGAATTTTAGAGATTTTTTTAAATGGTATCTAAATGTTTTTATTCACAAGTCTTTAATTATTTTTAATAGAGAGTTTTAGAGTATTGTTTAAAACTGCAATTATGGTTTTAATTGTGAGTTGTTTTGGATCCCCTATAGCAGTGGTTCCCAGCCTTGGGTCCTCAGATGTTCTTGGACTACAGCTAGTGCTGAAGGCTTCTGGGAGTTTTAGTTCAGGAATATCTGGGGACCCGAGATTGGGAACCTTTCATGGGGGGAAAATAACATATTAATAAATATATTAAATATAATAAATATATAAAATATGTAAATTAATAAATTTCTGAAGTTATCTTAACTTTAGCTGGGCTTCATGTGTAAATTCGATTACACTTCTGGCTAGAAGTGCAATTTTAGCAGGGAATACTTGTGCTCTTTATATGCAAGTAACATAGTTGATGAAACTTGTCATCTAAGTGCATGAATGTTAAATTTCTATGTGGCTTTTCTTAGCATGGAAATATGTGATAGAAAAGTATTTTCCACTAGCAAAATTTCTAGGTATTGGCCTTTTCTTAAAGCTACAGTAAAGAAGCAACCAAAGAAGAAAAATTATCCGCTCCGTAAGCAGTCCTTTGGTAGTTATTTATACCCAGGTTCCACCTGTGTGCACCTTGATTCTGCCAGTACCAGCAGGATGTAAGAGGAACATAGCAAACATGAGACCTTTAAAACAAGGAACAGTGATATGTAACAACCAGGCGGGGAAGCACAAGAAGAAGAGGAAAAAGAATCCTCTGTGGGTTGATAAAAGCTACAATCTTATACACAGTTCTGTGTAATAGCATGGCTTGGATTTACTGAATAGAAAGCCTGACAAATACACAGTATGCAGTAGTAGCTAAAAGGACTTGGCAGATTGATGGAGAAAGCGAGACAGGCAGAATGCGCTTTGTGATTATTTCCATCCTGTAATTGTATCATAACTTTGCAGATGGTGTAAAATGAAAATACACCCTATGACAGCAAAATCTATTTCCTTTGCCTCAAGGCCTGACATCCATCTGTCACTGCTCCTGGGTCTCTGTCTACTGGCCATTCCCAAGAATGTTGTCAGATTTATTCTACAACAGCGATGGCGAACCTTTGGCACGTGTGCCACAACTGGCACGCGGAGCCCTTTCTGCCAGCACGCAAGCCATAAGTCGCCAGATCACTATCCCCCCCCCCCCGCAGCCAAACCTGAGAAGGTGGCTGCAGCTGTGGTGCTGGTGCTTCGGCAGGTGGATCTGGAGCAGCTGGTGCTGGAAGCAGATCCAGAGTGGGGGCTCGAGGCACCTCTGTGCCAGGATTCTCTCTTCCGCTGCCACTTCCGCTTCCGCCGCCGCTGCGGCATGCCGCCCGCTGTTTTTTTGGTTTTTTCCCCCAGTTTGGGCGCATGAGCCCAAAACGTTTTGCCACCACTTTGTGCTCTACAAACATCTTGCCTCCACAGGGAAGCAATAGCACAGTTGTGTCAGTGTCACTGTCGAAGGGATTTCCTGCTTTTCGATCTTGTATTTACTTAATCTATCCAGTTTCAGACCCTGTGCTGTAATAATTCAACTCACTTTAAATTTATTCACTCCAAATATTTGCAAACTGGAGGTGTGTATTTGTGTAAAGGAAGTGCCTGGAGATTCCAGTCAGAATAGTATGTGTTTCAAAAAAAGCTACACAGACTGGTTGTAAGAGACACAATGTGTAAGTTAAATAAACAAGACGAGCTGGTGGTGGGAAAGGAAATAGAAATGCTGCCTATATTTATTAGAATCCTGACTTTGAGTGAAGTGTCCTATCCGTAGCCTATATTACATCATCTTGTGTTGCTAATGAATTAGTCTGTTCTGTATCCCCAGCCACTTTTTGTGTTATTCCTCTATTGTGTTGTTATTTATAGTAAACAACTGTTCAGAACTGCATATTCCAAACATGTCTATGGATTTTATGCCTTTCCTGGAAAAAATAATTGGACATCTAAGCACATAGGACAAATCATGTTCTGAAACTATCTGTGATAGTTTGTGGGCCTCATTCTCTGCTACTTTATTCAGCTTATTGGCTTATCTTTAAAATAACATTTTAATTGGGGTTTGCCTTAGCCAGCTTTTTGAAATGGAGTGGACAGTTGGAGAACTGAAGGCTAAACTTAAAAGTCTTAATTTTTCTCTTTTATATGGGGTTGGAAATTGAAAAGTTTCTCATAGCACTTTTAAGTTGCTTTCTGCCTGCCAAAGATGTAATACTGTATTAGTAAGTCGTATTTTCTGTTGGTGTAATTGTCTCTCTCTTTTCTCCTTCCATATACCCTGTAAGAGTTGAGAGGGTTTCCATGTTCTCCAAAACTAGTTTTGGGGATGCTTGGGATTGGATGCTGGCTACTGTTGCTTGACTGGCATATAGAATCATGAGCCCAAACTGAGATAGAAGTAGCCCTCAAAGGCATTTGTCAGGGTACATTGGTGCTGCTGTATGGCGTTCTCATGCCTCACATCAGTTTATGGGGAATCCCCACATTTTTAAAAAGTATTTGTTGCTGACATGTCGCCTTGTGGGCCTATCTGTTTTTTTTAGGAGTGTCTACTCCATTTGCAGGAATGAAGAGGTGTGATTGACAGGCCTCAGAGGAATTCAGGAAAGTCCTTGTATTCTCACTAACAATACTAAGTATTGTGGTTCATATTCTAAGATGCATTAATTGAGAACAAAATAAATGCTAGTGAGTAAAACTAAGACTTGCTGTGGTAGACTTTCTGGAGAGATGTTGGTTGTAACAGTTTTTCAATGGTAAAAGAAAAGGATTACTGTATAGCATAAGTTACAAAGCAATCACTTAACCATATGATAACACTTCAAGACCTGGGGCAGCAAGACACTTGAGAAGTTGTGTTGTAGGGTATAAATCCATTGACTACTGCAACTTCTAATAAATGGTACATTCGATCACTATATGTGAGCCATTTATAGACAGACTGAGCTTTATCTTTTTTCTGCTTATGGAAAACAGAATAAATGAGAGCAATCACAGCTTGAATGTGTTCTTATAACCTAAATTAATCCCCATTGTTGTTATGTACTGTCAAGTCACCTCCACCTTATGGCGACTCTATGAGCAGTCTCAAAGCCCTGCTCAGCTCTTGCAAACTCAAGTCTGTGGGTTCCTTTCAGAAGTCAGTCCATCTCATATTAGGTCTTCCTCTTTTCCTGCTACTTTCAGCCTCTCCCACTATTCTCTTTTCCAGAGAATCCTGTCTTCTCATGATGTGTCCGAAATAGGACAGCCTCAATTTCAACATTTTTGCCCCCAGAGTGATAATTTAAGCTTGATTTGATCTATTTAATATTATTTGGAAATTAACTTCAAGACCAAAATGTCACTGTTAAGCATATGAACACAAATATGTGTAGTATCTTTAAGAGGTGACATAGCACTCCTGTGAGAGATATACATTATTTTAATTTCTAAGCACCTTTTCACTTCACAATCAGTTAGTTATTAAAAGCTCAATTTTGAGTAGCCATTGGTTTTTTAAGATGAAGTTGTTGGAAAGCCTGAGGACTCAGTGCACAGTATGTAACTTTATCAGCCCACTTAATTTTTCAGGTTGACATCACTCCAGGTTGTGTACTTCTAATAATAACTTTCTCTGTTTCAGAATACCAGAGGGCTTGGATCCCAGCTGAAGGACAGTGTTCCAGTTCCTGATTTTTCAGTGAGTGGGGCATATGAAAGCCATGGTTTGATACATAGAGGGTAAGCAATATAAATCTATATAAATATAACTGTGAACATCCTAAATACCTGTAGCACCTCCAAGATTAACAAGTTTTATTTAGCAAAAACTTTCAAGATTGGCCGTTGGCATACTGGACCTTTTGTTTTTCCATTTAGGCTTCCGTCTTTTATCCTCCCCACCATTGTATAAATGTCTGTCTACTGAGGCTATACTCCATGCATCTGAAGAAGATAACTCTAGTCTGCAAAAGCTAATACTGTACTGAATAAAATTCCTTCCTCTTAAAGGTGCCACCGAATTCTTTGTTGTTTTTCCTTTATTGCTTTTACTTCAATGGACTAACTCTTCTGTCTCCTTTAAAAATTATTATTATTATTATTTTGGCATTGAGTTTTCTCTGTAAATATTTGGGGTAAAAATTTGAAATGCTACTTGGTTCTTTCTTTTTGAAATGTTATTTTCCTTCTGCCTAACTGGTGGAGATGGTATTAGGATAGCTGGCCCAATAATTACTTGGACGAGGTAGCGCCGCCCCAGCCATTCTGCCACAATGTTACCTGTCTTGGATATCTGATGTTTAGGCAGGCAGCATAAGTATATCTGCAGTATAACTGATGCTTATATTGGATTTAGGGGCAAACAGCCCTGACCAAACCATCTCCACTATTTCCTTCCATCTGTCTTAGATCAGGAGCAAACAATGCGTAGTCCTCTAGGTACTGTTGGACTGCATCTTATATCACCCCTAACCAGCATAATCAGCAATAAGGGATGACAGGAATTACAGTTCAGCAACACTGAGCTTGGATGGCATGGGGCAGGGAAATGGACCTTTCTGGTCCAGCATCTTTGCATCTGGGATTTCAAAAGGGAGAGAATCCAGTGTTGTGGACTGTGCACTTCTCTTAAATTGAATACTAAAACCTGGGTCCCTCCAAGGGTTTGTGTCAGTCTCCAGAGTGCTTCCTGCTTGCTTGAAGCATAGGAGCCAATTCAACCTCTTGAACTAAGTGGAAAGTTCTTTGTCTTCCTTCCTGTAGCAGGAGACAGAGTTATAGTTTCTCAGCACCCTGCCTCGTAGAATGAACGGAGCGTGCAAGTGTTCACATTTCCATATAGTGAGAACAAGCTGAACTACGTTTGGCCTATTCTGTTCCCTCCCCCCATTAGCTGCTGGCAGAATTATTTTTATAGACATTGCCTCATGAGTTTACGATGGTTTTTTGCCTAGCTAGTGGTGGTAGCATTGGACACACACAGCACTTTTGCTTGTAAGCTTTGGGACTGTTCCCATCATCATGGATTTGCGATTTAAAAAATATATTAAGAACGAATTAACTCTTGAGTTCCTCTTGAAATGGCAATAAACAAGCATTGTCTGGGGATGATGAGGATTGTAATCTTAACACATCTGAAGGGTACCAGTTTGGAAAAGACTGAGGTAGTCTATCCAGGTGTAGTGGATAGAGTGGTAGATTATGATCCTGGAGAATAGGGTTTGAATCTCCTTGTGACAATGCAAACTCCCTGGGGGAGTAAGACTGGTATAAATATCTCACTTACCTTAAAAGCCCTATTAGGGTCTCTATAAGTTTCTTATGACTTGACAGCATAAAACACACCATCTACCAGCTAGCAAATCAACATGATGGAATGACCAGTAATATCAATTAACACAGTTATTAATATCAGCTGCTGGTGAAGGCTTCTGAGAATTGCAATCCAAAAATACCTGGGTTACCCAAATTTGGGAACCACTGAGGTAGAGGAAAGGCTGGTGCATGGGCAAGCTGTCCTTCAGGGATAGTGTCCTTTTCCCTCTTATTCCTTTCCTGACTGAAGTTGGATGTCATCATGACTATTTTGAGCTTGATTATGGTACTTGTAAACAATGATGTTGTGTTGCATAAACCAGTCTCCCTGGTTCTTCAGGCAATTTTCCCCCTTTTGCACTCATTTTACCCTCATTAATAAGAAGTAGTAGCCTCTACTTTTTTGTTTCTAATAATGTAACTGAAGTATTTTCATTTTCTGCATTTTACGTGTTTTATGATTGTTGGGTCTTGTCTGCTGTTTTGGTGGTCACAATCAGAGGTTAAGAAATATTTCATATGGTGCAATAAATCAGAAATGCTTAGCATACTGCAGCATTTGAAAGCCTTCCATATTCTGCTTTTTCCAATAGTTCCTTGTGTTAACATCCATGATTCTGTTACATCCAGAATATCCAAAAATATGTAGCATCCGACAATGCGTATTCTCAAAATGAACTCTTAATTGTTTATTGCATATTATTGCTTAATTTCAAAGAAGCTGCCCTGTATCATCTCTGTTATGGTGTTTATTATATGGCTGTGTGTTGTCTTTAAGAATAAGAATAAGTTTCTTTTAATTGATGTTGGAAGCTGGCTAGAGACTCTTGCAGAGTGCGGGCAGCATACAACTCAAATGGATGAATAAATAAACAGACAAACAAACAAAACTTAAAGGAGCTAAGAATTGTCAGTGCAGATAAAGCCAAAAGCTCTGAAACATTAGAAACGTAGATCAAGGGAATATGTATATATAAAAAGAGTAGATGATCTTATTGAGAAACAAACTAACTTCATCACTTCCTGGAATATGATTCAAAACAATTATATACTGTGTAGGTGAACTAATGGAGTGTGTTATAAAAAAATTCATTTCTTTTTGCATTTTTTTTAAATGTAGAAGTAGAAATGTCATTAAATTAATGACGTAATGTTCCACGGCCTGATTCTGTTTGTTTGTATTTATAGTTTTGGAAATGTGAAGAGTGAACTTTTTCCTGTTCATCCTTTGGAACTATCAGAGAAAAATGTAAGTACAGAGCTTACACTCCTTACAGGTGAAGATCTTTCTCTTCAGGAAGGCTTTCCCTTAGTAACTGGCTAACGGGTTTTAAAACTGAGGTGTTTAGTTTTTAGAAATGCTTTTATTTAACATTTTAAACATGTTTATTTAATTATGTTTTAATATCTGAATAATTCATTGTTTTAGCTATCTTTTTTAATGATGTAGCCCACATTGGATCCTTGAATGGAGAAAGGTGGTGTAAAATATTTTAAATAATAAATAAGCAATGCTGTTTATTCTCCCAAACACCAACTACAAGCACTGCAATTAGTGATTGTTCTTTTGGATTTTTTAGACCTCTACTACCAGAATTTGTTCAGAATTCCCCTAGGTAGAACTTTGGGCGATGCTGCCAAAAACAAGTTTACAGAGCAACTTTCATACCTGCATGTAGGCCTCTGTTGCTGTTATTCAACTTTGAAGAAAGCCCTGGTGAGGGCTAAGAGCAGCAGGTTTCTATGGGAGTGGCAAGGGGTCGTAGGCCAAGTAGTTTTGCTGCCCATTAGGCTCTCTAAAAAAGCAAAGTGTGCTGCTTATATACTGCCCCATAAACTCTCTGAGTGATTTATAATTTAATTATGTAAGCTACACATGCCCTGCCTCCCCCAGCAAGTTGGGGTACTCAGTTTACCAATTATGGAAGGATGGAAGGCTGAGTGACCCTTGAAGCTGGGAAGATGCAAGGTCCAGTTTATGGCCCCCACTCTCAACCTAGTAGTTCAGAGTATTTTACAGAGAATGGAAGACACATGCATACCTAATATAATTGAGGGCGCCAGAAAGGTAGCAGGCTACTTTCATTGTCAACCTACACTGCTTATGCCTAGAACCTGGATCTGTAGAAAAACTTATTTTCCTTAAGGTCAACCACTGCTACACTTCTCTGATGTTCCTTTTAAACAAGAGAGAATGGCACACTCTGTTCACAGTACTAGGTATGTCATGCTTTAGTCTGCTGGCTTTTTAATTGACTAATTTTTTGCTTTATTTCACTCAGTAAGTTTGCCAGCTTTCAGTCATGCAAACAAAACATTAGATATGTCAAATGACTTGAGAGAGATTGCATTGGTTTGACTGTCTTTTACTTTTACCACTAGGTGGAGTCAAATGTTTTGCGGGGCTTGCCAAGCCCATCCAAATCTGTGGTAGTGAATGGCAATGGGTACTTAAAAATTCCATATAGGGAAGGTCATTGTTTTTTGTATTTGTCCTTAAATGATGAAATAAAGGTGCCAGATCTAAAGTTAATAAATTTGGTTTATGTGTGCCAGTATAAATATTTTAAGAAGCAGAGTTGTATTTTTCTTACTGTTATAAAAAAATAATCATGTTCTTAACATTTTGGTAGTTTCCATTAAACCAAGATAAGATAAATTTTTCTACCCTGAGAAACATTCAAGGACTACATGCACCACTGAAATTGCAGATGGAATTCAAAGCAGTGAAACAGGTATGCTTCTTAATCTGTTTTGAGCAACTTAAATTTTCTTTGCTTCAACTTAAGCTTTTTAAAACTTAAGCTACCCTGTGCTGCATAAGACTTATGCCCAAGGGATCTGCATGTGTGGGTCTGTGTCCTGGATGGAATGGATTAAAGTCAATGATTTCTTTTAACATAAATTGATTTAAGTTTTTAAAAATTATTTTTTTATTTAAATAAAAACATCTAATTTTAAATTTTAAATTGTGTAATTTAAATCAAATACACTTTGGTCCTGGAACTCACAGAACAGCCTGCTCAAGTTTTTAAAACTAAAGGTCATGTTGTTCTTTAAAGCAGTGGTTCTCAAATGGGGGTCCCCAGATGTTCTTGGACTACAGTTCCCAGAAGCATCACCACTTACTGTGCTGGCCAGGATTTCTGGGAGTTACAGTCCAAGAACATCTTTAATGCATCAGTTCATTTTATGTTCAGTCTTCCTGTTCTCCTGCTGCTTTAAACTTTTCCCAGCATTGTTTTTCTTTTTAGTGATTCTTGTAAGTAAGTTTGAGTTGAGTCATTTTCGTTTCTAGTGAGAGGTGATTGACTTGATTAAAGACAATTTATTTGTCATTCTGGCAGTCTATGGTGTGCATAAAACTCCTATATATATAGGTGGATTAAGTCAGAATTTCCTGACTTCTTGTGCTGTCGTCTAGGTCCAGCGTCTTCCTTTTCTGCATAGCTCTAACCTGTCACTGGATATCTTGAAAGGAAACTCTGACTGCATTGGTTTTGAAGATATTCTGAATGGTAAGAATTTTCCAAAAATTGGGGAGAAGTCAAATATTTTAAAGTTGCAAGGAAAAGACTAATCATCCATTTACTGGCTGAATTATTTCAGTATCTTTGAAGATGATCTGAAAGCTTCAGCTGATGCAGCAACAATGCTGCTTACTGTGACTGGTTGTTTTAAACATGTCAACCAGTGTTGCATTAGCTGCACTGGTTTCTAACAAGTCCATGCAACGATTAAGTGTTGTTGCTGAACTTTTAAGCCCTAAGCATGACATGGACAGCCTACCACTTTCTCCCGTATCTTCCTTTCTGTTTATTAAGATCATTCACAGAAGCTGCTACCCAAAGTGGCTACTAAAGGTAGAGCCCTTTTTGTAGTGACAAATGTCTTTACTCTTCAGATGCCTACAATCTGTACAGTAGGCATGCAGTCTTTAATTTCTTCTTTTTTAAAAAAAAATAAACTGATCACTAGCATTTTAATATTTTAATGCTGATATCAGCTGTAATAATTTTGATTTGTTTTTTTGTTTAGGAGTTTTATGATGAATCCTGAGGGCACTTCCCAGTTGGGCACTATATAAGTTTAATAAATAAATCTAGCTTCAGGGTTGCAGAAGGCAGTTCCCCAGAACAGTCTTGTGTGCTGTGCAAGTGTTATGCAGCCATGTTGCTGGGATCAGCAATGGCATTGCCCTCTTGTTTTGTTTGTGAACTTCTCATAAACTTTGGCTGGGTGCGGTGGCAAAACAAGATAACCAGATTATATAAGCCACGTGCTGAAAACAAATTTAGAGTTATGGGTCACGTTGCCCTTGAGATGAGTTGGGTAGGTTGAATGATGGCCAGGCATCCCTTTTATATAAACAGGTTATTAGTGACGCCCTTGTCAGTTGTTGGGAGCAGTAAATAAGTCTTGTGCTGCACTTAATTAAATGCATCTTGCATTATGTTATGTTTCCGTTCAAAGTCACATTGAATTACTAAAATGCTGAATGTTTCTCTTTTCCAGACCCAGCACAAAGTGAAGTAATGGGAGATCCTCATCTAATGGTTGAACACAAACTTGGTTTATTATAATATCCAACTTTCTGTTTCTAATGTTACTTGGCTGTGTATTCAAGTAAACATATTAAATGGCAGTCATGCTTGTTTTGATAAATTGTCTCTTACTTACCTTGACTTAAATGCTTGAAGTATATGACTTCTGTTTAGAGATGGGCACAAACAATCGGTTCAGCAGTTCGTGCTGGTTCATTTACTGCCACAGCAGGTGTTTGGTGGTTCAGTGGCCTGCCCACTCTGACTTGCACCCACTCAAAAGCAGCACCTGGAGGAGACAGGGCAGGAAAGCCAGGATGCTGTTTCTGAGTGGGCACCTGCTGGAAGGGGCATGGCGCTGACCTTCCAAACACCTGTTGCTGCGGTAAATGAACCAGCATGACTTGCTGAACCTCTGATTCATGTCCATCTCTACTTACGTTCTTTGTTTAAATATAAATGTGTCAATGTAACTGTCTTGTCATTGGGTATTTAAAAATATCAGGAAATACATTCTGTATTCAGGGCTGTAGCTGTTTGAATTCGGCAACTGTAGAAGATGGCACATTAAAACATCTATGGAACAACTTTAAAAATAGAGATAATAGGTTGAATCTTCTTGTAAAATAACCTGTTGCAGTTGATGTGCCAGGAATTTGCTGTTGAACCTTTGTTTTTGATGACTTGACATGACATCTTTTAAATGACAAATAAAATTTTCTATGAATGCTACAACTCTTCAAAATGTTTAACTGATCTCTCTGAAATCTCCTTTATCAAATGACTTGTTCAGTTGTCCATCTATAGAATTCCTGTTAATGCTGTTTATTTTGTTCAGGCAAAAGTTGCACTGGTATTAGGGGATACATTCCTCTGCTGCTTTTGCAGATGGCAACCAGATTGCTAGCTATTTTACATTGTTCATGACATTACCTCCCCAGTTATTCACTAAATGTGCATATGGTGATGATGTAAATGTTGAAGTACTATCATTCATTCCATTCCTTCTCCCACACACAAGGTGCAAATGGTATACCAGACAGAGTAGGGTGCACACGCCTGTTGGTGTAGAATATGGTTCTATATGTCAAGCCAAGCCAGTGGAGACGTAGCTGCTAGTAGGCATTTGCAGAATAGAAAAAAAATTGACAGTAGGTATCACAGGGTGTAACAGAAGGAGGCACAAACACTACAACAGCAGGTTAAAACTTTGCTGCATCCTCATCCTGATGCGAAGGGGATGCTGTAGAGTGTAGAGTGTAGACACAGGTCAGATCACTACTTCAGTGGAAATCATGGTAAAAAAATTTGCCATGAGATAGGAAGTCCTTGTTCAAGCAAAATGGCAGGGGCAATTGGGCTTTGATGCACGGCCACCACTTCATACACCCCTTACCATTTATGTTCATTATGGTTCTTACAGTACCTCATCAGTTTCTGTGATTTATCATTTGTGATATACTTTTGCCTACTCAAAGTACTTTAGGTACTTTAGCAAGTACTTTAGGTATCTGATATGGTGATCAGAAGGACTCAAGAGTGGAGCAAGGCTGGTTTGATCCCCACTCTGCCATTGAGAGGCCAGTAACTTGGTGTCTGTGCAAAGTGCTGGTTTATAGAATTTATGTTCTGAATTCTTCATCAGTGACATTCAGTTATGGGAACAGGCTGATAGTGTCCCATGCTGTATCAAAACAGGAATCATGTACCCCACCCCCTGCTGATATACCACAGAGAGTTAGGTGGAATCATATCTTCTATGAAAGCAGAACACTCACCTTTAGATTCCATTAGACCCACATTTAATTACAGTTGCTATATTCTGCATAATTTGGTGGTGTCAGCAAGATTAGAGCAAATCCCAAGAATGGAAACTTACTTCTGATTTTTCCCATACCCCTGTACATTTTCTCTTTAATGTTCTTTCTAATAGTACAGTACTTTTGATGCCTTTTCAGTCCATGGTTTGAAGTGTACCTTTGCTGCCGTCTCTTTGGCAGACAACACAGTCTCTGTCTCTTAGTTACAATTGGATGAATGTCCTTCTCACTAGAGTATTATTGTAAGAAAAGCAGCAAGGAAGAGGACCAGTATTCATACAGGGTGACTTTTTGACCCTTTGATTCTTCCACAATAAGGAAAAGTCACAATCTTTTTCCCTTCAAAAGAGTAAGCAGTTTATTAAACATGAATGTTTTGGCTGTCAGGTTTTCTTTGTTTGTGACAATAGCTATGGATGGACAATAGCTATGAAGTAAGGTGAAGGAGATATATATAAAATTGATGGCTATAAACTTCATGGTGTGTGTGTATATAGATGGTATGTGTATATAGATATAGATATATATCCTTCACCTGACTTCATGGCTATACATGGCATAGGAAGAGAAAGTCACAAAAAAAGAGAACACTAAATACTGGAGGATAATTGTTCGTGGATAATGTGGTTCATCAATTTTAAGCCAATCCTTTGTTGAATTGCTTCTTCACCACATGGAAATTTGAGCCAGGGAACTCTGTTATGTTCAATTGTCTACAAAATCACACTGTAGTGAGCAAACTCGTTTCTGTAAGGCAGGGATGTGTAACTTTGGTGGTCTTGGGTTCTACATTTTTGACACCAGATCCTGGTGCTAGCTGCACAAGAAATGACCAATTTTGGCCATGAAAAAAGGAGAACTATGAAGTTCTTAGATGGGCACTCTGGTTTAATTTTTGGATAGTGGTGGATCTAAATGGACACACAACCCCTCACATCCCAGTGCAAAAAGTCCCATTCTTGGGATCCTTCAGGAGGGGAAATTTAGCCTTATTTTAAGAGGGAAAGTTTTCTTAATGGAGTTCCTCAAGTTGCTTTGAAAGTTGCAAAATTGCCCCTTGGAGGCTGACTGCAGTCCATGAGGAATATGTTGCCTTCCCCTCCTTTTAAGGAAATAAATCACTGTATCTTCAGAAGTAGGAACCTTGTTACTGAACAGTGGTACAATCTTAAATAATTCTATGTATCATGAGTTATTCTTAAATGAATAGTAAGGGTTTTTGTTTTAGTAACCTAAAAAGTATGTTCTCAGAGTGAATGATAGTAAAGAAAAGGAGCATCTAGGAATATTTCCAGGGGAGTATTTTTGATACTCTTGCAGCAACCAATAGCAATAAGAAACTACCCACTAAACTAAATAGACTAAACTTAGAAGCCGATTACTATGTCTTAAGCTTCAATGGAAGAAACTAATCATCAGAGAGAATGAAGGAGATGAGATGATAAGGCTTCTGCCCCACAATTGGTGCAATGCAAGAGAAGACAAGATGTAGTCTTCCAGCTGATGTTGGATGGCATTTCTCACCCTTAGCCAAGGCTTTCAAGAGTTGCAGTCCAAAAATACAAGCCAGGAAGTTGCTGCAGTTTGCCCAGCCCCTAGGTAATACGAAGAAAGAGAGACTAGAACAATTGTTTGAGGATGCAGTGGTTAAACTGCAGTTCTGCAGCCAAGACTCTGCTTGTGCAGCTATAATCTCTCACTCGGGACTCAAGAACCCCCAAAATAACTGGGGGAGAGATACTGCACAGATAAACTATAGGGGAAAATGTTCCCCATCTCCTCTCCTGACTGCAGTTAAGCTTCATTTAAAAAACCCAGCTGGGAACTTTTATGCATTTCCTATGAACATCTAGTTTGACCCACAGTAAGTGTATAAACTGGGGGGACTGGGGAGGGTACATGGAATTTTTATCAATGTTCCAGAAGTTTAGCTATAGATAAGAACATCTCATCAAGTGCTCCTAAAATCATTTAATGAGACCCACTGACCTATAACAACACATACTTGCATTATACAGCCCATAAACCAAAGTGACAGAAGCTGTTTTACAATCTCAGTGCCTAATATTAATTTGCTCTGTGACTGCAACAGGGCTGTCCATACAGCTGTGCTGTGCCAGGTGGCAGTGAGTACCTGCTTCCCAGCCACACAGAGAAAGTTAATGATTTACATATTTGCAAAGTAGCTGGGAACATAAAAGTGCCATGTAAATGCAAAAATTATGTTTTCCAGCACGTTAACAGTAACCCAATTTAGCTGCACAGCTTTGGATAGTCATGTGCGTGCAGAGGAATTCTTTAAAAAAAATTCATACGAAATGATACAGAAAAATGTTTTTTTTTTAATTTTTATTTGTTTGTTTGTTTGTTTTGCCAGCTCCAGAAATGAAAGGATGACTCAAATGGCAATTCAATACACTCCCTGATCTCATTTGTTTGGAGCCTAAGAGGCACAACGAACCACAGAAGCAGCCACAGCTTCTCTGTTAACAGCAACAACACTGTTCTTATAAAAACACTTCTTATAAAACTATACAAAATACAAAAGCCACAACCAGCAGAACTAAAGGCATGTACAATGCTATCTTTTGTATCATTAAGGAGAAGTACAACCCTGTTAAATTAAGTTCACTCATGATCATGTGGGTTTAGGATTACAAATTTCAATTTTAGAAGAGGTATCTCTGTTAGTCTGTGCTAGCATGTCAGGCAAAAACATAACAAAAATAAAAAAGAAAGCTGACAAAAATGTTGTGGCACCTGAAAGACTAACTGCTATGTTTTAATGTGAGCTTTCATGGACAAGTCCACTTCTTCAGACAATGCCTTAAGGTGCCACAACGTGTTTGTCTTCTTAATTTTTCTAATTTTTATTATTTTTTCCTTGATGAACAAATTTCAATTATACAGTCCAAGTTGATTTAAATTCACTTTAATCCTGTGTTAAACTGTAGCCACAAGGAAGACATAGGATATTCTCAGCAGTGTAGGCTGCAAAGATTCAAAATGCTTATTTTGAAATGCATGGCTGCATCTTTGTCTATTTAGAACCTCCCCTCTGATTAATCTAGTCTGAAAAAAAATCACTGAAATTCAGTAATTTAGTATATCCATTTGTAAACAAAATACAAAAGTACATTTAAGGTTTGTTTTTTTTTTTAAAAAAAGACTGTTTTACTTACTGAGCAAAAAATCCTGTTGCATAGATTTATGCCAGTGTAACCCAGATCAAGCAATGGAAATATTTAAACCAATATATCCTATGGTCCCCTCCCTCTTGGGTTTGGGGAATTCCTAGGGCCCCTTTTGCCTGGTGAAAGCCTTTGGGAGCCTTAGGATGTGGGGGTAAGTAGGCAAAAAGTAAAATATTGCTGCCAAGAGCTGGATATTTTTTTAACTATTAAAAGCTCCCACCCCACAATCCCAAAGTTCCCAAAAGCTTCCCCAGGATAAAAGCTCTAGAGAGAGTAGGAACCTGAATCGAATCAGAGGTTTGTGGGTAGGAAACCTTAAATGAGTTTAAATATTTCCAGCACACCCAATCCAGGTTACACGGGCATAAATTTACATCAACAGGATTTTGCTCCCTGGGTAATTAAAAAAAAATGAAACTATTTGCATACTAGGGCTTATTTTCAGGTTAGGTCTTATTTTCAGGGGTAAAGGGTACTAAGGTTGTTTACATGGACATTATTGTATTAAAATCATTGTGGCAATCCATCTTTCTTCTCTAAAGGTAGTCCTATGCAAACTAATCGAAAACAGTGTTTCAGACCTTATTTGATAAAAAAGGTATATTTTTTTCCTTTTCTTAAAAACAAAGAATTTATATTAATGTCTTATAAAACTCCACTGTTCTAGTATTAAAGAGGAAGAACACTTTTCTCAAACTTCTTTTAAATTTGTTGTTTTCTCTATGCTTCAGTCACTCTCTGCTTCGCAAACAGTACGTATGCCATCAGATACCTTACAATGCAATATTAACACATTAACACCCTTATTTATGAGGTGCTGCTGTAACGCAGCAGGGAACTGGTTCCAGTGCTGATCTCCTAACTGATTCAGCACTGGTAACATCCTATTGCACTATGATAGTAGGAGAACCATGCCAGCCTTACGATTCTTCCTTCCACTTCTTTGTACATTGTCCTTCATATCTATCCAGGCCAACAGCCAACTTGGATACCAAGAAGTTGATTCTGGTAGAGAGCTAATAATTAAGAGATCAGATCATGTTTTTAACGTTGGTGCTGCAATCATGAGGTTACGATATTGCAGAAAAGCAGTTCAGCTGTCAGCCTGCTCTTCAGAAGCGTCCTCTTCATTTACAAATTGCACAAAATTCTCCTTATGCCAAGTGGTAAACATAAGCCAGCTGGGAGAAAGAGATAAGATGTCATTAACTGAAAACAAGGAATATGCAGTATGTTCAGTCAACAGAAAATGTATAGAAGTCACAAAGCTATTGCACACTACTAAGGAAGGGGCCTAGAAGTCGATATGGTGGTGACAATACCTCCTCCATGCAATTTAAAATTGATCACACCAATCTTAGGAAAAATCTATCCATCACATCTTTTTCAGTCTAAGAGCAAAAGACATTTGAGACATTTTAAGAACAGTGATGGTGCTTTGAAAACATTTCTCTCTAAGCCCCTTCTTTGAGAGTTTTGAAAAGTTTTGGGGCTGTTTCAGTGTGTGCTGGAGGGAAAAAACATCTATGAAGGTTCCTATTGGTAAAAACATCACATTAGCAACAACCGGGCGAGCCCTGACATCAGCTAGAGTGTGCTGTATTTGACTTTCCCTAATATTGAATGGGCTCCTTCTCTTGTACACTTTCAGATCTGCATACAAACAATAAAATACTAACGAAGCAGAATGCTAATTTTCGATGTGCAGATACAAAAAAAAGGCTTAACTTTTGGAAACAAACTGCCTTAAATTAAAAAATCTTTGGAGACATTGCCTATTGCACCTCAAGTCACATGTCTGAGCATGCAACAAATAATGCCTATGATGCTTAATGATGTTCTAATTTGCAGCAGTTGCTCCCAAAAATTATGCCTTTTCTGCAACCACGCAACAAGATTTCAGCCAATATAGCCACAATCCTGAACATCTTAAAGCCCAAATATTTATTTATTTATTTATTTATTTATTTGATTTTTACCCCGCCCCTCTAGACCACGTCTACTCTTTTTTCAATATCTGAAAAAGATTCCTCCCACTGAAATATACCCATACATTCATATCATTATGGGCAGTCCCTCTCTGTGTGCCACTTAATATTTTCAAAGTTTGATATATTTTTAGGCTGATTGAAATGTCTTACTTTTACTGTTTTATATGCTGATGTTGGGTTGTCTTATTAATAATGAGTATTTGATTTTTTTAGGTACACTAAATTCTCTTTGAGATGAAAACAGAGTATACAATTTTTCCAATAAACTGCAGTTGAGCATATGGAGAACCACAACGGCCCTGTTCTACCCCCATCATTGCTAAGTATTATGTTACATACTGGTGTCCATAATGCACAGACATCACAGCTCAGGAATGTTACTTTTTAAACTATGACTCTTGAATCCCTCAGCCAACATAAGCAATATAAATTGAGCTATACTGACAGATCATACTTCTGCACTATTAAAGAGCAGGCCGGGTAGGTGGGGCTCGTCAGCCATGGAAGGCAGCCCTTCTAGAAGAAGGAAAACTCCGATTTCAAACCTCCACTGCCTTGTGGCTATATCCACTCATGGAAAAAACTTCAGGAGTTAACCTAGAGGCAAAATCTGGAGCTGGAGTCCTAAAGGCAGTTCGTGTCGTTCTGCCAACTCCTGCGACATTGCTGGAACCAGCTATATTGGCTCTTGCCTTTCCATTGGACCATTTCAGCAACATGGAGAGGAAGGATCTGGTGCTTAAGTAACAGCCTATCCTCCATATTACCTTATCCGGGCTTCATGCTCTGGAGAGGACCCTCCTCGATTCAGAGCATGTTACCATAGTCTCTCGAGACTGAAGAATGCCTATGGACTGACACAGAAACAAGCGTAACACCTCTAACATCTCCACATATGAGTTGAAAACACAGTTTACAAACTTTTACCTCAATCCATATTGTTCCTGTTGCCTGGGAGATTCTGGCAGTTCGAAAAAGTACTTTTCCCAGTCCTGACTGATTTTGATAAACATGACTGAGAACCATCCTACCATTAAAAGATAAGCTTGTCCTAAGGATATGTCGTCAGAGGTTATGTACTTCCTGGCTTGATGCTTCTGGTACAGTTGCCAATATTGGCAACACTCCACATGTATGTAAAAAACACTGTCTACAATTTTTTAGCTCAATCCACATTTCCAAAGCCAAAAGCTGCTGTCACCACACAATATGAGGTAGTAGGGAGAGTGTCAGAGTAATTCTGGAGAGCCCTGAATTCACCTTTAAATGGAAATCCTCCATACGGCGGCCATTTTCGCTGCCCGGTATGCGAGGAATCCATCCCAGAAAACAGCTGGCGGCCATTTTTTTTATCCGGCGGCCATTTTGGAACCGCCAATCAGCTGTTGGAAAATCATCGCTATGCGATGATCGGTAAGCGAAACAGCGAAACGATCATTGCAAAGCGATTTTTTCCCATAGGGAACATCTCAATGTGATCACTTTTGCGATCGCAAAAAGTTAATCGCTATGCGATTTCTTCGTTAAACAGGGTGCCCGTTAAGCGAGGCACCATGCAGTTCTGCAGTTCAAGGGAATCGATGGCATTGTTCTGATCTACACAGATGCAGAACAAGAGCAGGGGCACAGTAATACGTATTGGAGTGTATGATATATTGCACTGGTGTTATATGATTATTATTGTTGTTGTTTAGGTATCTACAAATGCACGTAGGGATAGTTAAACTGATTATTTCAGAAACAACAGGTATTTGTTGCAGCAGATGGGTAGGAAAAAAGTTATTATTTCAGCTAACATCAACCTTGAATACAGACATTTCTCCATGTAAAGTTTACATTGTAAATTGATATCATTTGGCATTACTTATTACATGTTTGAACTGTACGCACCTCAGCAAGCCCAGTGGAACTATACAGAAACCAGCTGAAAAGAGGAAGGTGAAGCCTGGAAACCAAGCAACAGTGGCTGCATACAAACTGTTAAAAACAGCAATTGCAATAGTCCCGGTCACGACCTCTAAACAGGCAATGCAAGCAAATATAGCACCTGTCAAATAAAAGAAATTGATAATTACACTATATTTATTCTTAAATCCCATACAGCTAGGTATGCATACACTACTACAACGCCAATACAATGTGGTTACACTTAGAAGGCATTTCTTCATTGGTTGAGCAACCTTTAGACTCTTCTATCTAGTATTGTTTGGATCGGATAGCACACCAAAGTAGGTAAGCTACTGAACCCACTGACTGCCCCAGGATGGGAGCACACAGAGAGTTACCTTGCTGTACCCGCTTTAAGCCAGTGAGATGGCCAGACTTTGGCTAGCCACTTTCTACTTCACACTCGTTGTAAGAATAGCATGGAAATAATAATTTAGAAACAAGTAATTAAAATAAGGGGACGTGGTGGCGATGCGGGCTAAACCGCAGAAGCCTCTGTGCTGCAGGGTCAGAAGACCAAGCAGTCGTAAGATCAAATCCATGCGACGGAGTGAGCGCCCGTCGCTTGTCCCAGCTCCCGCCAACCTAGCGGTTCGGAAGCATGCAAATGCAAGTAGATCAATAGGGACCACCTCGGTGGGAAGGTAACAGCGTTCCGTGTCTAAGTCGCACTGGTCATGTGACCACGGAAGATTGTCTTCAGACAAAAACGCTGGCTCTATGGCTTGGAAACGGGGATGAGCACCGCCCCCTAGAGTTGAACACGACTGGACAAAAATTGTCAAGGGGAACCTTTACCTTTACCTAATTAAAATAATAATTGGTTCCCGTCAAGTCAATTCCAACTTATGGAACTGACTTGACGGGTTTTCTAGGTAGAGACTACACAGAAGTAATTTATCATTCCCTTTTTCTAGGGGTGCCATGGGACTGTGCAATTTGCCCAAGGTCACACAGGCTGGCTCATCTCCCAGGATGCACCATGAAGAACTGAATTCCAAACCTCTGGCTTTACAGCTGGATACCTAAACCACTGAGTAATCCAGCCAGTTTACTTCGAATTAATTCTCTCTCTTTTTGCAACAACTAAGATATAACTAAGAGTCTCACAGACTCTTAATAACTAAGAGTTTTTCTTTGGTGTAAAGTTTTGTTGGTGCACTTCTTTAGGTGGCACCAAAGAAGTGGGCCACAACCTTTGAAGGCTTGTCAATCTTTAACGTGCCACAACATCTGTATGATGTTAGACTTGTTGTGCTTAGCACAGTACTCCTTTATCTGCATTTCTAATCAAAAGGTTTCAATTAATACTGAAAACAACAAAAACAAAGGCAGCCCAAGAAAAGAATGAACAGGCAAATTTATTTCTTAATTATATCTTGTAGATTTTGGTAAAGATTTTTAAAAGAGAATCTTTCACAAATGGCAAAGAAATAGATTTTAAAAAAACACACACACAAAAACAGGTCCTAGATGTTATCTCTGTGCTTTGTCAAGACCAAGCAATATTAAGTGGTAGAGTAGGGAGATAAGGAAGCGTTCTACCTGGAAAAGTTGCTAGCTATGGAATGTTGGATTAACTATTTTTTTCACATACAGTAGTTCTTAAGAACACATAAATATATATATCACCATAATTATCTAGTCTTATGGTTATCAGGACACGGATAAGTGAGGCCAAGCTACTTTTATCTCAGTATCACCACTGTGTGCCAGGAATGGGACACCAAACAATGCTTCTGAAAGGTGCTTCAAGCCAGATGTCATCTAAGTAGTGACAGAAATTTATGTATAAGTCCTCTTCCCACCCAGTGTTCCAGTGGTGAGAGGGAGCCAAAGACCAAGGGAGCTAATCTTCTATTTACAAGGGAACTAATTTGGTTTCACTATGCAATTATTAGTTTGTGGGAGAAGTAATAATGAAAACTCCATCAAACGTTGCCTTATTCCTTTTGCAATTTCCCACAGGATAACAGTAACTGATGGCAATATCAACTCACCTTGCTCATGAGGAAGAACAACTTTGGACAACATGGACCGAAGAACTGGAATGGGTACAAAAACTAGCATTGATGGCACTCGTGCTGCAAAACATTTGAAAAGTGAGAGATAGTTATATTCTGCAATACAGTACAGTGGTGCCTTGCATTACGACGTTAATTTGTTCCAGCGGAATCGCTGTAGAACGAAAACGTCGTAATGCGAAAATAAAAAGCCCAATGAAACGCAATGAAACCCCTTCAATGCGTTCCAATGGGCTGGAAACTCACCGTCCAGCGAAGATCCTCCATAGGGTGGCCATTTTCGGTGCCTGTGCAGCATGGAAACACCAGAAAGCCATTTTATTTACCCGGTGGCCATTTTGAAACTGCCAATCAGCTGGAGGAAAATTGTCGTTTTGCGAAGAATCAGTTCCCGAAGCAGGGAACCAATCATCGCAAAGCGAAAAAAACCCATTTAGACCATTGTTTTGCGATCGCAATTGCGATCGCAAAAAGATCATCGTAATGTGGTTTCATCATAATGTGGGGCAATTGTAAAGCGAGGCACCACTGTATAGCTTCGTATGTTTCAAAGGCCAAGGGAAGCAGTAAATCGGCAGCCAAAATAGCAGCAGTTGCAGCGGCGGCAGCTACCACCAAGAGGCACTTTCAGAAACCGTACTACAGCATGTTCCTCAAATGAATGAGAGGGAAGGAGGATTATGTCTGTCAGCCATACTCCCAGACAGCTTGAATAGTTGTTTCAAATAAGACACTGAAGTGAGAGCCAGTCTGGAAATTGGGCTTGGAGGCCGGACTGGGACTTTGAAGATCAAGGCTCTAGTCCTCCACACAGTCATGAAACTCAGTGAACCATAATGGGCCAGTCTCTTAGGATGCCACTTTGTGCTACTAGAAAGGAGGCTAAACAGAAAAGGAGATGTAACATTTGAAGTATTTCTATCAAAATGTGTCTAAAATGTCTTAAAGCATCCATTAAAAGTAAGCTTTGAAAAGTACAACTGGAAAGCATTTCTCACTATAGCTGTAAAATTACTTTGCTCCTGCTAGTTGTTATTTTTGAGATATATATTTTTACTATACCTTTTTTTCTGCCCTGAGAGCTAACCAGTTACACATAATTATATTACCTGTAACTTGTAGTTTCCAAGCTTTCCTTTTAATGTGTTAAGTTAAGCTGCTGCAAATGTGCTTGTTGGTCAGATAGGTAGAGAATTATTCTGAAAAGAGGGATACAGGGTAGGTCAGGGTTCACACTCACGTGCAGGACCCTTGTGTATGCATGTAGGCCTGCCTTCAAACCATAGTTAGGTACACAGCTGACCAACAGCATGACCAGCAAGAGAAGGTCTTGACAGACCCAAGATTATTATAACCCGAAACTCCAGAGGGGACCCAACTTTGTGAATTTTATTTTGTACCACATATCTTTCAGACACAGATGAAAAGAAGATTACTGTGGGTGTATAGCCATGTGGTTAACTTTGCTACATGTACACAGAGTGCCAAGCTGCTTTGCCGGAAAAGCAACATTAAAACCATAAATTCGTAACTACATAACTAGACAGAAATTATAACTACATGAATAGACAGAGGTTCATAACGACATAACATTCATAACTATAGAAACCCACTCCCCATTTGTAGTTACATTTTAAAAGCAATACAGATTTTACATGGACATCGTTTCTTAACAAACTTCCCCCCATGGTGTAGGTGAAGCGAGGTGGAACAATAACACCACCACACCTAGCAGCAACCTAGATAAGGAATGGTTCATGCATATTAATGTTGCTTAGAGGCGGTGCCGAGATGCTATAAGAGGTGAGCCTGAGTCAGTCAGTGAGATAGAGTCAGTTAGAGAAATGTAAGAGTCAGGCAGGCGAGAAAAGCCAGACATAGCAATAGAATGTGTAGTTTGGGAAATTCAGATGCGATTAGCTACTGAAGATATTTATGAATCTCTGTAACCAATAAACCAAAGTTATATTTAAAAGAACTTGAAGTGTGGACCTGAATCTATCTGAAGTAATGGTGATTTAGAGATCACCTGGTGGCAGCAAGTGTAAAAGAAGCGAGTGTCTGCCTTCGTGTGCTCTGAGGCTTGAAGGTCAAGCAAAGGGGCACGAGGGTGGACACCACAGTAATACCAAGAGTTTTTAAAGTACTGTACTGTATTACAGTTTGCTTCACCTTCCTGTGCTGTCTTAATGCGTGGCGAGTGCTACAGCTATGCGAAGCAGATCATTTACTGGCACCAAACTGTGAAGTTCTCTTAAAAGAAAGATATCCTCGCCCTGATTTCTGCTGGCATGCTTCTGAATGCCAAGTTAAAATTGCCTTGTATTAACTGGACATTTGGGGTTTTCTTATATCAATTATTGCCTTTGATCATTCTAGTACAGTATTTCATTGCTGCTTAAACAGCCTTGTACATCCTAACAGAGAGAAGGTTGGGTCCGCTCACAAATGAAGAAGCATGGCATCTCAGCAGCAGTCATCCTAGAATGTCTGCAGCCGTTTCTGTCTTGCACGGGTGCCAGGATGGGGTGTGGGAACAACAGCAAAGAGGTTTGGGCTCATGAACAAAACTCATGCACTGCAGGTGGAAGATGCTAGGTTCAGAATCCAATACCTCCAGCTAAATGATTAACAGATGTCAGGAAAGATCTCGGCCTGAAACAGTAGTTGTGGGAGCCAATGCCATCTAGCACATACACACTGTGCTAGATGGACAAATATTCTTCAGAGGGAGGTAAAAAACTCTTTTTCTTAATTCTCTGAAACCCACCTGCCTTTTCTTTCTGTTCTTGCTTTCCTATTGATTTCAAGACTTTGCTTTTTCTCCCTATGCAGAAAATTCTATTGTGGTATATACACACTTTCCAAACCATTTTTTTACATATTTTCCCCAAATGTACCATTTATTTATATATTTTGTAAACTCCAAATGCAAAACTTTATTTTAAAATAACCTCATTGCCAAAATCCCATTGTTCATCCAATGGGACTAGACCAGTAGTTTCCAACCTTGGGTAGTCTAGGCGTTCTCAGTTCCCAGAAACTGCAGTCCAAGAACACTTGGGTTACCCAAGAATGGGAACCATTGCTCTCTACTAATAGAATCAATTGCTAAAGGATGAGGCAACGCTTATATAAAACCCATTGATTCAGTGGGCCCATTCTAGTTGGAACTAGTAACTGGATTTAGATCTTAGTAAATGTGAATTACTTTCCATTCTTACTCAAGATTAATCAGCATCATATGCTGTTCTTCCAAGAGGCACAGAACATTGTATTACTTATAACATTGGGCACCATTTTTTAAAAAAATCATTGACATTGATAGCATTTTCACCACCACTTCAAAACTGTACTAGCCCAGCACCAAACTCACCTAAGAACATCAGCAACGTAGTGGTGGCAAAGGCAGTCATAACCATTCCTCCAATGAAAGAGAAGATCCCGATGAATACAAGGTAAATATCTCTCAAGCAGCGAGAAAGTAAAACTACTCCAAGAAAACCGGTCAGAGAGGTTGAAGTGCTTACTGCTGAACCATATCCAATATAAATCGCATCCCAGCAAAGAGGAGCATTCAGCTCATAGAGCGTGTAAAGAGAGAACCCTCCAAACACTAGGAACAGATAGGCCATGAATGTGCACAGCAACAATACGATGGAAATTCGCTTCTCACAGGAGGAGGATTTGAAGAGTACGTATACTCCAGAAAAGGTTTCTTTAAAGCCGTCCCTTAGAGATCGTGGCCGGAACTCCGACACCCTCACTGTCTCATCCAACCAACAGGTAGTATAGGAAATGTTGACTATGTGAAGCAGTGAAACGGCTATAAATGTCCACTCAAAACCTATTCCTTTCAAAATGAAGCCCGAGGCCAGTCCTCCCAATCCGGACATGAGGCCCAAGATCAAGTCGACCACAGCAATTCGGATGGTCTTCTGTTTCTGAGTCTCACAGAGGTCAACAACAAAAGAAAAGGCACCTCCGAAGAAGGTTGCCATACCTCCAAAGATGCCACTGATTAAGGCCAAAGGAAGCAACAAAACCAGGGGCAGAGAGTAAAAGGACATGAGGCTGTAGAAGATGCTGCATACCAGACTGCCCACCAGAGGAAGAACCAAGGATATTTTGCGTCCACAGCGTTCCCCGTTTGCTACAAGGACAAAAGCCATCAAAATGCTAGGAATTGCTCCACTGAGGTCTACTTTCATGGCAAATAACGAAGCATTTTCTTGGACTCTCTGAAAGAAGACATGGGCAAAAGGGAAATAAAGTCAATAATCACTGTAGCTTTATATAATCATTTAAAATTATTTTGCCTCAATATTTGCAGTTCTTCTTTATAATATGCATTCATACATAATGCAAACAGCATACAGAAATACCACAACACATCCTAGAGCAGACAACCGAGTTAATCTGTTACATCTAGTACCGAAAGAGAGCCTTGTGAAACCTCTAAGGCTCAACAGATGTCTTGAAGCCTAGACTTCAAGGACTGGAGCCCATTTCCCTCACAAATGGCAGCATAGAGGAAAACAGGAAGTTGCCTTCTGCAGAGTTGGACCACAGACCTATCTGGCCAGTACTGTCAACAGTGGTGGCCAGCAGCTAGCTGCCTTTTACCAATTGTAAATATGGTCCTGAGATGTTCAAATGGGTTTTGATCTGTGTATTTTTAGTTAAAGGTGGTCTTTAGCTAGTGATGGGATTTACTGTACTGTAGAAAAGGAAACAAACGAACAATGTTTGAAGATGTCAAGGGCTGGGACCTGGGAGCTGCTGCTTAGAAAGAACCACCTTAAACACTGAACTATGGCCCTTTTCCAAGCAGGAATATTTGTATCTATATAATATATCATCATTTCATAGAATCATAGACTAATTGAGTTGGAAGGGGCTTATAAGGCCATCAAGTCCAAGCCCCCTGAACAATGCAGAAATCCAAATCAAAGCAGATCTGACAGATGGTTGTTCAATTTTCTCTTGAATACCTCCAGCACTAGGGCATTCACCACCTCTTGAGGCAATTGGTTCCATTGTCATACTGCTCTAACAATTAAGAAGTTTTTCCTGATATTCATCCTAAATCTGGCTTCTTGTACCTTCAGGCCATTATGTATGTATTTTCTTCATTTTCATTTATTTATTTATTTTAAATATTTGCACCCTCTCTTTTTTCCTTAAAAGGAACTCAAGACAGCTTACATTATATGTATTATACTCATACAAACTGAAATAAGAAGAAAGAAACAAAAGCAATGTATTGAAAGGCAAAAAATGCAAGGCGTAGACTCTAAAACATTTCTAAGCAAAGCTCAGATGCACAAAATACACATAAAGACTACACATAAGCAAAGTGAGCATGAAGATTCATGTATTATTTGGCAGAAAAAAATACCAAAGACTGAGCATCTTACATCATGACCCCACTTTCAATTCCATTATGTACCCTAACCCTATACCTCTATTGTGCATTAGTACCATCAGTGTTGGTCTCTGGAGCACTGATTCAGACGCCATTTAGCAAAATATTTGACAGGTTTAGCTGGTTTTGAAAAGTGTTTCATTTTACCAAAGCTAAGAAAAGTCTGCCAGCTTTACAATAGCTGAAAAAGTACCCCTTCAGGGTTAATCCAAAAATAAATTCCACTCTAGAGCATGACTACACAACAATATACATAAACAAACAAAAAAACAACAGAAATATATAAACCTTTGCAATATCAATTTAAAAGGAGAGAAATGAAAAAGTCATTGACTTAAATAAGGATGGAATTAAGAAGCAAAATTCTTGGGGCAAAGCAAGAAGCCTAGAAGAAAGCAGTGATAGCAATCTCCATAATTAAAGAAAGCAACCACCCTACTAAAGCAGAAAACCTGCCCTGCATATTAACCGGTGTTTTGGTGTAACGTTTCCCAGATTCACCATAAAGATATTTGTTCAGGCAGACCAACAATCAGGAAGCACTATACTTCGCTCTAATGAATTCTGAGCTTTTCTTTAATTAAACACGAATCCAACCATAATACACTGCGAAAGATTTTTAAACACAAATGTCACACAGACTGCATCAGCCTCTTATGCTGTAACTTTAATCTACTAGGAAACAGAACCTGGATGAGGGATTAACCCTAACCTCAGACATGTCCCCAAGACAGTAAGTGATGAAGCCTTATCTAGATTTACATTTACATGCAACATATGTTTCTTTGGACATTACCATTTCAATTGTCCATTTCCTCATCACATCTCATAGATTGTCTGAAAAAGTTAATCCAGAATATTACACTCTGAGCTACAAAGTGCAATGAACTGATATGATAGGGCATACCCCCCACTTGCTTGGCCCATGTGCCACTGGAGCTATCGGATGCTGGACTGCAACTGCTATGGATCTTAGTTAGCAGAGGCAGCGGTGAAAAAAATCAGGGGCATTTCAGGTCAAAAACTTCTGAACGATTGTGCGTTTCCCACCCTTGATTAGATATTGCACTCTACACTGGGCAATAAGACTTACTCCTTCGAACATGTTTGGTAGAAAGACCTGTGTGTTCTGGGAGCTGTAATCCACAAACAAAGTTCCAAAGCTCTTAAAAGATCACACTAACCTGAACGGGACGTATTTCTGGGTAGCCATGTCTAGCATTATAGAGCTCCTTTCTCTGGACAGTCACCAGTAAGAAATTTGACCTTACCTTTTGCTTCAAGAAAGTTGGATCACTTTGGTTCCATTCACAATACGAAACATTGTCATCATCTACAAAGGTAGAGTTGACCATCTCTTCCCAGTACCTTCTGTATACATATTGCTGCACCAAGGGTGAGGTCAAAGAACTAGCAAACATATATGCGGAGATGACAGGTTCCACCACAAATGTCTTCTTCATGCTTGAAAGTTTCAATTCTGATTCAGAGAAAAAAAAGGGATATAGTTCTTTTCCCAAAGGAAGTTCCAATCTCTCATTAAAAGGCTGCAAAATGGATTTTATATCCTACAACAATGTGACTGAATTCATGTTGTTTAATGTAAAGCATTGAGCACTTAAAGCACTTTCTGGGTGATTTATAATTTAATTATAGTACATGTTGCCCACCTGCCCACCCCAGCAAACTGGGTACTCAATTTATCAACCTCAAAAGGATGGAAGACTGAGTCATCCTAAAGCTAGCTACCTGAATCCACTGTGACTGAATGCAGATCTTGAGCAGTTTGGGCTGCAGTACTGCAGTTTAACATCTGTGCCACAAGGCCTGTGGAAAAGGGATTTCCATGCATGGATTTGATAGCACTTGTAGTAGGCTTGGAAAAAGCTTGGTTCATCCAGAGCAGCCATTATTAGTGGGGGCCGCATGGCCCCCTGAGGGCCCTGATGCATTTGAAAGGGGCCACAGATTGGAAACAATTCTTCACATACCACCTTATAAGGTTTGTTATGCGATTTATACAATCCTGATTCAGCCTATATTTCTGTCATATTGTGTTTATGGCCATGGCCAAAAAAAGAATGGCTGATTTTTAGTACTGTACAGTATCTATATGAACTGATTTTTCTTGCCTTTGTAAGATCAAGAACAAAAGGAAAGTTACTGGCATTTGACTTGTATGGGGCAATGCCATATGAAATCAAGGGAATACAGTGCCATATGAAATCAAGGGAATTTTGATGACAACATATACCATGAAATGCTCTGGGAAAGTCTAGATCAAAGTGACATTGGAAAGTTCCATTTGAAAAAGGAGAAATGGATGCATTTGTAAGACATAATCAAGTGCCTTATAAAAATATGTCTTTCGGCTGTTCTGGGTTTTTCGGGCTTTTTGGCTGTGTTCTGAAGGTTGTTCTTCCCGACGTTTCGCCAGTCTCTGTGGCCGGCATCTTCAGAGGACAGCAACCTGTACACCTGTAAAATATGTCTATTTCTATGTCTTTGTCCTGTGTTGAACTAGGTACCTTGTGCCACTGAATACATGCTGCATATTAAATGAAATGCTCCTATAACAAAATGAAATAATTCCTGTGAAGAACAATATTTGTTGATTTTTACTAAAATATTATTGATAGGCCTATTGAGTCAGCAGGGATTTGGTGAGTGAACACTTCCATGAGTTTCACTGTGTCAAGTGAGCCTACCTGAGTACATTCATCACATTGCAAGTACTGTATAGTGGACCCATTTGAACCAACTGAACATACAGAGGTTTTGATTGATTCAGTGGGCCTACTCAACTACAACTTACTAAGCTAAGCAACATAATTTTGGTCAATGTGTGAAGCAGTTCTAAAAGGGCAACAACATTGACAAACAATGCTCCCAATTGTGATGGTCTGATTCATATTATTTTCCATTCACTACATGATGTACAAATCAGTGTGAATCAGCCTCCATATTCTCACCCCAATTTTTTCTTCTGCTGTTGGGGCTTCTACTTTTTTTCTCAATCATATGCATCAGTTCAGACAACAGGCGACCAGAAACCAGCTCTCTCAACTTCCTAGTTCAAGGGGGAGGGGGGGAGGAAGCAAAGGGGCACTCAACTGAATAACCCTTGTCTCCAAAAACTTTTTAAGGCTTAGAGCAAACTGTGCTAGGTCAGTTGGAGACTAATGGGGGGGGGGGGGGAAAGTAAGGAGTCAGCAAAGACCGAGGAGAAAACTTGTTAAGCTAATTCTTTGGAGCCTGTTCACGTAGTTCTGATGTAGTGTGCCTCCTGCAAAACCACAACATACTGCAGAGCTACCATGACAAGCCCCCTCTCCTAACTCCTGTGTGATTGGCTAAAGTGAATTCACTCTGGGAAACCCAACTTTCAGAGTTCAGTTTCATAGTTTGGTAAGCTTATATCAACTTCATTTTTTGCAAAAAAAAAAAAAACCCTCAGTTTTTGGTACCAGGAAAATAGTAAAGGAGGGATGTATGGAACTAAAGCTATGCACACATTCCTTGGCAATGAAAGCACCCTAGTATTTCTCTCTCCACTCCACCCCATGCAATAAGAGGCTTTTACGGAGTTAAGCAGTTAGAAACATATAGGGCAGATTGCACCACACAAAATTAACCAAGGCTTGGAATGTTTTTGTTGTTGTTTTTCCCATTACAACTTCCAAAATCCCTTACATAGTAGAGCTATTTGGAAGATCATAAGAATTATAATCCACTTTTCCAAGGCCTAAAATACCCCTATGCTAAAGATGTGCCAAACCAAAGATTCATTAGGATAATTTAGAAATGCCTATAACGATTTCCTGCATGTAAACAGGACTTCCACTCAAAAACATGTTTAAAACCCACATGTACTTTATTTCTAAAATGTATTTTATTATTCTTAGCTGTTTTGAGTGCCTTTGCTAGCAGGAAATAAATTAGGGTATAAATTAAACCAATACCCAAATAATAAAGAGATGTAAGGAAATGTAAGGTTTTGAATTTGTAATTCACTTTATGAATATTAAGAACCAGAAAGCCCTACTACACGGTTGAGAAATGTTTTCAGTATTTCTCATTCTGTTTGCCAAAGCAACCAGATAGAAGTCATAACCTGGTTATGATGGCTTTATAAGTTTTTATGACTCTTTCAGTTAGAAAACATGGAGGGAAGGAAGCATAAGAGCAAACACATAGAGTACAGTCATTCACCGGGGGGGGGGGGGTGGACACAATCTGTTTCTTTGATGATGACGATGGCCAAATTAGATTAGATTCCGGGTGTCACAAACATTGTGGATCCCTTGCCGAGATACATTGCTGGTGCTGGTAGTTGGATTATGTTTGAGAGGGATTGGTGCAGGGGGCAAACTTTGGGCCTGACTTAATGTGCCAAAAGTTTGTCTCTTCATGCAGCTCAAAGATTTATTTCAGGACACAAAGCCGTCTTGTTCCTTAGCTCAGCCGTTACAGGTTTGGTATGATTACTCCCAAATTGAATGAGGGAAAGAAAGAACGAAACTTACCAGCGTTGGGTCTAAAAAACTGAGTGCTGAATCATACCAAAGAGGTGGAGTGTTCCTGTGGGCAAAGAATATGTTTTATAGCCAAAGCCTTTTTTGCAGAGTACAAACTCCAGGTCTTTCACATTGCTATGCAAAACTACAGTGCTTTTTCAAAAAAGTTCCTTTCAGGACAGGAACTCTGGCAAATATCTGAATATACACTCTCTTGGAGGAGGAGAGAACATCCTCTTACAGTTCAGAGACCAATACTGCTGACTCAGTACCAGCCTTCCCCTGCAGCAAACACATAAACCAACATTAAAAAAACTACGCACATTTAAAATTAAAGCTTGGTCAGCTTTATACAGGCAGAATCTCCCAGGGAAAAAAAAGACCTGTGAATTAGTTATAAACAGCTTCTTACAAACAGGCATAAAATAACTGAGACACAACATGCCCTCCCTTTTCAGCTGATCCACAACAGCCTGTTCCACAACCCAGAAAATACATGAAAACAATTATCTTTTGAGCCACAAGTTGCCACTGTGAAGCCATGCTGGAACTGCCCTGTGTAAATTCACTGGGGTTTGGCTCCAGATGCCAACAATCCCCATCCTCAACCTGGTGTCCTTCCCTGTAAATTGGACTACAACTTCCGTCAGCCCCCAGCAAGCATGGCCATTGGTTTGGGAAATTCTGTATCTATCCGCAAAGCCGAAAATAGCCCCCCCAAAAGGGACGACTGTACCTTGAAAACTGATATATTTCAGTGTGCATTCTCATGGATTATAATTCACTTCCTTATACAGGTGGAGTAGGACATTTAAACCAAGTTCTGCCACCCACTTTCAACAACCTTTAAGGAGCCAACTGTGGATGATACGAAGCCAACAACAACAAAAGGTCAACTTTTTGGGGCAGCAATTTCGGGCAGGGACGATACTCCTTTAGCCTGCTGCCAGCACAAATCCCGAAGAGGTTTGCGACACCCTTGAAGTAACAAGCACACCTTTTTTTTGGCAAGACCTTTCGGGGACCTTGCTTTCACATAGCCCTGTTCTTACATAGCCTACATATTCCTCACACCTAGGCTTACCTTGAAAGGGGTCGCTATAGACATGGTCTAGAGGGGCGGGGTATAAATTTAATAAATAAATAAATAAATAATAAATATAAGTGGGCTCCGACTTTGACAGGACGCAACAACAACGTAACCAGGCTCACATCAACAGCCACGAATTCAGCCCGAGACGTCTAGCTAGCTATTTATTTATTTATTTATTTATTTATGTATTTATTTATTTATTTATTTATTTAAATTTAGGAACAAAGGAAAATGCAAGGGGGCAATCTTCATGTGCTTCCCCGGCATGTGCGCCAATTCAGCGCTTCTCCTCCAGTTTTTTAGCTGCGCAAAGAGGGCCAACTCCGGGCGCGCTGTCCAGCACCTGCCTCCCCCCGCCGGTGCAGCCCCCGCTCCCTCCTCCGCTTACCTCCTGATTCGAAGCAACTCCCGCCTCGGCGCTCACGCCTCCATTTCCTCCTCTCTTGTGTCTGCGCCCCGGTGTCCCTGTCATCGCAGGGAGAGAAGCCCCGCCTCCTCCCGGCCGCGTATTGTTGTGGTTCCCGGAGAGCGGCGAATCCTCCGCCGGTGCCTCGCCATTGGGTGCTCGCTGATGGGAGTCTAAGTAAAAGAGGGCGGGGATTACTCTGCGGAGCTGTCACTCACTACACGTGAGCCCGCCTCCCCTCCTTCGAGCTCCGGCGAATTTTGGTCGGCGTGGAGCGGCGCTTGTCTCGTGCGCATGCTCAGTTTCTCTCCCGTAGGGCTGGGCTGAGGGGCGGTTCGGGAAGCGAGTGGGCAAAAGGTTTGGGGTCTCCTCCGTCCGATGTGCCGTTGCTCCCGCTATGTAGACTTTGGCGGTGGGAGGGAAGCTCACTAATTTGCTAATTGGGAGTGGGGCGGGAGCGCTCCATTGGATGACCTGTGCTTTCCACGTCGGTGGATGTAGAGTCTCCGCTGCTTCCACTCAAGAGTTTGGAAAAGCGAAATTGTCTCTTTATCCCCGAAGCTAAAATATCCTAGCCAGCCTGGCCATGGTGGCTGTATAGTTTTTTTATTAAGAAAAAGTAACGTTTACAAGCTTCTTCGCATCCCTTCCTTTAAAGTTAACCCGCGAGGGAGGAGAGATCTTGGTGCCTCTGCTTTAACTGAAGGTGCCTTGATTGAGTTAAGGGTGGCCATACGAGCTAGTACAGTAGTAGGGAATGTTACTTTTCTTTCTTTTTGGTTTACACCTCCCACAGGACTCTATCGATGAGGCCTGAGACATTTGAGAAGTTGTAGTCTCAAAAAGTAACTTCCAAACTTTGATTAGAAATATCCTTATAGGTAAGGAATGGGACCCTTTTGGCCTACAACTCCCACGATCCATTGCCTTTTTCCGTGCTTAATGAAACTGGTGGGAGTTGTAGGCTGAAGCTTCTGCAGGACTGAAGGTTTCGCAGTCCTGCTGTAGGTGATTGACCAGAAGGATTTTAATAAATGTCCAGAAGAGTAAATATTCTCCTGGCTCCACAAAGAGCTGCATCTACCAAAAATCCATCTTCTACATAGCTAATGTGTGCTTTCACTTGCTAACTTTCTGTGTCAACTGAAACTTGCAGATCATTTTTACAGCATGATTCAGTGTGCCAGAAATTGCAATAAGCCTAAGAGTTTATGCAGTGCCCATCCCAACTTTATGGAGGGATAGCTGCTCAGCTCGCCACCCATGGAAAGTTCAGGGCCTGTGGCATTTTGCCTATTTAGTCCTTTCTGGAGTGCCCAGTTTTAATACTGTACGTTTTGCACAGTAGAGCATCAGAGACTTTGAACTAAGCTGTACAGAACCACTTTGTAATAGTTAACTATGAACAGCAGTGCAGAGTCGCATGCGTATTAATTTGTTAATTGTTTTAATGCTGCCTTTTTAGTTTCATTGACATGTTTCTTTGATTTTCTGTATTATTATGTTTTGTGGTTATTATTTAGTGTGTTATTATTGTCTGTTATGTTGTTAACCACCCAGAGTGGCCTTGGTAGCCAGATGGCAGTATACTGGAGGGATAGGACAGGATAGGATAGGATAGTGGCATCTCCTAAGTAATTTATCGGATCTGTTGGGTATCTAATCAATATATTTCTCTGAAATAGCATGCCAGCATGGTTCAGGAGTGTTACAGAAGGAAAAATCGTTTAAACTGTGTTTTTATTCCAGCAGTTAGAAATGTTGGTCTGTTGATTTTGTGATGATATTTTTACTGCATTCCTAGGCACCCCTCCCAGTTTTACATATTAGGGTGCACTAATATGCACTAACACTGCAGTTATATCTGAACTGGCCAAACTAAAAGCTATTCAACATATTGCACTTTATCCTTCCTAGAAAGTGCGTTCGCATAGGGAAGAGTGTGTAGATTAGTATAAGAAGTGACAGAGATGGTTATAGCAATCTTAACTGAAGGAGCGGGTAAGGAGATGTTGGAAGGTGTACCACTTCCAAACTTCTGTTGGTCCATGGAAATGAAAGGGGATTCCAGGTCACTTCCAATCTGGTGCTGAAACACTCCTTTCTGACTTTTTCGCTAGTGGAAACCCTATTAGAGGCAGATCAATGTGTGCAGATTAGAGATGTGGATATTTGTATACAAATACGAATATCTCCACATAGGTGGAAATAACGAGGGTCCGTGGGGCCGGACTGTCCACTCATGATTTTGCCGCTGCTGCCGGCTTCATGGTGGCTTTCTATCGCACTGTTCTCCGCAATGGATTAGCCACTCTCTGACCTAGCAGAGAGGCTTGTCATCCCGCCTCCTGCCAGGACTGGGTGATCGATTACGGACAACGGCACTGTGGAGCCAGCAGCAGCAGCAAAATTGTGAGTGCATAGTGGCCTCTTGTTGTTTTCACCTGTGTGGGGATATTCGAATATGAATACCTCCATCTCTAGTGCAGATTAATGTGTGCATTCAGTCAGCCCACTGTGCTCCTTAATCCATGGGTCTTTCAATTGGCAGAGTCACACTACCCCCTCCTAACCTGAGCTTGTTGTCCTACTAAGAGCTGCCAGGTTAGCATTAGAGTTATCATTGCTCTGACCATGCAGGTAATTTGTTGCACTGCATTTTATTTATGATGTGTTTGTTAACAGTGATCAGAAAAATAACTTTTCAGGATCTGTCTGCTGACTGATTCTGGCATCATAGGTAAAAGGTAAAGGTTCCCCTTGACAATTTTTGTCCAGTCGTGTTCTACTCTAGGGGGCGGTGCTCATCCCCATTTCCAAGCCATAGAGCCAGCGTTTTGTTCAAAGACAATCTTCCGTGGTCACATGGCCAGTGCGACTTAGACACGGAACGCTGTTACCTTCCCACTGAGGTGGTCCCTATTTATCTACTTGCATTTGCATGCTTTCGAACCGCTAGGTTGGCAGGAGCTGGGACAAGCGACGGGAGCTCACTCCGTCGCGTGGATCTGATCTTACAGCTGCTTGGTCTTCTGGCCCTGCAGCACAGGCTTCTGCGGTTTAGCCCGCAGCGCCACCATGTCCTTATTCTGGCATCATACCTTGCAGCTATTTACAAAGAAAAGCCCAAAGAATATCTCCAATGTCCCCTAGGACTGATGAGGGAATGGCATAAAACCCAAGAAACTTCTATCAAAATTTCTCTTAAAATGACCTTTAAAAGTACAATTTGAAAGTAACTAGGAAATGCCACTCTTTACATGCATAATGGCATTAGATGTTTGTAACACACAAATGACTCATTTATTATTGTATTATCAAGTTGCTCCTAATTTAGAGTGACCTTATCAATTAATTACCTCCAAAAGGTCTTCTCATTAGCAGCCTTGCTCAGATCTTGTAAATTCAAGGCTATTAAGTAAATTTGTACTTTTCAGAAGGAACTTGACAGCATATAACAATAACAGATGTTAGTTGTAAGCTCTGTTCCTAACACCCATCTAGACAAGAGTTTGGCTCTGGGTTGGTTGTAAACACCTTGAAATCTGCTCCCACTGCTTGTAAACATCAGAGATTAGGAATGCTTAGTGACTAGTTATGAAAATGTGTTTTCAGAGAAGTAGAAGATTTGTAGCACAATCCTAGACTCAGATGTAGCCACCTGAGGACAGCTGGGTTTATCTCAGGTACATAGGAATAAGATTGCAGCCTCACCTCATTCTTGTTTTATAACCTGCGTGAAGTTCAGAGGGTAAATCTGTTCAAGATATTTTGGCAGACCAACGACAAACTTATTGCCATGTTTGCTCCTCTTGTTTCCCTAGTTAAAAATGTGACTAATAAATATATTACAAGGGTGCAGTTAAGTTTCCTCTTGAGGCTGAAAGAATAAGAGGAAGTTATATACATCAAGATTGTTCTAAATGTACAGATGGTAATCTGGTTTATTTTGTTTAGTGAACTGAAATGGCTTGCATGCTTTACATACTGATAGTGCAAAGTTTTTACCACTCAGAGAAAATCTGGATACAACAAAATACATGTCTGATTACACTGTAATTATCGCAGTTTATACTTTCCCCCTGTGCTCATTCTGAAGAGTTTTTCATACAGGAAAACCAAGTTTCTTAAAATATTTTGGGAAGTCAAAAGCAGATGCATGCAGCTTTCTGCTGTGCTCACAATATAACAGTAAATCAATTGCTTAGTTGTATCCAATATTATCCAAGAAACAAACCAACAGAGTGCCTACTAAAATCGTATAAGGTTCTCATACATGCACATTTAGCAGAATACAATTGTGAATCTATCCGCCAGTTGCATCCACCAAAACATTTTTCAAATAGGAAACTTTGAGGCATTTGAAATGTATAAGAAACAGAGATGAATTTAGTAAGTATTTTGCTGACTTGTTTCTTGATTTTAAGTAGAAGCATAAACTATGCAAAGAAAGTAAGCAGAAAATTAAAATTTTGATGCCAGACTGCTGACTCTCATTAAAGCATGTGACAGAAGAACTTCATAGCTGTAATTTGCAGCAAACTTCATTTACTCAAATTAGAAATGGACATCTCAATCCTGGGCATGTTTGTTGAAAAGTAAGGTCCACTCAGCTACATGGGGCTGAACAACTCTAGTAAATACTGTATACTGAGGATTAGATTGCAGTATTTGAAATCTTCGGAAAACTCAACAGTGGCCAGAGGATTGGAAAAGATCAGTCTACATCCCAATCCCAAAGAAAGGCAGTGCCAAAGAATGCTCCAACTACCGTACAATTGCACTCATTTCACACGCTAGCAAGGTTATGCTCAAAATCCTCCAAGGTAGGCTTCAGCAGTATGTGGACCGAGAACTCCCAGAAGTACAAGCTGGATTCCGAAGAGGCAGAGGAACTCGAGACCAAATTGCTAACTTGCGCTGGATTATGGAGAAAGCCAGAGAGTTCCAGAAAAATATCTACTTCTGCTTCATTGACTATGCGAAAGCCTTTGACTGTGTGGACCACAGCAAACTATGGCAAGTTCTTAAAGAAATGGGAGTGCCTGACCACTTTATCTGTCTCCTGAGAAACCTATATGTGGGACAGGAAGCAACAGTCAGAACTGGTCATGGAACAACTGAGTGGTTCAAAATTGGGAAAGGAGTACGGCAAGGCTGTATACTGTCCCCCAGCTTATTTAACTTGTATGCAGAATACATCATGCGGAAGGCTGGACTGGAAGAAACCCAAGCCGGAATTAAGATTGCCGGAAGAAATATCAACAACCTCCGATATGCAGATGATACCACTCTGATGGCAGAAAGTGAGGAGGAATTAAAGAACCTTGTAATGAGGGTGAAAGAGGAGAGTGCAAAAAACGGTCTGAAACTCAACATCAAAAAAACTAAGATCATGGCCAGTGGTCCCATCACCTCCTGGGAAATAGAAGGGGAAGATATGGAGGCAGTGTCAAATTTTATCTTCCTGGGCTCCATGATCACTGCAGATGGAGACAGCAGCCACAAAATTAAAAGACGCCTTCTTCTTGGGAGGAAAGCGATGACAAATCTGGACAGCATCTTGAAAAGCAGAGACATCACCTTGCCAACAAAAGTCCGAATAGTCAAAGCTATGGTTTTTCCTGTCGTGATGTATGGAAGTGAGAGCTGGACCATAAAGAAAGCAGACCGCCGAAGAATTGATGCCTTTGAATTGTGGTGCTGGAGGAGGCTCTTGAGAATCCCCTGGACTGCAAGGAGAACAAACCTATCAGTTCTAAAGGAAATCAACTCTGAGTGCTCACTGGAAGGACAGATCCTGAAGCTGAGGCTCCAGTACTTTGGCCATCTCATGAGAAGAAAAGAGTCCTTGGAAAAAACCCTGATGTTAGGAAGGTGTGACGGCAAGAGGAGAAGGGGACGACCGAGGATGAGATGGCTGGACAGTGTCTGCGAAGCAACCAACATGAACCTGACACAACTCCGGGAGGCAGTAGAAGACAGGAGGGCCTGGCGTGCTCTGGTCCATGGGGTCACGAAGAGTCGGACACGACTAAACGACTAAACACACACACACACACACATTTGAAATCTTCAGTATAAGCTCATCTGGAGATGGTTAATCAAATAAATATTAATAAGGTCAGAGCTAAAGAGCATGCATGATCTGTTTGCCCAACTTTTATTCTGGTGAAATCAACAGGATTTTAAAATTCTTTTCTTTGCCTAAATTATACGCAGAAAAAGCTAGAAGTGTGTTAAACTAGAGGGAGGGAAAATTATATAGTTAGTAGCCTTCTTTAGTCCCTTTGCCTTAAGATCTCTTTTATTTCTTTGTTAAGTCTTTTGAGTTGCATAGGTAGCTATTTTACTATGATTGTTTGCTCATCATTGTGCCACTAAAGTTATTCTTCTGTCACTGGAAACAGGTTCTTTGCTCCGTTTTTCCCATTGCAAGCAGTGTAATACCTATGTTTGCTTTAAACTGTTTTCAAATTGACTTCATTTTAGCAAAAATTACTGTTAGCATGGGCCACCATTCAGAGACGTGTATTACCGTCAGGTACCTATCAGAGTCTTTATTTGTAATTGTGGTTGTTTTTCCAAACTGCAGGCTTCCTCCTTCACAGCACATAAAGACAGTGCATGACAAACTGCTAGTAAACTTCAATGATAATAGTTATTCTTCAGAGACAACGAAGCTCCTTGGCAAGTGCAGAGATGGATTCAAACAGCTACTGTATAACCAAAGTAGCTGGCCATGTCATATGTAAGCATCCCTTTGTCATTTTATAGGGTCCCAGAACGTGGATTTCCTAAGGAAAGTGAGTTCAGTCTATATTTGTCCTGATAGAAGGGACTATGTAATAGGATTGGGTGAGAAATTTCTTTTTGTTTTGTGTCTAATAAGTATTTACCAAAAATCACCAATCTCTTCATATTTGGAATGAACGGAGTTTCAGCTTACAAAAGCATTTTAGGAGAATATGAAGCAGAGGGATTCCTCCATGCAAGACATTCATCCATTTAATTGTTTCATGAGAAAAATAAAAATGATTTGATGGTCCAGTCTGAGTTAAGCACTTTTTAACTAGCAGGGGCTGGGGGCACATCTCTTAATGTGGTTTTGAACATATTCTGAGCCCAGGAATTTTGCACCAGAGTTTGGAAAAGTTGTTGCCATTGTTACTGACATTACGGCTCCTAGACTGCATGAGGCAGGATGGACACAGGTTACACTGGGTACAGAATTCTTGAAGTTGTAGATAAAAATGCAGTGTTTCCAAACTCTAGCTTTCAGTACCAGTACTGCAGTTAGCTTGCAGTCTTCTTGTAACAGAGCTAGTCCTTTGCCCCACCCTCCTTCCCCAGGTCAGACACCCCACAACTGTCTGGCTTCACTTTGTGGCAGCAGATATCTATAAATACCGGTAACTACTAAGATTTTTAAAAAACCTAATGTAACTGTTTCACAGTTCTTCATGATGCTAACAAACTACCAACCATTTCTTTTTCTCCAATTACTTGGGGTGCAACTACACAGGGATTTGCCCCACTGTTTGGTCCACTCTGGGGATAGGCTGGTTCTCTCCTTTTGTGTGTGTTTAGTCGTTTAGTCGTGTCCGACTCTTCGTGACCCCATGGACCAGAGCACGCCAGGCCCTCCTGTCTTCTACTGCCTCCCGGAGTTGTGTCAGGTTCATGTTGGTTGCTTCGCAGACACTGTCCAGCCATCTCATCCTCGGTCGTCCCCTTCTCCTCTTGCCATCACACCTTCCTAACATCAGGGTTTTTTCCAAGGACTCTTTTCTTCTCATGAGATGGCCAAAGTACTGGAGCCTCAGCTCTCCTTTTGCTGGGAACCAAATAATATAAATACCAGTGCAAGCCTGCCCGTCTCCAGAGCATTCCATCTTTTTTGTTTCCTATCAGGGGCTACTCATTTGCAGGTGCAGGTAGGATTGTTCTGCTTTTAAGTTCCCAACATCATTGTGGCTTAAGCAGACCGCTTAAGCCACTTAATGATATTGGAAAACTTTCTATGTTCCTCTCCGTAGAAGGGAACAGAGAGGAAGCCAAAGTTGTTTTTTTTTTCTGAAAGCCTAGTTACAGCAGTGCCGATGTGTTATACAGTATTCTTTAGAAAAAAATACTGTACATTGAAAGTTTACTCCTGGAAGGAGGAGACAGGTGGGAACACAGAGAGGGATTGGTTTTGTTTTCCTCTCCCCCTCTCTTTAAAGTGAGGTGGGCCAGATAGAGTTGCTTGATGTACTGTGTGTTTTTCCGACCTGACATGTGGATGCGAAGATCATACTAAAAGTCATACCACACCTCATGGCAACCTTAAGCAGCTCTATTTAGCCCAATCTAGTTTGGCTGTCTAACTGAGCCGTTAACTGGCCTACTACTACTGAATTATTCTGAAGAAAACATGAGGGAAACATGGGACCCTAAGTACTCCAAAGGGTTAGTTCAGAGCCCGCCAAAAATGGGCGGCCATTTTGTTGATAAAACGTCTGGGCAGAGCCAGTCCAGGAACCAGATTTTGGAGGGAAAACCAAAACCAGATGAGAAAGACTCAAAATACAGCAGAAAATGTTATTTCTGTCAAGGAAAGGGCCATCTAATCTCAGAGTGTGAGAAATTAAAGCAGCTAAAAGGAAATGTGCCTCATGATTTGAGTGGAACCAAGCCAAAAGCTGTGTTCTGTGTCCAGAAAGAGCAAAGCTCCTTGCCACTGAGGGAGCCTGTTGCCATGGCTACTCAATCTGGAACAGTTACATCTGCTAATCAGGCTGGGGAAAATGGTCCTCTTGTGGAAGTCAAGCGCTGCTTACTAGTGAGAACAGATTCGCAGTTGTTTGAAACAGCAGGGGTGGACGTAGGAATACTTGACCATCAGTATAGGGGGCTAAGGGATACTTGTTCCCAGGTGACCCTGTGCCATCCAGATATTATTCCTAGGGAGTATATAATCCCGAATGAGAGCCTAAAGGTGGCAGGGATTGAGGGACAGGTGATCTCGCTGCCAGTAGCTGAGGTACCTGTGAACTTTCAAGGCTGGAGGGGAGTTTGGCGGCTAGCGATTTCATCGACTCTGCCAGCAGCCGTGCTCGTGGGAAATGACCTGGCTGAACATGTGAAACGGGTGCTAGTGATTACACGTTCACAAGCTACCACGGGGACAGTTCAGGGGGGTACTGATGAGCCCGAGACGGAAGCAGAGGGGAGTTCCGAAGCTGTGGTGGAAACTTTAACCACAGACAGCCGATTTGGCCAAGAGCAAAAGGCAGACGCCACTCTCCAAAAGTGTTTTGAACAGGTGACAGACGCCCAGCTAACACCTGAAACCCCAGTGAGATTTCGAGAGAAAAAGGGAATTGTATATAGAGAGACCCTGAGGAATATCTCAAAAGGGGGAGATGGGATCAGAAGTCAGCTGGTGGTACCTGAAAAGTATCACCCCATGATCTTACAAAGGGGGCACTCTGACATGTTTGCTGCGCACTTAGGGGTGAACAAAACACAACAGAGAATCACACAGAATTTTTACTGGCCTGAAATAGGAAAGCAGATCAAAGAATTCTGTAAACAATGTGATGTGTGTCAGAGGCAGGGGAATAACCGTGACAGGACCAAAGCAAAGTTGTGCCCTTTGCCTGTGATTGACACTCCGTTCAAATGTATAGGGGTGGATATTGTGGGACCTTTGCCCAAGGCCACAAAGAGGGGGAACAGGTTCATTCTCACCATTGTGGACCATGCCACGAGGTACCCTGAAGCCATACCCTTGACTAACATTGAAACTAACACAGTGGCAGATGCCTTGGTGGGGTATATGTCCAGGATGGGATTCGCCTCAGAAATAATCACAGATTTGGGCGCATCGTTTACATCGAAGCTCATGAAATGGTTATGGCAAATCTGTGGAATTAAACACAAGGAAACCACTGCCTATCACCCTGAAAGTAATGGGTTAACTGAGAAGTTCAATGGGACTCTGATGCGCATGATTAGGGCTTACTTGGCAGAGAATCCAAACAATTGGGACCAGAAGCTGCAATCCCTTTTGTTTGCTTATCGATCAGTGCCACAAGCCAGTACCGGGTTCAGTCCGTTTGAACTTTTGTTTGGGAGAAGGGTGAAAGGGCCCCTTGATTTGATCAAACAAAATTGGGAACAGATCACCCAGGATGACCCACAAGATGTTGTGACATATATAGACACCTTGATGAAGCTACTACTCTGAATTACTGTGAAGTCACAGATGGGTAAACTCTGCAGAGCTCTGTGAAAGAAGGCTGGGATGCGAATTTGATGCTAATTTAAATTTAACAATGGCAAGTCTTCAAGTGAATTGGGCCAAACCCATAATGAGATGGAGGTGTTGTTTCTAGGCTGACAATTGGTTCTCCACCCATCTTTAGAATGACTCATCGGAGCCGGTATCACTTCCAGGCACTTGCGGTTTGGTTTGGTTTTTCATTTCTCTTTTCCAGCCCCTGCAGTATTTTCTTATCAGTTAGTTTCTTGTGATTCCGTGGAACGTCATGAGCAACAGGAAATTATTCTTCAATGGTACTTTTGGTAATTTATGTAAAATTACTTGATCTACTTGTTTTAAATGAGAACCAGTATAGTACAGTGGATAGAGTGAAGGACTAAGACTGAAGAGACATGCGTTCAGATCCCTACTTGGCCACAAAGACTGACTGCGGGATGATGCTGGTAAAGCTACTGCTTAACTATCTTGTATACCTTGAAAATCCTCTTGAGGTCAGCATAAGTTGGATGTTAATTGACAGGACATAACAATAGCATGATTTTTGAGGGATGGGTGTAGGCAAATTGGGGGAAAATATTATGCAATTTAATAGGTTTTATTCACCATGAGTACACATTACTCAGACAACTTGGAAAGTAGTTTCATCACCTCTGCAAAATCAAAATCATAAACCTTCATTGATTAGTTATTTCTGAGCTTTGTGTAGATGTTAATGGCAACATCCCTGTGAGAGAAAGTGAGTTTAGGAAATATCAGCTCCCAGTTTCTTTTGCCTCTATTGAGAAATGTTCTTCCTTCTTTTTTCAGTAAGCTGGGAGGGAGTTGGCCCTATCATTTACAACTAAATAAACCACCCCGCTGCTGAAATGGTGCCATACGGTGTTGAACAGTTTTTAAATTCTGCGGTTAACTTTCCTCAGCGGTGCAGCGGAAGTGCAGGTACTCACAGAGCTAAAATAGTTACTAGTTCTCAGATAATCCACCCCTCTCTCATTAACTGGCACTTACAGTCTTCATAGCTCACTCCGAGAAATTAGTATAACATTAAAAATGTTCTGTTTACTTACAAATGTGAATATGTTAGTTATTTTGTTGTTTAATAATGTGACTGTTTTTAACAACTCTGCCTCAGTATATTTTTAACAGACATTTTTCTATCAACCACTGGCAACAGACAATAACAGACTCTCGCACACCCTCTATTTAGTGGCATTTCACTACTATTTTCACTTTTATAACAGGAGTGTGGAATTGTGTGATTATTCAGGTGTGACAGAAAGGCAGTTTCCCTCTGCCCTAGCCAGCATAGACAGTGAGAAGGGATGGGGGGGGGGATGGAGGACCACACATTTAGCAGGTGCTTAAGAGTATTACTTAGAAGGTGCTTAAGAGAGTTATAAGTTCTGTACATAGCACAACAAAAGAAAGGAGTGATCTCTCAATAGGTCACATAAAAATCTACTTGCAATGTACATAGGAATTCTGGATGCATGCATTAGACAGAACTGATAGTGTGCACAGAGGTACAAAATATATTCTGGGAAAACAAAAGAGCTGACGGATGCCAAATGGAGTGCCTGAACTTACTCATGAACCATTACATGTACTCTTTCAATGTGAAAAGCAGTTTGGCTCCCAGCAGGGAGGATGGGTTGCAGTTAGAGGGAGAAACCCCTTGTTTCAGCAAGGTGAGGACTAATGGATGCCTTAAAATTCCCCCAGGAGCATGTCAAGTACCAGCTAGGTAATGCATGCAATCACAATATTGTCTCCATTATAGTTTCAATGCACTTGCTACAGGTTCTCTCAATAGCTGCCATCTGTTAGGGAGCTCCTCTGGTAAAGTCAACTGGAGGGGGGGTTGGAATCACAGGGTTGTACTTGTTGGAGGCTGTCAGCAGATTATTGTCAGCTCACATCAGCAGCTTTAGCCCTACTCTTGAACAGCCAAGGGAAAGCAGAGCAACAAAATCAATGCAGGAAGAAACTCTCCAGTATACTGTCTGTTGTGCATTTATTTTATTTCTTTTAAATACCTCACAAGCAAAATGGATAATGGTTGTTGTGGGTTTTTCAGCTGTCCTCTGAAGATGCCGGCCACAGAGACTGGTGAAATGTTGGGAAGAACAACCTTCAGAACATGGCCAAAGAGCCCATAAAACCCACAACAACTATATCTTATCACTTTTGGATCTTGTTGCGATATGTCAGGGAACCTGAGAGCAATATCATGAGGGGAGGCTAGACTCCATTATGATTCTAGAATCTTTTCAGGGTTACCCAAGGCAGAATGGCCAATGCTGAGATAGCAGACCAATGATGTATCAATTCTATTCAGAAATTAACTATTCAGAAATTAATAGTTTTATGACTGAAAAATTTTAGAATTGCAGCTACTGGGCAGCAGTATTATTGAAAGGTGACACTGTTGGAGCATATTTCATAGACACTGGCAATGATTCTCAAACTGACCGTTAGTATGCTGGCAAAATTAAATAGAAAAGGTAGACACTTTAAAGACTGACATTTATTTTATTATGAGCTTTCATGGAACAAAATCCACTTTTTGAATAGCTGATCCCCAAACGCTCATAAAGAAATACATCTTTTCCTTTAATTTCATTAACATACTGAGATTGAAAATGAAACAAGAGACAGTGCTATAAGATGAGCCACCCACATCATAAGGAAAAGTGACTCAGCTACAGGGAAGGGCAAAGGGCAATATCGCTATTGCTAGTAGCAACTGGATTAAAGCTGAAAAAATGTCCAGTTGCAAATGTGCACAGAGGCAAAAAGAAAGTCTGACATTGCACAACACATATAAGTGGAACATGAAATGTGACAAGTATGACTCAAGGCAATCTCAAAACCATAAACCAAGGAATGGAATGTTGAAAGCAGCAGCAAGAGAAGAGGACTGAACATGAGATGGATTGACTCAATAAATCAAACCACAACCTTTAGTTTGCAAGACCTGAGTAGGGATGATAATGATAGGACAACCATAAAGACTGAAGCAACATAATGGCACATAAGAACAGCAACAAATACAAGTTTAGTCAGAAGTAAGTCCCACTGCAGGCAACAGAACGTGCTCTTCAGTGAATGTGCATAGGACAAAAGCTTTAGGGATTTTCCACTTCTCTGATTTTCTTTAAGGTTGTTAGACTCTCTCCCTTTGGCCAAAGGAAGAACACACACATGTTTTGATTTGAATGTCATCTGTTTCTCTGCAGTGATCCGAGTAGAGTTGATGGACCCGCCAATATTTGAAGCATAGCTAAGTAGGTGAATTAAATTTCTATTAAATGCACTCGTTTCCCCCCCCCACTTGTCCTTCAACCACAGAGCAGATGCTGTGTCGCATCATATGCATGTTGAGCTGTCATTTAGAATGCTTTGGTTTTCAATAAAGGCTACACCAGCTGAACATCTTTCGAGTTTTGTTTTGTTTTCATAAATGGAACTGGTCACATTTGATTTACTCATCAAAATGCCCTGCATCTCCTTCTCCTTTCAGTAAAACTGTAGGCATGTCTTGACATGAAGAAAATGGAGAAGTTTCCTTAGAACCCCTTGCTGGCTCTGGTTTTGAAGTTTTTGTTCCTGTTATCTCTGTTTCCATTGCAACTTCTCTCGGTGCAGTTGTCAACTCTCATTTGCACACAGCAGCCTGATGGAAAGAGATTCACTGCACCCCTCCTTTTCCCCAGTCAGAATCATCCATGTGTGAGGGGGCTCTTGCTAAACTGTCTCTCCTCCGTCAGTGGATCTCATTTTATAATATGGGTTGCCCATGGTGAGCTGTCTCCAATTATGGCAAGCCCTGGCAGGCTTAGCTGTTGGCAACAGACAGCACCAGGTGACTGGAGACAGCCATTTTGGTTTTTTATTATACCCCAGACAAGACTATTCCTCTGAGGTGTTGTGGAAAATTCAAATGGCGACTCCTAGCTGTCCAGTACCATCTTGTAGCACTGCTAATTAATTTTTATATGGCAACCTTATGACAGGCATCAATTACAGGACTGCTAGGATGTTGCAGCCCTCATTTATTTGTGAGACTGTTCAATTTTTTTAAAAAAACACCACCATATAATGACTTTTAGTTACTTTTTAATTACTTAATAATTTAGAAAAAAATCATACTTTTACACTTATTAATTTTTTTTTTAAAAAAGTCCACGAAAGTCCCCAAGCAACCTCCCTAAACAGGATTTTAAGAGTAGTGAGCAAATATTTCTCATTACCTAACACAATAATGGTGTTACTAATTGTTACATTACATTTTGAAGGTAAAAGCATGGACAGCACTATTGAACAAAAAGTAATGTGTTACAGGTAACATTATTACTTGTAACGTGTTACTTCCAGCCTCCACGTAGCAACCAGAAGGGTGAGATTACGGAATTAGGATTGTCATGTAGGCTCAGACATGGCTACTTTGCCTGTACAAAATTTCCAGTCTCATAGATGGTATTTCTGTATGCACACGGGACTGGCCTGAGATTAGGCCCAGCATGGCTGTTGCTTGATACAGCCAATGATGATGTGAAAGGGACAGCAGGGACATGCCCCTGGGTGTACCAACCTGTGGGCACTTCCTCTGTGTTGGAGAGCAAAGACGTGTACCCCAAAGAGCCTGTTCTGCCTGCCCAAAACTTGTCTGGGAAACAAATGTGGGCGAAGTGAAGAATGTTGCTCTATTACTAATACAACTGCCACATGAGTAACATCCCTCCCTTTTCCTGAGATTCAGGGCCAGAATGTGAGGCCAGGAGCAAGAACATTGTTATGGCAAAGGGGTGGATTTGATGATATCAAAGTGGTGGGTCAGGAAAGGATTGGGAGGAAATGGAACTGCTTCTGCACCAGCTGATTGTGGGAAGGAGGCTCTGGGTATATGGGCCCAGAATCTGGTTACTACCTGGATAGTCAGATATGTGTCAGCCTAAGCCAAGAGAAAAAAAACAAAACCTTATTTTCAGCAGCTGGGTGGGCAATAAAATTAGACCCTGCATCCTGTGCTGCATTTGCCGTAACATATGTCACACATAGGGAGTTTCCAGGATGCTGGGAGTTGTGAAAGGCTCACCACCAGCTGATGGGGCATTTTGCTCTTGGGGTCATGATGCTGGCACTTTGTCCTTTCAGAATAACCACATGGTACTGTCTGTTATTGCCCTTTTTGCAGCTCATGTGACAGCAGCTTTACAACAATGATTAACCTTTAGTTAGAGATTCAAAGAAAGGAATTGTTTACAGTCATCTACATCACTGGTTCTTAACCTTTGTTAGATATTTTTTGGACTGCAACTCCCAGAAGCCTTCACCATCAGCTCTGCTGGCTGGGGTTTCTGGGAGTTGCAGTTCAAAAACACCTGAGTAACAAAGGTTAAGAACCACTGATCTACATGAGTACATGGACTGCAGCTCCCAGAAACTCTGGCCAGCACAGCTGGTGGTGAAGGCATCTGGGAGTTGCAGTGCAAGGACACCTGGATTAGTCATGGTATAGAAACCACTGATCTGCATTGTAAGAATATATATATACTGTATATTGTAAGAATATATTCTTGCAATGCAGATCAGTGGTTTCTATACCATGACTAATCCAGCTGCCCTTGCAGTGCAATTCCCAGACACCTTCACCACCAGCTGTGCTGGCCAACATCATGCCCCTGAAGAAGTTTTCTACCAAGGCAGTTCATTTATACAGAAGAAGACTCAAAATGAAACTGCCCTCGGACTCAAGACTCAGACTCAGGAACGTCTGGGTAAATCTCATCTTGTGCTTTATAATTGTACAAGATGAAATTTACCCAGACATTCTTGAGTCTGAGGGCTGCCTGTAAAACTGATAGAGAACACAAGAAAAGAGAAATGACTCAAAATGTAAATGAAACTATATAAATTGTTCTTGCTTTTTCAGTTTCATTTTGAGGTCTTCCTCTGTATAAATGAACTGCCTTGGTAGAAAACTTCTTCAGGGGCATGAGAACTACTGTATATTTATTATGGTTTTTAATATTAAAGTAACATCCCCTATATTTCTCTCTCTCTCTCTCCCTCTCCCTCTCCCTCTCTCTCTCTCTCTCTCTCTCTCTCTCTCTCTCTCTCTCTCTCTCTCTCTCTCTCTGTGTGTGTGTGTGTGTGTGTGTGTGTGTGTGTGTGTGTGTGTGTGTGTGTGTGTGTGTTAATATGGATGACAGATTAATAGTGCAATTTTAACCCAAAGATGCACTAGCTGTTAGGAGGATGTTGTCTTACTATTTAAAAAAAAACTTAAAAAATATAACTAGAGACAGGCATAAGCCTCTTTTGCTAGCAGAAAGTAGTGAGTGAGGAGTACTCACATCATCAAAAAATCCTTCCACAGGAGGACTGTTGACCTCCATCTTCAGCTGTGTTTTGCCAGATGATTAAAAACCAAACAATTTTTTTTAAAAAAAAAATTCAGCCTGGCTTTCACAGAAAATAGTTGTTATTGTTGCTTTTCAACAATTGGTACCTTTTTTCAATAAACCAAAATAAGAACGAAAATGTATTTGTCTTTTTATTGCATCGTTGGTTGTCCTTTGTTGTTTGCCTTGAGCATTTTGCAGAAAAGCCATTGCTCAATTCTGTGAGTAAATAAGAATTAGGACACAAGCTTTCAAGCTTCATAGAATGCTTCATCAGGCAGAATTATTGAGCAGCATCTTTAATAAAAATTTGTCCTGCGCAATGCACAAATTATTCATAGACATTATTACTCAGCTGCTTCATAAACATTTTATAACTCTACCTCCGGCTATCTTTGCATTCAAATTTGCACTGAAGATTCTACTGGAGAAAAATTGGGATCTTGGGCCACGAAGCTATTAACAACTGCAGCTTTGTAAAATGCATCCTCTGGGGCATCTAGCTGGCTTTGTTCTTACATGCTTTTAATATCTATGCTGCCATGGTGAAAACAATACCACCTGTGTCACTGGGAACAGAAACAAGCAAATGTACTGAGTGATGCAACTCTCCTTGCTTGCTGAATTGAGTTTCTTGCTTGGCAGGAGGTAGGTGTGTGGAGGAATTTATCTCTAGCATATAGAACAGCATTTGATAAACATCCCCAGATTCCATGCAGAACACAATGAGCCATGAGTCATATCACAGCAGGCGCTATATCCAGGAAAATCACAGCCCTTAACAAGAACCACTTCCGTAATTTGGACTTTGTAATGGAGGAGAACCTCTTCCAGTGGACCTGTAGGAAGCTGATAGTGGCTTTTTTCATTCTGATCTCATTGCAACGGAAAAGAAAAGAAAAAGGGTTGATCCTGAAATCATTTAGAAGTTTATGCCCCACCTCCAGAGCATGAAACAAAGTTGTGGTTTTTAATGGTGTTCCATGCTTGCATAAGAAAAGCAATACTGTAGATGGTTGCTTTGAGGACCAGAAAGAAATTAGGAAGTTGCAATTGAAAAAATTAAAATAAATGAAAAGCATTGCCACATAAGCACTTGATTCACTTCAGAGCTGGATAGCTCAGTGGTTTAGGTATCAATTCCCCACTGTGCCTCATTGACAGAGGCTGGACTCGATGATCCATAAGGTTTCTTCCAGCTCTGGTCCAAGATGATATTTGGAAGTTGAGTCAGAAGAAGCTACTTGGATGAGTAGCGAAACGTTTCAACCTAATAAAGAAGTCCAGTTGCCATGACTCAACTTCCAGATAACCTCACCTGGATGACTGAGAATCTTCACAGATATATTCCAAGATGTTGATGATTCAGAAAGATCTATGCACTTCTGCTCCTCCTCCAAGAAGCTGGACATCACTTTAGCCATTCTGACTTTGGTATCTGGCAGGTCTAAGAAAGGAAGACCTGCTCTATCCAAACAATCTTCCATCTTCTTCAACCAAGTAATTTTTTCTCCTACATGCATTGAACTCCTGTTGCACCGTGAATAAATAGCTCCAGCAACCTATACTTTTTGTTTCTTCTTTAGCGACCAAAGTCTACTGCTACAAACACCATTGCTCAATTTCACAATATGGGATGGCTAATGAACTTCTGAGCCAATGGTCTGCATGTCACTTATCCCATCTGCCTAACTTATGCCTGCATTAAGACAGTGTAAAAAGGTTCATTATTCTCCTCACACAACCCCTCCATTCCGGCGGGAAACAACAAAGGCTGAGTCTTGATAACTTTAACATTAGAACTTTTATTTCCTCCTCCCTCCTCCAGCACATCTTCAAACAACAACTTCGGTTCCAACACTGGCAACAGGCTGTTTTTATTAACATTTAAACTCTGAGCAATGTCCCAAGGGGTTAGGGGTGAGGTCTCCCATAAGGTTCCTTGGGCGCCAACTGAGGGTTTGGGAGACTCCTCACTGCACAAATCGTCCCACAACATTGGTGATGAATCCACCCTCTTTCATCTGGGCCCTCTGGGATCGATGTTAAGATGTTGTCTCTTGCCCGCAGTAATTCAGTCTCCCTGGGAGCCACGATCACATCCCATTCTCTAACCGTTATTCTTTGGGGTCTTTCTCGAGGATCAGGAGGATTAGGTAATAGACCACCCACCTTTAGATTTGGAAATTCTCTCACTAATCCCTGGAACCGGACTTTCCCAAAGGCTTTGTGTTTTTCCTCCTTTTTCTTCTCCTCGTAAGCTTTCACCACAGAACTGAACCATACGACCCCCTCCTCATCCTTATATTCCTCCCCAACTGTCACTTTTGACTCCTCCCACTCCCCTTCAGCCAAGCACACCTCTAACTTCCCCTCCCCCTCTAGTCCTGTCAATTCCTTCCCCTTCTTTCCTTCACTTTCACTACTAGCCCGTGGTTCTCTTCTGCTGCCATTGTCTTCCCTTCTGACTTCTGCGGATGGCACACTTCTAGTCTCTCCTCCTTCACAGACAGCTGCTAAACCAAGCCTGGATATACTGAGACAGCAGGAGACACTACCTGCTGCTGCCCACTTATGTTTAGGATATCCATGTGTCCTTTTAGGGACGTGGTGGCGCTGTGGGCTAAACCGCAGAAGCCTGTGCTGCAGGGTCAGAAGACCAAGCAGTCATAAGATCGAATCCACGTGACGGAGTGAGCACCCGTCACTTGTCCCAGCTCCCACCAACCTAGCGGTTCGAAAGCATATGCGAGTAGATCAATAGGGACCACCTCGGTGGGAAGGTAACAGCGTTCCGTGTCTAAGTCGCACTGGCCATGTGACCATGGGAGATTGTCTTTGGACAAATGCTGGCGCTATGGATTAGAAACGGGGATGAGCACCGCCCCCTAGAGTTGAACACGACTGGACAAAAATTGTCAAGGGGAACCTTTACCTTTACCTTATGTGTCCTTTACAAAGGACAGTTCCTGCTTGGAAGGTTATCAAAAAGCAATCTGAAGTATGTTCAGGTCTCATTTGAAGGAAAGAACAACAATCAAGAAGGGATAGCAAGGGCTTTGAACCTGCCCATTAGCAATAATTCAGAGAACTGCAGAGCTGGGAAGGGCCCTATGGATCATCAAGTCCAGCCCTTATCAAGGAGGCACAGTGGGGAATCGGACTTCCAACCTCTGGCTCTGTAGCAAGATACCTAAGCCAATTATATGCAGCCAAATCGATTCTCATCTATGGTGGCACTTTCCAGATTTTTGTAGCTATGGGGAACACAGAGATGTTTGCCATTTATTACCTCTGGGGACATTCTGGAGTAATCTACACAGGCTTGTTTTTCTCCAATAAGGCACACTGTGGAATCAAATTCTAACTCAAGCTACCTGGCCAGCTCTTGCTGTTTGTACACAGTTAAAAATGAAAGGTAGAATTGCTAAGCTTTAAGTCAGGGAGAGCTGCTCCCACACACTGCGGATGGCATGGCCAGGCCATAGTGTTTAAAATGTGCAAGAGTAGACCTACCTCTTTTTAAAAAAAATCAGTGGCAATTCTAGACTGGCTGGCAATGTCCTCTGTGGACAGAGGGCAGCTTGGCCCACAGTTCTCTGTTCTTTAAATGCTCCTAGTGTTAATCTGGTGCTGGCCAAATGGACACAATCTTCAGTTTGCATCAGCATTTCTCCTCCCTGCCCTTTGTGCCAGAGCTTACTGCAGTGCAATTTTTCACATCTGGATCATCTTTGATGAGCTCTCTTATATTTTCCTCTGAACATCTGAGCAGAGTTCCCGTAGCAGGCAGAACTGAATCCCTTGTGCCTAGATTTCCTTTGATGATGCTATTTCTTTGATTCAGCGGGACACATTGTTTTTCCTGGCTGTCCGACAACGTAACACCCAGACATTCATTTTGAAAAGGTGCCAAGTGCGTTTCTGAGAACTGACTCAAGAGAGTTCAGGATAGTTCTTTTTTTAATGTATTGATTGCCATTCTTCCTCATTTCCCAGAAATTCATCCCCGAATTCCTTTATTTTTCCTCATTCCCATTCAGTGCTCCAATAACTCTTATCTGTAATTCTCAGGTATCCAAGAACTGGAGTTTGCTTGGATATAAAGTCTTTAACTTTATATGTACCAGAAACAGAATGTGGAAAGAACTATCTGCTGCTTCACATGTTGCGTGCATGCTGTGCTGGAGTTTAAAAAGGATGTAGGAAGTCCTTCCTGGCTCAGGGCAGCAAAACACCGCTGGATTCCTCTCTGATATTTCTCTGGACATGACCAAATCTGCCTGCGGGCACACACAGTAACACATTCCCAGTGGTGGACTGCACGTATCTTCCCTGACGTTACAGGCACAAAATGCTTCAGCCTAGCCAAAGAAGTGTTTCTTCTATAAACTGGGGGAAAAGCAGGGCTGCAAACAGCCACATGGACTATCATGATGTTATAATGCTCAGAAACTGCACCTCGGAGTTTTAAAGCCAGGTTTTTGGACAACACTTCTCAGAATCCTCTTAGCCAGATTGGCCACTATGTGAGTAGGGTTTTAGGGAGCTGTTGTCAAAAAGAAAGAGGGGGGGAGGGAAGGAGAGGGGGAGGGGTAATTGGAGTAATTTCTCCAAACACTGCCTCAGAGATCCACATCCTGTGAATGTTGGACTCTGCTAGCTTGCAGAAATCTTCCAAAGGAATTTGATACAGTGGGGTCTCTACTTAAGAACGTCCCTACTTAAGAACAATCCAACTTAAGAACAGCTCCATTTGCTGAATTTTGCTTCTACTTGAGAACAGAAATCCAAGATAAGAACAGGAAAAAAAACATTTCCTGCTCTTTTTTTAACCTTAGGTCATCTTAGGTTAAAAAAAAATTCTCCCCCTAGTGGTAGAGTACGTATTAACCAGCTTTGCATTAGTTCCTATGGGAACTAATGCTTCAATGTACGAACGCACCTCTACATAACAAAAAAACAGCCAGAACGGATTAATTGGTTTTCAGTCCATTCCTATGGGAAATTTTGCTTCAACTTAAGAATGTTTCAACTTAAGAACACCATTCCAAAACGGATTAAGTTCTTAAGTAGAGGTTCCACTGTAGTTTCTATGGACGGAAAAGAGCAGATACGGATTAAATGGTTTTCAATTCATTCCTATGGTAAATGCAGATTCAACATAAGAACTTTTCAGCTTGAGAACCACCTTCCAATACGGATTAAGTTCTTAAGTAGAGACCCCACTGTATGTTCTTGGTCTACAGAGAGCTGCTTCAGCAAAAGTGACAAGATTGTGAGAAAAGAATAGTTTAAACTAGGAGTGGATTACCAGAGAGATTGTGTGGTAACTCTTTCAGGAAACCTTGATGCCAAAAGGATGACTTGGGAGTGTGAGTGACATAGTTACTTCATAGTTATCAATAGTTCAAGCAGAATTATGTGGTACTTCTGCTCTAAAGAAGGGACAAACACATACTGTCTTCTAGTTTAACACTGTTTACATCTGTTACTATACTGTACTGAGACTTTTTGATAAACGGCTCAAGAACAAGGCGAGTAAGTCGGGTGCTTTGTGTTGGGATTGGTGGAAGAGACGAGAGAGGATGAGGCAAGATGTGCCTGTTGGCTTGAGGAGGATGATTTTCTGAGCTGCTTGGAGGTTTTTGTAGGATTGCAACTGTATGCTCTGCTCCAGGCACATGGCATTAGGGGGCGGGGTAGAATTATGGAGAAGAGCATTAAAAGCATTTGCTCTGCAAAATGTATGAATTATTCATAGACATAACATCTTCACAAACATTTTATAGCTCCACTTCTGGTCTTCTTTGCACTGAAGACTTCACTTGTGAAAAATCAGAATCTTGGACCACCAAGCTATTAACAACTGCAGTGTTGTAAAATACTTCCTCTTGGGCTTCTGGCTGGCCTTTCTCTTTTAATATCTATCCTACTATGGTAAAAACAATGGCAACAATGGGATCAAAAATGAACTGAGCTACTGAGTGATGCAACTCTTCTTGCTTGCCAACTACCTAGTACAGTGCCTAGTGAAATCCTAACATTCGAAGCAAAAACATTGCAGCTGTAGGGAGATTTAGATGAGTCCCAAGTCCTTTCTGCAGGCAGAACCCTCTTCTACTGGCTGATATCAGAAAAACTAAGAGGGCAAGGCAGGATGGGGCAAGGAAGGAGCAAAGTTACAAACTTCTGCCAATGTAGGATCACAGCAACAATCCTGGTACACTGCTGGCATGAAGTTAGCCAGGGTGAAGGTAGCCATAAATGATTTCTGGCTGACTAAATTGGATGAAGTTTGGATTCAACATAGCTTCAGATGCCTGGTGTTAACACAGCTGGCTACTGGCCATCTTGGTAGTTTTGAACTGTATTATTTCCTTCCTATAAATTATAGCATTTATAGGCTATCACATAATAAAAGGTTTTCTGGGAAACATACTACGTAAAGCAAAACAAATAAAAAGTAACAATTGATGCAGCTTAAAATATGGGGCAAATATGGAAGCTAGGGTGGATACTGAAGGTCTGGAGAAAATGCTAAAAATATCTTCACCTGGTACCAAAGAAAGGTAAGAATATACAAGAAGCTCAGTCCATGCCTTTTTCAAATATGTACATTTGTTTTGAGCGGTTCCCAGTGGACTCACTGCTTCCCTGGTCTCATCTTTGCATATTAAACCCCATGAAAGCCACCTTGCCCATTTCTAAAACAAATAAAACATGAAAATAAAAAAATCATATTTATTATCCATATTAATTAGAATTTTATTCATATTTGTGTTTATTAGTCCAACTTAAAAATGACAAACTATTATGCACATTTTAAAGTTTGTCAGAATTCTTAACCAGCAAAATGGTTTTAAAAAAAATGTAAACAAGGCGGAAAGATCAAGAGGGTAAGTGGCTAATATTCCAGCTAGGAAATCTTAATTTGTTACAGAGTAAAATATAGGAAGGATGGAAGGATGCAGTAGACATTAAAATTAGTCGGTGTCAGGTGCTGAAATGGTTTCATGTTCCCAGACTATCGTTTATTTCATGGCCTTTGCAGTACGGATTCCTCTAATTCTATATTATCTGCCTGCAGGATATAACACAGCTACTTCTGATAAAGTCATTTCTAATGTATGAAAATCATGCTTTAATCTTTCCATTAGCTTCTCATGGTACCCTAAAACCAATTTTTATTTAACTACAGTATCTTGCTATTAAGCGCCATCTTTTGAAAAATAAATGGAAGTACAACTTCATTATTTTTAACTAGTGTGAGTGTTTTTGGATGACATTATCAAAATAATAGAAACAGAAAAATAGGTCTTTTGTCTTCTCCTAACTTGTTATTTACATTTCTGTAAATCCCTGTAAAGTATTTTTTTTCCGGGCTAGAGAACAATGGAATCAATTAGGAAATCCATTCCAAAGGAGAGAGAAGCTAAGGCCAACATTACTAATTCCACACATAACAGCTTGTGAACCTAGATTCCCCATATTGCTACATGTTCATTAAAGCTTCTTAGCTTTTTTTAGAAAAAGCAAAACAAAACCCTAGCAGCCTTCTTCAGTATCAGTCTTTTAGGCTACGGTCACACCAGCAAAATGTTTCAAGTTACTCCTTGTGAATTTCTACCCTTTTTTGGGGTTCAGACGATGCACAGCCATTATCAATTCCTTTGTTCCCTCTCCATGGTATTGCCACATCAGATTCTACTTGCTGGGGGGGGCTTTTCCCTTTTTTTGTGTGTGTGGGATTCATTGTGCAACAATGACAGTGATGTCCTGTGTACACAGCTGTACCAGTGTGTGTGTGTGTGTGTATGTGTGTGTGTGTGTGCGTCTTCCTCCAGTAATGTCATTCACCTGAATATCCCTTTAATTTTTTTTTAAAAAAATTAGCAAGTAGAGTGTCGGTGCGTTCGAAAACTTATGTCATCAGCCTCTGTGTTTCACTTATTTGCAAATCCTTCCATCAGGTGGGGCTCCTTCCCCTGCACCCTTTCATGTTTTCCTCTTGGTAAAACTACCTCTTGGTAGAGCTGCTGAAACCAAAGCCTGACTATGGGTTTCTCTTCTGCACGAGGCACAAATGCAGTAGAGAAACTCACATTCATTAAAGAAATATTGCCAAAACATTGATGTAAAATATATATTTTTTAAAAAAAGGAAAAAAGTGATGGAAAAATGTGATGGAAAGCATTAGAAAAGAAACAATACAAAAGTACATGCCCTACCATCTCTACCACACCAGCCTCACAGGGCATAGGTGTGCATCATAAGGAACATTCTTGTATCTGCCTTCCAACTGAACTGAGAGTGATACATTAAACTATATTTTGGAATGGTTGAAGTGTTAGATGCTTGCAGGTTAAAAAGCCTGCCAAGTTGGTTTCAACTACTGACAGCCTTTTGTAGGATTTTGTACATGTAAAGCACTCAGAAGTAATGTACCAGTGCTTGTTTCTAGCGGGATTCTGGGACTATGCAGGTTGTTTAAGGCCATGCAGGTTGGCTCTTCTCCCACAAGACACAGTAAAGAATTGTCATGTGTAACTTTATGCTGTTGGCATGGGCAGACGGCCACTAATTAAAGAGTCCCTGCTTTGATTCCTCATTACTTTTACATCTCATTGTGTGCAAGTTCAGAGATGAAACAGACTCTTTAACTAGCAGCAATCCTGCCACTGCAGATGATGTCATTTCTTTTCCACCAGCATAAGTTATGTGAGAAACTTTTCACCACTACAGTGAAAAAGCAATGCATTATGAATATTCAAATACAATTAAATGTCATTATCATTTGACATGAAATTCAATTAAAAACCATAGAAATTGCAATGAATTGTAACAGTTACTAACAGCTTGCCTGCATTAAAAAGATTCTTGTGAGCTGGTGGAAGAATGTTAAGGAGGTGGACAGTCTCCTTTGACAAGGAGTTCCAAAAGTCTGGGAATGAGTGCATAATCCTTGTGTCTCCAGGGAAGATGCCTCTGAAGGTGGCAGGCTTGAGAGATGGCCTTCTCCCACCAACCTCCTGGAAAGATATACTGTTTAAGGAGAGACTGGACCCAACTTAGATCAGGGCAAATCTGTTGCTGCTTAATATACAAATAAACATACTGTACTATCTCCACTTCCAAACATAGCAGCTTCCATGCTAGAGCCCATTAGTCCTTTTACAGAATTGCCAGAGCTGAGAAAAGCTATCCTCGTTTGAATCCCAAAGCCAGTATAACCAGTGGCCAGGCCTGCTGGGGTATTCTGGGAGCTCTAGTCCAAAAAAAAGGCAGTGTTCCCCTCCCAGGGCATTGGCTCTTACATCAGGAGGAAATGGTTGTTCGGGACACAATGGTGTAATCTTCCATGTAACAGCAGAATAGTGCTTGTTCCCACAAGCAAACTCCTAATACAGTTACTTGGAAGGAAGGCCCAAAGGGCTTCAGAACTCCTGCATCCCTTGGTCCTTGCTTTGGTCATTTCCCCACTGCAGGCTGGTCACAGAGTTTATTACTCATCCTTTTTATTATTTGTTTTCCTCTTCACTCCCAAGCCATTGCCAGCCTCTGGAGTGTCTGCTTCCTGTTTGCCATTTCAACAATTCCTTTTGTTATGATCTCCCCACCTATGCCATTACGCTTTATTTTTAAATGATATTACTAAGGATTTGTCCTTTATTACTAAGAACAGCTTAAAACATTTTGCTGTTGGAGGCAGATAATCAGATACACCACCCCAACACATATACTTATAATCTAAAACAGCTATACCTTAAGTCCTGTAAAAAGAAATTACACAATGCCCATTCTTTGAAGCAAGTTATTTCCAGCCTCTGGTCTGATTTTGGCAGTGGGACTGAGACTGCTTCCTGTACTTCAGCCAAGGTCTCAGGCTCCTTCACAGATTGCAAAGCAGATTGACTGGAACACATATCCCTGTCCTCCTGTGTAAGTCAATAGTCTTGCCTGTCGTGCACCTTTTATGTTCCCTTCACCTGTCTCACTCTGCCCAACGATAGGGCCGGTCAAATTTATTGCAACAATGAGATTATTTTTTAAAAAGCAAAACCCCACCTATACAGAATGGGAGAGGGGACTATGTACATAGAACAGTCTCCCTGATCAGTATCCAGACTGTAGGGGACTAGGATGTAGTATTTGGGTGGAGCCAAAAGTTGTAATGCTGCTTTCCTCCAAAAAAGCAAGGAAAAAAAGTGACCAAACATTATGGTGTATTGTTGGTGTAGATCAGTGCTCAATGTTCTGTCTCCAGGAGTGAGTTGAGAAATGTTATAGAAACCTAAATACATGCAGACATCAATCTGCATCCTACCTATAGCACATGGAACAAAATTTTGTCCTCTTTTGGTAAAGTGAAAGAAGTTCTTAGGCTGTCATATCAGATGAGGAGATGTGAATCTTTTTGAAGAACATGAAGTAATTTTCATTTTAAATTTCATTAGGAAAATCCAATTAAATATGATGCTTAGATGTTATCCTCCTGTCAAAAATTAATATTCAGAACAGGCTAGCTCCTTGTCTGAATACGTCTCATACTAATTAAATGGATGAAGTGGGGGCAATCATGCCATTACATCTGCCCAATAAAGCCTTGAGGGCTGACATATTATCAATGATCACTTATCATGTATAGAGCAGGTGTTCCTAATTGTGAACCATGCAGAGGGCTAATATACTGATAGAAATGATTATTTTTGTGTATTGCTTGGAGGTTTCTTTACAACGCTAAAGGGCATCTGAGGTATTCTTAGTTCCTAGTAGCTTTACAATGTTTTGCGCTGTATGCAATGTCTTGTGAGACATTTTGTTATTTGAGACAAAAAAAAAATTTAAAAAAATAAAAAAATTCAAGCTACACTCCTCCCCTTCATAGTATAAAATACAAATCAAACAAATTAAACAATTGAAGCAGAATTCTCCAGAACTGACTTTCCCTGTATTTGCTTATTTACACAAGAATGTAGACCAAACTAAATATGACCTGATTGAACCACCATGTAGTTGTCTTCATTTTAAAGCAGTTATAGGGTCTCTTGTTTGGACTGAGGTAATGGTCAAGCTGACGTGAGGAGAGAATCCATCCATTTTCCCTTATGCTGCATAGTCCAGATCTGTTTTTAGAAGAAGAAAATTAACATAGATCGATCACAGATTTTTCATATAATATCTAGTTTGGTCTGGAGATGAGAACTGGATGATCTTCTTTTCATTTTATTCTTTGATTTTGCATGAAGATGTTCACTATAAAACCGTCATATTACTCCTGCAAGAATATTGACAAGCTATGGGTTTCTTCCCTTAAAATGGATTGATACTATACATTGACAGAGTGAGATAATAGAATTGCAATATAAAAAATGTAGAGGTATAAGAAGCTCACATAATTTCTTATGCACAGCAAGCTGCCTCATTCCAAATCACACCATAGGTTGGAAGAACTCAAAAATAGCTGAGCTGGATCATACTAAAGGCCTATTCTGTTCACATCTAGTTCATTAAAAAGCCAATCATTGTGGCCGTGTAAAAACTTGCTAGGATGCCTTAGTGTATTCCTTCTCCTCTAATACCAGTGTGCCAAGAGCATAAGATATGATGCAAATACCTTTTTTTCTGTGTCTCTACTATGGGGGGTGGGCAACAAGAGAAAGGACCTTGTCAGTGGCTGGACCTAAATTGGAGAATTCTTTTTCAGGGGCAGACCTGAGAAGCTAGCATTTTCTTTGACAGCATTTCATTGTATGGCAATGATCTTTGAGTTTAGACAAGCATTTGCCCAATACATGCAATGGAAGTTTTGTCTGCAATACCTCTTGGTTTTTGTTATAATGTTACTGTGTTGGCATCTTCTTGCATTTTAAGATTTTAATTGTTTTTAGCTGCCATGGGTGGTATGTAAGCACTTGAAGAGTAGTACATACATCTTTCTCTAAACCAAAAAATTAAAACAGGCTAACCATGTGCATATTACGCCACAACAAACCCGAGTCACTTTCGCCCCCATTCTTGGCAGCAAGCAGTATGAAATTCAAATAAATAAATAATACACAAACAAGTAAACATACTGGAGCAGGAGGTACAAGGAGACACTCGGTTTCAATCACTGCATCGGAAGAAGCCTAATCTTCACATTCTAGGACTGAAAATAACCCCCAAAGGCATTCTTAGCAGATCAGACACAAATTATTCTTGCTCACTAAAGAGCAGTAAAGAACAGTACCTCTCTGCTGATTCTGGACAACACGGGGTTTCAGGACAGAGTCCAGCTTAAGTCTCTGGGAACTGCTTTGCTGCCTCAGGTACTGGATAGGAGAGAAATCCCATGTTAAGGTGCAGTGCAGCAAAGGAAACACTGATTTTATGTTTGTGTGAGGTCGGTATAAAGCCATTTCACGGTGACACAGTGCTCACGGGTCCAGCACAGCTGCCTGCATGTGTGCCAGGCTTGTGCAATCTTGCGCAAAGCCAGGGGTAAGGGCAAGGGATTAGGGAAAGAAGTGATGTTGTGTATGTTTGGCTCCATCCTCTTCTATGGAGCAGCACAGGGGGAGTGGAATGCTGTGTGCCTATTTCCATAAGCACCAGTGCTGAAAGCAGTTTTTACCAACCCTTGACTGCCTTGTCCCTGTGACAGGGTCTTATATTAATTTTTGCTCCAAAATGCATTAGGGCTTATTTTCAGGAGATGTTTTGTTTTTTTCATGTACAACAATCTACATTTATTCAAATACGGTCATGTCATCTTCTTCTGGTTGTTGCACAAGGGTGGAGGGCGGGGTTTTACTTAACTGGGGCTTATTTTGGGGGTAGGGCTTATATTACGAGCATCCTGAAAAATCCTACTAGGTCTTATTTTCAGGTTAGGTCTTATTTTCGGGAAAACAGGGTATGACATCACAGAGAGTTGCTCCTCATCCTAATATCAGATCCCAAGCCTCTCGTTTTGGTCCTAAAGTCCCAGGTGATGGGATGCTGCTGATTTCGCCAGGTGAATATCAAAATGTGCACACAAGTGGCATCATTTTGGTGTCCTTGGCTGAGGAACAGATCAGTCCTCTCATATTAGCCAAAGATGGTAGCCAGGGATCAGTGAAAATGCTAAGGGATTCACAGAACCCCTTCTGCAGATCTCTCAGCAATTTGGCTGACCCCTGAGGACAGGTGTTATTTGGTCAACAGACAGAGTGACATCATCCTGTCACATGCACACAAAACAGTTGGTGACAGACAAGGGAGATTAGTCAAGGAATTGTGGAATTGGGAGGTTCTAAAATGGTTCAAGAAAATAACATCACTTGCTCTCTCTCTCTCTCACTCACTCTCTCACTCACTCACTCACTCACTTTGACCTTTTCCTTGGCAAAATTAATGAAAGGCTTATTACTCATTGCAGAGGCTCTGAAAAGGGCTCTTTTGAGTACAAGAGGTAAAGCTTGCTATAAATCAGGCTCACAAGGAGAGTCTAAAATAGTATTCTAAGCTCTGTGTGGGTGGCTTTTTGACAAGTATAAACCATGCATGATTGCTGAATATTGTACTATGGATGCCAACTGATCAGAATAAGAAGAACTGGCTTGTTCTGGAATCCTTAACAGTTGCTTGATCATCATAAATCAGTAGGTGGACTTTTTTCACCTACAGATCAAGTGACTATTTAGCCTAGAAGTGGACAACTACAACTACTGGTAGAATTTCTAGATGAGTTGCAGTACATAGCAAATACGTATGTCTAACTCAAAGTTGTTAAACATATTGTTATGTGCTGTCAGTTTGCTTCAGACTCATGATGACCTTATGAGTTAATGACCTGAAAAGGGCCCTGCTTAGGTCTTGCAAAATAGAGGCTGTTTAACACATTCACAGTAAAATGATTCCTCCATCCTACGCTGTTGAAATGAATAGATGAACAAACTAACTGTTATCACCCTATCCTGTCTGAATTTGGCACGGTTAGAATGCTAGGCAGGGTTAAGAGGAGAGAGCAGCAGTGAATACCAAAGATCTCTGTATAGCACTAGGAAACAGTATCTCCCTGAAACCGTGAAGAGACATTGTGAGTCAGGAAATACTGGGCTAAATGGGCTGATAGTCAATATAAAGCAGCTTGGGTATGCTCTCAAGTTGGATAGTGGGGGATCAGAAATGGGGCTATGTGCAAAAGAATTGTAATCTCTTTTAATTTCTGGTAGTCAGGGGGAAAAAAACTCCTAGAAGTTTAATTTTTAAAATCTAAATGTGTGCACTTTTTTCGGTGCTCCAGTTGTTGGGTCTTGGAGATGTAATAAACAAAACAAACCCCACAAAGTGGATTTTACAACCAAGCCTAAAGCCCATCTGTTGCTGAATTAGAGAGACAAAAGTAGGGCTAGTAAAACTTCTAATAAGTTTATGGCCAAGCAAAAACAAAATGAATTTGCTTCTTGTTTTAATAAACAGCAGGGACAGGCAATGTATATTATGGGAGAAAACAATTTAACCCTTTTCTCCTTGTGACAATCCTGATGTGAATGCCGTCCTATACAGTACTGTATTGCTGCTGCATAGTGATCAAATAAGAGACTGGAGTCACAGAAACACAGAACCGAGACTGGAACCTCAAAGGTTATCAGGTCCACCTCCCTGCCAAAGCAGGAAGTTTACAGCTAAAGCATCCCTGTCAGAAGGTCATCCAACCTGTGCTGAGAAACCTTAAGTGAAAGAGAATCCAGCAACTTCCATGGTACTCTATTCTGTTCTGGAATAACTCTTAGTGTATCTACTTGGTGCAGTTATAGAGATGTGATATTGTTGTAACTCTTGTGGTTCCATTCTACAGAATCCTAGAATTTGTAGTTTATGAAATGCTTAGACTCTCTGCTGCAAAGTTTTAGTGCAATCCCAATGAATTATAGCAAAGAATTCCAAATCCTTCATCAAACGAGAAATCCCAGGATTATAAAGGATGGAATTTGACAACTAAATTGTATTAAGACTGCTATAGCCATGTAGTTTAGATATATTCTCACTGTCAGGAAGGTATTCTTAATGCCTAGTATCTCCTTATTTGATGTTATGGCAATAGTTCCCACCGCTGTTAAATAATAGCCACAAGGGACCTAACGTGGATCAGGGTTGTGGGGAGATCAAAGGAAATCCCCTCTCCTTCTACTTTGTGCTGCTTATGTGGATTATGTTCTACTTCCTGCACTGTGTCTGCTTAAAACCAAGCACCCAAATCTAGGCACAGATTTTCATTCAAAAATCCTGCTACAAATGTTAGAATGTTACAAAACTTCATGCAAGTTCATATTTTGTTAAGTACAAAATAGAACTGATTGAAATACGTTTTAACAAACAAAGAAAGAAACACAATTTCTTCCTTGTACCAACCTCATTTATTTCAGTATTGGTTTTACAGCCTAATCTTAATTTCATGCATCCTAGTTCTCTGAGGTGAGAACTCTAGGGTTATAAAAAAACCCTTCAGATTTTTGTTTCCTTGGAATCGTGCCCTGGAGGCTAATGATTCTGTTTGAGATACAGTATATGATATGTTTGCCTATTTACATAAGATAAGCACAGAGCTTGGGAAAAGGTGGTGGTGGTGGTGGTGGTTGTTGTTGTTGTTGTTGTTGTTGTTCTTCTTCTTCTTCTTCTTCTTCTTCTTCTTCTTCTTCTTCTTCTTCTTCTTCTTCTTCTTCTTCTTCTTCTTCTTCTTCTTCTTGTTACATTTAGAATATCCGAATAGAACAGATATAAAAGGCAAGAAATTCTAGGAACTGTAGTTAAAAAACAAAAACAAAAAACAAGCAAGGAAACAAAACCCCAAACATTTTCATACTCTATTTGAATGTAGATGCATGTTCACAACAATATAGAGGTGCCTCAACTTACAACCATAATCCGTTCCAGAAGATGGAACGTAAGTCAAAATGGTCATAAGTCGAAGCATGCATTCCTGTAGGAATGCATGGGAACGCAATTAATCCATTCCGACAAAAAAAAAAAACCCTCAAGAAATAAAAATAAAACACTGCAAGCCCCACACTGGGACTGAAAAACCCCCACCAAAAAACAAACAACAACACACCACAGAAAAATAACCCCCCCAGCCCTCCAAAACCGACCCAGAACAGTTTTTAAACACTCAAAACTGGCACTTAACCTTACCAGACAGTCCTAAGCCTCCTCTGATGGCCTCCACAGGCCGATGCCACAGCTGCTGCTGGTACCCGACACTGTGCCCAGCTCTGGAACCAGGACCAGAGGCTACTCACTGGGGCAGCCAGGCTGGTCCTCAGCACTCCTCATCACCCTCTGCAGGCTGATGACAGAAAATTCAAATGTACCAATTACCCATGGAGGGCGGCGAGGAGCAGCGGTGGTGGCCCAGCACCAGGAGGCTGAGCCTGGCCAGGATGCTCCGGCCACTCACCTCATGATGGGCTCCAACGAGGCTCAGGGTGGTGCTCATCGCCACCCTCCACAGGCCGATGGTGGGAAATTCAAATTTACCGATGGCCCGTCGGAAGGCAAGTGGCCAGAGCATACCAGCCAGGCTCAGCCTCCCGGTGCTGGGCCACCACCACTGCCACATCCCTTTCCCTAACCATTGGGGCAAAAGAGCTACAAAGAAGCAGCCTCTTCACCACCAATGGTTTGAATTTCCCACCTTTCCCCCCTGCCTTTCCTGGTTGCAAGTTGAAGCTCCGGTCGCAAGTCGAAGCAAAATTTTTCAGCTGGGGCTGTTCATAAGGCAAATTGGTCATAAGTAAGGGTGTTCATAATTCGAGGCACCACTGTATTAAGACTCCCATGCATTTTAACTCTCCTATCAGGTGGTAGCAGAGGGATAGGGGCTTTAACCATGAGATGTTCTTGCAGCATCTACTATTTTTCAGTCAAAAAAGGAAGGATGAGTAGTGCCCCCAAACAATGACATATGGCTATGTTTTAAGTCTTCAAAAATTCAGTAAGTAGGATATCAGTTGCAGGTTTATCTGAAGAGTGTCCTATTTTTCTCTGTCCCCTGCCTAGTCCTGCTGTTTTCCAGTTTTGCTACTGCACAAGAACTGGTCCAAATCCTCAAATGAGCCATGAAATTCACATGGTGACCTTGAGATAATCACGATATATCAGCCTGACATACCTTGTAGGGTTGTTTTGAGGAAGGAAATGATAAGGAACTCCATGTATGCCATTTCAAACTCCTTGGAGGCAGGGGTGAATGTCGTTTCAGGGATGCTATGAATACATCCCAGTTTTAAATCTGCATTTTACAGCTGCTATCCAAGGTGCTGGGTCCTATTTCCAAAACAGATTCAGCACCTTGAATAACTCTCATGAAGTGGAGAGTAAAACTGAAGTAAAACTGGTCTGGATTCACAGCACACCAGAACTGAAGTCACTGTTCGCTGCTGCTTGCAGAAAAGGTGCAATATAAATGTAACAAATAACTAAATACGTATCCTAATTTTGATTATCGTAAGCCAGGTTCAGTATGGCAGAGGGAAAATGCCAAAATAAAGAAACAAAAGGAAGTACCTGTGTTGTCAGTGTAATGTAGTGCAATGTGTTAGGATAGCTCTCCCTCAGTGTTAGTATACTCTGGTTTTAAGCAACTACCTTGCCATTTCAGTATCCATTTGTGTTCTCCTCTTGATCAATCTTCTGCACTCCAAAATGAATGACAAGAACTTGAAAAGGAAAAACAATGTGCAGTCTGACACCCATTCAACCTTAGCAGTATCCACTTCTCTAATTCTACAAGGAGGAGAAAAACTATTAACATTTTATCTTCGTTGATGATGGGTCTCACTGCAGCATCCCTTACTCATTGCACGTAGTAATTATTTAATTACCCACATGAATAGTTCTATTTACATTTCTGCAAAATTAGCAAATGTAACCAAATGTTGGTCTCATGAGTGAGCCGACGTTTGTACATAACCCAAACAAATATTGCCCTAAATGGTCTTGCTTGTTGCTGATATTCAGACATGAGTTTTTTTAAAAAGCCAGTGTCATCATGCAGCCATGTAATGCTGTTCTAGAAAGCCACTGTTAGGATCAATGTCTATTAGATCTGGAAAGGAACTGGGAATTATTCTTCCCCCTTTCCTCCTCCTCCTCCTCGTCTATCTCTCTCTCACACACACATAGCAGTGTATCGTTATATTTCAAAATGGAATTTAATGAGTTGGAAAGAAATTATTTGATTAGAGTGACAAGTAATGTCCAAAACCTGTGTTACCGTAATATCCATGTTAAGTCAAATAAAAAGCCACCAAAATCTCCCTGCAAGGTCCTAAGAGCTTCAGATCCATCGGGCAGGCACTGAAATTACAATAAGAAGTACAGTGTGTGTGTGTGTTTGTGTGTGTGTGCGGGTGTTCACGCGTGTGTGTGTGTGTGTGTGTGTGTGATATGTGACCTGATGTTAAAGCCATTTGAACCATGTAATTTGAATGTGTATTGAGATATTATGGCAGGAAGACACTCAGGTCTGCTTATCAGATACTGGACTTCATCCTGAATGGGCTGTTATCTTGCTTGGAACAGGAAAGCAATAGAATGCCATAAATTTTGAATTACCATTTTAAAAATACAAACAAACCACATGAAACCCACATTGTCTCTATCTAGTGTGAAACTCACAATCTCATTTGTGAAAACAGAACACACAATCTTCAGGCAGTCTCTGCATCCAAATTGTTATCTGTTGGCTTGTTTTACCTGATTCAGTGTTTAAAATATCTCCAGACTTGACAGTACAAAGGTTATATTGTCTTTTATATCCTTCAATTGTTATAGTCCAATCATGGGAGTCATCCCATTGAATTCAACTATCCCTATCGAGTTATATTTATGCTCCCAAACTCAGATTTCCAGTTCTTGTTTGTTTCTCATACTCCTGGCCTTTGTATACAAACACTGAAGAGTGTATGATTTCTGGCCTGCTTTCCTTCCTACATTTTTATAAAGATGAATTCAGATCAGGGCCTCAATCTGTGCAGTCACCTAAGACAGGTGCAGACAGACTTCCAGCTTTTAGGATCTATTCTGTTACGGTTTTATTACATATATTTTGAATTAAAGAATTTTGAATCTGGGAGTTTACTTAGATTCATTTTTCCCTAGAACTCTGTACCTTAGGCTGGTTCTATTCCTACTGTTTTTCCACCAACAAGCAAGGGCCTGGGGCTTCAGAAGGGGCTTGTAAGTATGTGGATGCAGAATATTTTTATTGGTCGGTTTTGAAATTGAGTTATAAATATTTAAACTGTCTATTCACTTTATGTTTTAATGGGACTTGTTCTATTTAAGTGTAAACTGCCTTGCATCCCTTGGGAAAAAGACAGCATACAAACCAAATTACATTAAATAAATGGATAAATAAACAAATACCAGAACTGTTTTTACACACATGCACAGAGAGTGAGAGTGAGTGTGAGAGAGAGTTCCAGATTTCTGGCAAATAATTTAGGACATGAAGGGAATTTTCTTACTATCATTGTTAAAATAGGACAAATCAGAAACCAGAGACTGGAAAAATTAGCAATGGAACAAGCACTGTACAATTAAATCCTTAAGGTGATTTAATTCATTGATTTTAAAACAAAAACATTCAATTGGTTGGCAAATGTGTCAGCAAATCAGTTAAAAATTTCAAAATACTGCTTTACACTGCTCAAAATTGTGGTAACAAGTTAACACAATGAGAAACATTAACTTATTGCTTTTTGAGTCCTTAAAATAACAATTACAATAGTTCACAGCTGAAAGAAACAAACAATTTAAGGTAACAAATTAATTTTCTTGTTTCCAAGCTCTGACCAAAATCCTGATCTGCTGCAAGTCAGCCAGAGATCTATCAGTGGAGCTTCAGCCCAGCCCTGAACTAAGTCAGTATGTATCCCGGCTTTCCATCCCCCACCCATGTCATTTTACTATACTAGATTTGCTGGGTGTAGGAAACAAGAGACTAAATATAAACTGTAGAAGAGATGCAATTCGTCTTCCATTTGCTGCTTGTCTTCAGTCACACAAAGGTGCCACTGCAACCCGTGGTGTATGCATACATGCCATGTTCATCAGAGAATATTTTTGGCCACATATTCTCCAGAAGAATCAGCCTCCATCTGAATTTTCAGTCAGTGATTTTACAGGGTGGGTGGGGGCTGCTGCTGCTACTGCTGCACAACCAATCCAGCATTATAAAACATAGGAACAAAGCCTTCTTTTATGCATTTACATAGTGTTTGATTAGGTGTGATGAGAGTTCTAATTGCCCTCTAGAGTGAAACGCCTGAACTAGGTGATCAAAAGCATTAATATTGTAAGTAGATGATAATCGGCTGCTAAAATGCTGTGCTGAAGAAATGATCTTCAAGTCAAAGGCAATCCAGGACTGTCTATTCAAAAATTTCAGATCTGGCTGACTGGAGGTATTTTGGATCACTCTGAAAATAATGACATCTCTCCATTTATTATTTGGCTAGGTAAGAGATTCTGCCCACTATCCCTGGTAGCCAAGAGACTGTGAACAATTGCTTTCCCCTATAAAGCTTCATCATTAAAAATTCAGAGATGCTTTTAGGGGTGACTGGTACTTCTGCCACCGGCTAAAGATTAATGACTTGTATGCAGGACGGCTTAAACAGATGCTTTTGTTACCTAGGCAATATCCCAGCTGGAAAGAACATATTTGCAAGCTCTGCTAGGATGAACATGGAGAGCCAAACCTGGCCTTGAGATAAGGTGCCTTTCCATTTGTGCATTTGACTCTGCAAATTTCAGAATTTCCAGTCGACACATTAGCAAAGGTGGAAATGCTCCTGGCAAATTCACTGTCAATGCATAAATTGTCAACCTCTAACATAAACCCAAAAATTATTTATATTACTAGGAGTGGAGTGAGATTCTTCAACTGATAATAGTAACAAAATTACAAAGAGGGTTTTAGAAAACACTTCCTGAAAATTAATAAAGGAGGCAATATTTTTGGATATATGTCCATGCAGTCATTCCAATGAATTTGAAGAAGAAAAGTGTAGAACATCATATTAGATGCAGTATTAGCTTCCTGACATTCTTAGCATTTCAAGGTTTTGTTTGTTTTGTTTGTAAAGGCACAATTCTAGCTCTCATGAGCATTGACATGCTTGAGAACATGTTGGCAGAACTACTGGATTTCACCTTTATTTCAATTATTTAAAATATTTTTATCATGCCTTTTTCCTTAAAAAAGAACCCAAGGTAGCTAACATCATTAAGAGACAATATTTGAAAGCTAAAAACAGTAAGTACTATGAATATTAAAAAGAATCAAACAAAAACCACACTAAAAATGGTAAACAAAGCCAACACTAAAAACAGATTCAAAGCCACAAGGCACAACACTCAATTTAAAACCCCCTGCAGGACAGCCAATCAGTAAAGGGAAAGCCTGGCTGAAGAGTCTTTGTCTGCTTGCGGAAAGACAGCAAGGTTGAGGGCAAGGCACTGAGATGCCCTACAAAGATTCTTGCAAAATCAGCATAAATTATATATATTTTCCAAAACTGCATAATAAATTATGCAAAGCAAGAGAAATTATGCAAATAAATGCCAATGACTTCCCTGATTTATACAAGTCAAGGATTCCAGCTCTTCCCACCTTTTCTTCAAATGTTGCTTGACTTATATTGTGATGTTTTCTTTATGGCTTTGTGAATTGCTTCCCAAAGATGTAGGCGTGTTGGTCTGTTCCAGCATGTTGGTTAAAAAAAGATGGGAAGAAAGAAAGGCGGGAGGACAGAATATTGTGGCATGTTAAAGATTTGTTCCCATGTGAGCTTTCATCGATCAAAACCCACTTCCTCAGACACTGTTTTGGGGCAGAGGGGAAACAGGAGATGTAAGAAATAGAATATAAACAAAACATAGAACATAGAAACTGCTTTGCCACATTTATACAATGGCCCCTGCCCCAGATGATAAAATGTTTATAGCAGATTTTGCTTCTGCTGAATAATGACAACATTACAAAAATATTGTAGCACTGAGTTCCCACTTAAAAGAGCATCCTTTGTGCCTTTACTAGGGGAAGTAAAATGTGTGATTTGTGGCACACTGCCTTGCTTCCAGGACATCAACACTATAGACAAAATCCTATTGCCAGCCTAACTCCACTGTGTAACATTTGGCATCAAATTGCAAGTCAACATAGATATTATTTCTTATGAGCTGAGTTGTGCAACTTAGTATGCAACTACTTTACTTGAGGGTAGCTGACCAGTTCAGTACTTTTCAAATAGACCTTGGAAGATTTAGTCTCAAAATCTCTCAAAATCCCTCAGCCATCATAGCCATTAGCCACAGTGACTGGCTAGTGAGCTGTAGTCCATAAACTAACTTTTCCAGACTTTGGGTCCACAGCAGGATTATGCAGTACATACTGATTCACTCTCCAGGAGAAAACAAAGATGAGGACATTCAGGAGATGATTTTACAGAACACTGAAATGTTGTAGCACCAGTCTATCACCTGAGATTAAAATTGGGCAGGCCAATCTTATGGAATGAAATGCAGCATTAGTTCTGTTGAAGTGAATGGGATGCATTGACTGCAACTATCTTAAATCCCATTGATTTTATTAAGGCTGCTCTGAGTAGGACAAACACAGAATTTAGGTATTAAGCTGTTTCAGTGCTATAACAAAACCAAAGGTTTGCACTGCCCAAGAAGCATGTGCCACAAAGTGGGACTCCTTAAATGCTCACACACACTTCTTCTTTACTACTCTCAAATCCTCAGGGCAGTTCTTGTTCAGCTCTAGTGAAAATCAAACATAAAGCCATTGGATTTCTTTCAGCTTTCTGACCCATGTTAGCAATATGTCAATGCAAACCTGTCCTGTCCATAATGAGATTTGCTACAAATTTAATCACTAAGGCCCAAATCCTACTGAAGAAATCCATATGCATTAAGGGCAGTCGGACAATCTGTTTTCCCCTCTCGCTTGCTGTCTGTCCTGCGGCCAAGCACATAATTTTTTCAGCCAGGAAGTGTACCCAGCAAGCAACATGGGTAGATTCATTTGTGCAGTTGTCCATTTATGCTATTTGAACGCAACAGGATTCTGGTCTATGTGGATGTCAGTTTATGTAGAACAGTGTTCCCAACCTTGAGTCTCCAGATGTTCTTGGACTACAAGTCCCAGAAATCCTGGCCCACACAACCAATGGTGAAGGCTTCTGGAAACCATGGAGTAGACCATCTTCTTCTGAGTAACAAATTTGTTATGTATTTCAATTATCTCTGACTCCTTTTTCCTGGATAAGCACCCCCAAGAAATAAAGTCACAGGCATGGGATCTGAATTGGCAAGGTTTCAGCTCAGGCTGATGGTTTCAAATTAATGTGAGTGCAAAGTACTCTTAGGATGTCAGGGCCAGAGCTTCGAAGCAATTAGTTCTGTTTTTCAATAACAACAGTGTAACTGTATTACACTACAACTGGAAGTTAAGGAGTGATTACTTCATCCCATCTGAGATGTAAATGTTTATAGTTACTTTACAGTTAACAGGCTATGGCCTGACTAAAAGATGGAGGAGAGGTATCACATGCTTTAACTTTCAATTCCTTCTGCTGTCTCACATTTTGTTGTAAGGTGGAGATGAGGACGAAAGGGATGAGAGGGATTTAGAATACAGTTGACAATTAGGAACACATAGTTACTTTTTAAAAAACTGAAACTGTAAGAGGAACTAAGTAGTTTCCTGGAAATCTAACTAATTATTTTTAAAACGTCTCAATTTCTGATCATGGCACAGTGAGATATTTATTCTCTCCTACCATCCCTATGTTATGGCCCTTTCGCAAGTTGTTTGCTTGGTACTGAAAGATCTAAAAGGCTACTTTATTGACAGACTGTTCAAACACTCCCCTTGTAATATGAACAGAGACAGGCATCAGAGGCTGGCATCAGTAGTCTGCTGGCTGAGGCACACATCTCACCTGAATCAAAGGAATCCAGCTTTCTAATCAAACATTCTGTTTGAACAATGGACGACCGTTTGTCCATGGGAAGCCAATGAGCAGGACTTGGATGCAGCTAAACCCTTCACTTGTGGTTCCAGCAATTGATATACAGATCTGTACCCCCTCTGTTATTGGAGGTGATATACAACTGTCATAACTTCTAACCCCCAATAATGAATTGTGAATTTGTCTGAGACCCTTTAAAAAGTTGTCCAAGTTGGTGTCATCACTCAGAATCCTAGTCTGTCACTTTATCCACAATAAGCATCAGTGCTGGGCACAAAAGGACATGAAGAGCTTCCAAATCTTTTAAGAATCAACCCATCATGGTTTACATAATGCAGTTTTAAAGTCATGTTACTTATCCCTGGACCATAAAGAAAGTAAGCAGACCGCCGAAGAATTGATGCCTTTGAATTGTGGTGCTGGACGAGGCTCTTGAGAATCCCCTGGACTGTAAGGAGAACAAACCTATCAATTCTAAAGGAAATCAACCCTGAGTGCTCACTGGAATGACAGATACTGAAGCTGAGGCTCCAATACTTTGGCCATCTCGTGAGAAGAGAAGACTCCTTGGAAAAAACCTTGATGTTAGGAAAGTGTGATGGCAAGAGGAGAAGGGGACGACTGAGGATGAGATGGCTGGACAGTGTCTGCGAAGCAACCAACATGAACTTGACACAACACCAGGAGGCAGTGGAAGATAGGAGGGCCTGGCGTGCTCTGGTCCATGGGGTCACGAAGAGTCAGACACGACTAAACGACTAAACGACGACTTATCCCTGAAGATATTACATATTGGGTGTAGATTCTGATGATCTCCAGTTGGGCAGCAGGACAAGGTACATCCAAATATTTATTTATTTATTTATTTATTCATTCATTCATTCATTTATTCATTCATTCATTCATTCATTCATTTATTTTATATCCTGCCTATCTGGTTGCTTAAGACCACTCTAGGCGGCTACAACGTTTTTATGCAATGTAAAGTCAGTATAAGCTGGAATGAATGAATGAATTGCTCAGGTCTTGCAAACCCCAAGGCCAGGGCTTCCTTTACTGAGTCAATCGGTCTCATATTTGGTCTTCCTTTGCCACTCTCAACTTCCCATGGCCTTATAATCTTTTCTAGTGAATCTCCTGTCCTCATGATGGGCCCAAAGTATGACTGCCTCACTTTTAGCCATTTGTGCTTCTAAAAAGAGTTCAGGCTTGATGTGATCTAGAACCCACAATAATGCTTGTTGTTTCGTCGTTAAGTCGTGTCCGACTCTTCGTGACCCCATGGACCAGAGCACACCAGGCCCTCCTGTCTTCCACTGCCTCCAGGAGTTGGGTCAAACAATAATGCTAATCCACAATTAATATAGCATATGGGTCTCATGATTTAGTCTCTGGCTACATTTCCAAAGTGAACACGCTTTTTTTTTGCAGCCCCGAAAATTATTCTGAAATCTCCAGCAGGTTGCTTCTATAGCAACTAACACAGTCTACCCAACACTGAGCAGCAGTTAGCTTCCATCTGTCTCTCTCTCGCTGTGGTCTCCTCGCACAGGGCCGTCCTTCTTTCTTCCGAATGCCGTTGAAACCCAGTGTCCTCCAGTCACTTGACTGGGGGGGGGGCGGGCGGCAACCAGCAGAAAAACCCAAGGCTTTCTCTCCTCCTCCTCCCCTCCGCCCCCCTCTCCACCTTTAGTCTTCAAGTTGGTCGACAGAATCCGCCTCTAAGTTTCAGGAGGCTGGAGCGGGGAAGAAGTTGAAGCAGCTTCTACCGCGGGCTTGCCAGGAGAGGGCGCCGCGCCTCCTTTTCCGGACGCCGCAGTGGGAAGGAGCCCGCGCAAAGCCGAGCGTGTGTGGGGCGCCGCTTGGGAGGCAGCGGGCGCCGCTGGGTGGCCGCTCCCCGCGCCGCGTTATATAGCTCTCCGCGGCTCGGCGCGCGGCTCCCCCTTCTCCTTCTCCGGCGCTGCCCTCCGCCAGGGCGGGATGTAAGCGCTGCCGGGAGAGAACTGGAGGCGCGGAGGAGCGCGCGAGGGCAGCAGCGGAGGAACCCAGGGAGCGGCGGGTGGGAAGGGGGCTTTTCCCTTTGTCCTGCTTGAGGGAGCGAGGACCGGCCGGGAGGCGGCAGCTCCGCCAGGTAAGTCGCTCCTATTCCTTCAGCATCCTTGCCTCACTTTGGGGAGCCACCGAGCACGGGAGGCTGGCCGGGCTGCCGAAGGGAGACCTCAGCGCCCCCGCGCGCGCCGGACGGTGAGGCAAGGACGCGGGAGTTGCGCTCGGAGCGCGGCTGAGGGGGGGGGGGGAGAGCGGGAAAGCGGGGGGGGGGGAGGGGAGAAGACGAGGAGGTGGGGGTGGGGGTGGTCCGGGTCCCCTCAGCCCCGCCGGACCGCCGGCTCTCCCGGGCTCCCTCCTCCCCCGCCAGCTTCCTCGTAGTATAATTTTCTCCTGCGCAAGTTTTTAAGCCCGTGTGTTTCCCCGCTCTCTCCCGGCACCTGCTGCCTTACACGGCGAGGCGGTCCCCGGACACCGAAGCCATCATTGCGCTGCTTTTCGGGAGAGGACCTGGGAAATCTCTCCCCCCCCCTCCCTCCCTTCCACACGCCACACACCCTTCGGCAGGCAGAGAGCAAATTAGCCGAAGAGACATAATGACAACAACAGAACCAAAACAACTCCTCATGTCTGGGCTTTTTTTTTTTTTTTTTTTTTTGCTGGCAGATTGTCTTGCAAATAATCGACCTCTCCCTCTCCCCCCCCCCCCCAAATCCCCAGTTCCCCACCCTTCGGACAGCTGTTCCAATGGGATAGGAAAGCTGTGTCTGCTTTCTCTGGCACCAGGATGTTATCTCTTGGCTCCTCCACACGAGCAACCCATGGCGGGGGTGGGAGCAGCAGGGGCAACCGCTCTGTCATTCAACGCACCCCCCCCCCTCGGTAGCTTCGCACCAAGGCTACAGTAATGACTGCTTACGAATAGGTGTGGGCGATCTCTTTCTCGCTCTGCTGTTTTTCTAGCAGGGGAACAAAAAGTAGGCAGCTGGCTTGGTCATCCGTCAAAGTGCTGCTTGCTTTCTTCTTGGACCGGACAGCTAGGGCAGGATGGTCTGTCTGGAGGAGGAACCCGATCAACTACTGTATTGTACACAATGGCTCTGTGTGCACAGGATGCTAACTCAAAATATTTACCTGTAATGTTGTGCTGTGTGTTGAGTTTAACCCACTGATTGTTTACAAGGAACCCCTGCCAGACTGGTAAACTGGTTTGTGATCTTTAATGCAGGCTATTGTTTCAAATGGGTCACCTTTGTTCCCATTTTTGATGAAGAAGTAAAGCTGGAGAGGATTAGTGACTTGACCAAAGCCATTCTTTGAAAGATGCTTAAGAAATCCCTGCTCTGTTCTTTTGCTTCGTGGGTGTAACCTCTTGTATGAAAGTGTAGAAATCTGGAGGGGGTGTGACTCGGGGTGCACAGGGGTACATTGAGATCTACTGCTAATTTGTAGTTGATCACCGAGGGTTTCTGATTCCTGTTGTTTTGTTTAATAACAGCAATAACAACAAAAACAGCAACAAAATATTGTTATAAATTAGGCTACTAAGGTTGTTTAGTCGTTTAGTCGTGTCCAACTCTTCTTGACCCCATGGACCAGAGCACGCCAGGCCCGCATGTCTTCCACTGCCCCCCCGGAGTTGGGTCAAATTCATGTTGGTAGCTTTGGTGACTCTGTCCAACCATCTCATCCTCTGTTGTCCCCTTCTCCTCTTGCCTTCACACTTTCCCAACATTCTTTTCTCATGAGATGGCCAAAGTATTGGAGCCTCAGCTTCAGGGTTGATTTACTTCAAAATGGATAGGTTTGTAGTGCAGGGGGCTCTCAAGAGCCTCCTCCAGCACCACAATTCAAAAGCATCAGTTCTTCGGCCATCAGCTTTATATTCCAGCTCTCACTTCCTTACATCACTACAGGGAAAACCATAGCTTTGACTATTCGGACTTTTGTTGGCAAGGTGATGTCTCTGCTTTTTAAGATGCTGTCAAGGTTTGTCATTGCTTTCCTCCCAAGAAACAGGCATCTTTTAATTTTGTGGCTGCTGTCACCATTTGCAGTGATCATGGAGCCCAAGAAAGTAAAATCTGTCACTGCCTCCATATCTTCCCTTCCTCTTTCCCAGGAGGTGATGGGACCACTGGTCATGATCTTAGTTTTTTTGATGTTGAGTTTCAGATCATTTTTTTGCACTCTCCTCTTTCACCCTCATTACGGGGTTCCTTAATTCCTCCTCATTTTCTGCCATCAGAGTGGTATCATCTGCATATCGGAGGTAGTTGATATTTCTTCCGGCAATCTTATTTCCACCTTGGGGTTCCTCCAATCCTGCCTTTCCCATGATGAATTCTGCATATAAGTTAAATAAGTCGGGGGACAATATACAGCCTTGTCATACTCCTTTCCCAATTTTGAACCAATCAGTTGTTCCATATCCAGTTCTAACTGTTGCTTCTTGTCCTACATATAGGTTTCTCAGGAGATAGATAAGGTGATCAGGCACTCCCATTTCTTTAAGGACTTGCCATAGTTTGCTGTGGTCCACACAGTCAAAGGCTTTTGCATAATCAATGAAGCAGAGGTAGAAGATAGCTTAGGCCAAGAATTGGTGGTGGATTCCTATGTAACAGGTAGGAATAGTTCCATTTTGGTGTTGAAAACAAATTTCTGGTTTGAGTATTTGCTCAAATATACTCCTGTTCCTTAGTTCTAATGACATGTTTAGCCCTGCTCCCCAAATGCATAACCACTGTTTTGCACCTGGATGTAATTGATGAATCTCAGGCAGGGTTCTAGGGGAAAAAACAACAAAGTAGACCTTGCAAGCCTGAGGACTCTGCATCCCTGATGTAGAGTCCTGAGTTCAAATTTAACCTCAACCATATGAACTAACTGGACAGTTTTATCTCTTACTCTCAGTACCCACAGCATTGGCAACATGGGTAATATGGCAATATGTCTCTACTATCTTTAAATATTGCAAGATTGGGAAGTTAACATATGTACAACTTTATAGGAATGTTTTCTTCTTTTTCTTTCTTTTTCTGTTCATAAAATGAAAGTGCCTAACTATCTGGCTGGATAGCTCAGTGGTTTGGGTATCTGACTGTGGAGTCAGAGGTTTGGAGTTCAAATCCCCACTGTGCCTCCTGGGAGAAGAGCCAGCCTGTGTAGTCATGGGTAAGCTGCACAGTCCCAGGGCACCCCAGAGGAAGGGAACACTAGTCCACTTCTGAGTACTCTCTGGAAAACCCTGAAAAGGCTCATCATAAGTCAGCATAAACTGAATGATATATGATTATTAATAATTACCTGCATATATTTTTCCTGCTGTGAGAAAACAGCAGGTTGGGACAGTATCTACATGTTAGTTGTTCAGCTCAGGAAAAAAAATAGTTGTGCTGCCTTTTTTACACTTGGTATGCATTATTTTAAAAAATCTCTGTGCAGGTGGGAAAAAGATAAAAAATACTACATTTGGAACAAAGAAGGGTTGAGACAATTCTAGGGCCCACAAGTGAACAAGTACTTACTTGAGTATACAGTAGGTCCCACTGAACTCAGTGGGATTGGCTTCAAGAACTGAGCTTTTGTAATATTCTTCTAAGAATACATCACCTTTAAGAATTCAGGTCTCATGAATTTCATCCTGAAAGCAACCTACTCTGGTCATCAGATTGTCCTGTTATTATATATTGGGAACTAAGAGAGTAATTTGCTAAGAGTTAAAAATGGGACTTAATTCCAAGCCGTTAAATCCAGTGTAGAATAAGATCCGGAAAGAAAATATTTTTAAAATTCTATGTAATGAATTAATGATCTTCAAAAGAACCCTTATTTGGTCTCACAACCTGAAATATGTGACTTCCTTTATTGAATCAAATCTATTCCATGCTAGGTCTTCTTCTCTTATTTTACTGTCTTCAGGCTTTCCTGAGGTACCGGTCTTTTCCATTGAGACTTATTTTCTGATTTTATGTCCAAAATATAGTAGCTTTTGTTTAATTGTTTTAGCTTAAAGTTAGTGTTCAGGCTTTAGAACCCACTTATTTGTCTGGTTGACAGTTCATAGTATCTGTAATAATCCTCCAAAACCACATTTCAAATAAATTTATTTTCCCCCCTTCAGACTTCCTTACTGTCCAACCTGTACATAGAAATAGTAGTAGTAGGCATCCTTCAGTCTCGAGAGACTATGGTATCATGCTCTGTATGGAGGTCTTGGAACAGCGTCTTGTGTGGCTGAGAAGGCCAATTCGAGAGTGACAATCCCTTCCACACTGGAGACAAATCCAATCTGTCCCCTGTCCAGCTCCCTGGTTTTGCTTGTTTCGGGACTGCCTCTTTGCCTTGGTCTGCTGTACAGGTGTCTCTTCAATTAAGTACATAGTAATCAGGAACACCATAGTCTTAACATCATGCTGGATAGGAAACTGTCCTATTCAACATCATATTCAAGTGTTCATTGTTTTAAATTTTGTTTTCTTGCCTTTGTATTTTACCTTCTCTTCTGGTAACTCTAAATAGAGTATCTGGATGCCTTACCTCTATTTATCTTCACTACCACCTTGTGAGGTACAGTAAGTTAGAGATACCTCACTCAACTTAATAGTAGGACTCTGATCAAGTGTAGTTCTGAACCCTAGTTTTTTTTTTTAACCTTAGTCAAAATTACCGTACTATAAGCACAATACGGCACTGTGATGCTATTGAACATGTACTCACATGTTACAGAGGAAAGCAGTGACCCATTTCGGAGAAGATTGGCAAGACACCCCTTCTCAATGGAACTCTTGAACAGAAATGATTTCTGGGTTGTATTGTATTAAATAGAACTGCTTTTGAACTCTTTGTTTCCTCACATTTTATTTTTAATAATTTTATTTTAATCTTTGAACCTTTGAACAGCACAGCTGGAAGGAACTCTATGGATCACCGAGTCCATCTCCTCTTAAGTAGGCTTAAGAGGGGAATTGAACTCCCAGCCTCTGGCTCTACAGTCAGATGCCTTAAACCAGTGAGATGTGCGCCTCGTGTGAACTCTCCAGGTTAATGCTATTTCATTTTTTCTTGTACTCTTTCAATGAGCGGTATATTTCCTTTTCCATTCAATTAACTGCCCATCCCCGAGTATGCAGAGGTCATGCGTGAGAATGGGCAGTTAATTGATTTCTAGCCATTGTATACAGTGTTAGGAGAATAACTGAGATGCAATGACAGAAAAAGATTAGTGGGTACAATGCGTATGATGGGAGGCTAGAGAAATTTCCTAATATTAGATGCCTTTCATCATGTCATGATTATAGGATAAGTCCAGAATTTATTTCACGTGGTAGGAATAGTAGACAAGAAACCATGTGTGCGTATGCATTAAAGCACTTTCCTTTTGCACTTCGCAGCAGATTTAAACAAATGCCAGGCAGCCTGTTATATGGCTGTGTTATGTGATATGCAAATGTTTAGAGTGCTACAGCCTAATTACCTATCACTTCTGGTTGATGTGCAATTGCATGAGCCGGCTTGCGAAATCCTTTTCAAAATGCTCCCTGTGGCAAGCATTTTGTGTGTATTCCCTGGTGTGCAGGTGGGGTGATTTCCCACCCCCACCCACCCTTCTGCAACCATCCAAAATCCCCTTAGTAACAAAAGTGTTCCAGAAAAGCAATGGAAAAATCCATGGGATGCAAATAGCTTTCTTCACACTGAGCAATTTAAATAGCCCTCCATGTGGCCACTGTAATATTCAACGTGGCCTTCACCTGCTGTGTTAATGAAATTGCATTTTGTTTACACCTCGTTTTGGGTCTGCTTTTAATCTACTTTCCTCCATTTATTGTTAGAATAACCATGTTCAAAGTCCCCAGAAGCACACCTTTGTACCTTGCTCTTCCCCCACCAGACACCAAGCCAACAACATCAACATCCAATCCAGGTTCACTGGATTTCTGAATGATAGCCATTATTTATATATTAGCACACACATATTTAAAATTAGAAGATATATGCTAACATCATGCTAATTTGTGTCTTTTGTGCCATTGGTTAAAGGAGATTGGTGGTGATTAAAGGTAATTTTGGATCCATATTGTACAATGTGTACACAATGTAATAAAGTAGTGTGCATATTGAAATCCCCCAAAAATATATTTAAACAGTGATGATTTTCCACAACTGATGACGTCATAACTGTTCCACATGTGGAGCTACACAACAGATTTCAACCAATGGAAAATAACCATTGCACCTAAATTAGATCCCATTGTTTTCAGTGGGTCTACTGTGACTTTCCATCACAGTAGTATCAAACCACCCCCAAGAAATTTTATATGAATGACATTTTAACTTTCTGTACCTTAAGTAGTGGTCATCTCAGCAAATGTAGTTTTTTTTATATACTGGAGGTGAGAAAGGAACAGAAATGCTCCTCCTTCTAAAAAATATCTAGGGCACTTTCAGTCTTATTACCTGTCCTCTGGAAATTAAATGCTCCTTGATTTTTATTGGTTTTCACGATGTAAACTGTAGTAGTATTACGAACTGAAGAAACGGTGTCTGTGTGACTAAAACAAGAATGTAGCATAATATATTGTAATGTTTAAATCACACAGAAAATAATTAACAGGGGAAAATGTTGCTAGTAGGAACTAAGATCATGCATTGATCAAAGTCACTGTGTATCAAATTGGAGCAGTGAAAGCTTACGGACTACTAATTATATGGCAGCAAAGTTTAAAGTCCTTATGCGAGCAGTTGCCTTTGAAGTCAGGAACTTGAACATGATGTTGAAGAAACAAAAGCCTGAGGGATCCTATTCTTTAAGTCTGTTTGAGCTGAATTCTGGATGCAGGGTCTAAGCAAGGGCAAAGATGCTCTTATGATGGAACAGATTTTAGAAAAGTTTTTTTGTTTTTACAAAAACTCCTAGACTCTTTTAACTAGCATGGGAAGTACAGTCCAAAAAAACCCAGATTTTTCTAAACTCTGCTCATGTGTCTCTAGAGCTGGGCCATCTTCAAAATAAATTAGCTCAGGTTTTCAAGTTATGTTTTGGGCCTGGCTAAATCTAAAACAAGAACTCGACTAGTCTGGGGACACTTAGTTTTGAATCCTCAGTATTTAATAGCACTTTCTCCCTCCCTATTTTCTTTAGACTGTTCACATGAAGAGTTTTCCCCCACCCTATGCTAGACTTTTTACATAACTGCCCTTGTCTTCAGAATTTTTTAGGCAAGCCTTGAGCCAATACATTTATTACATTATTTATTTATTTATTTAATTTATACCCCACCCATCCAGACCGAAGTCTACTCTGGGCAGCTAACAAAACTCCAAATAATGTTAAAATAAAACAAAGCAAAACAACATTAATACAATTGAAGATGGTGAAATAAATTAGGTCTTGACAGAAGGGAAGGCCTGCCTAAAGAGCCAGGTCTTGAGTTGGCTCTTAAAAACACCCAGCGATGGAGCCATAAAAATTTCTGGGGGAAAATTGTTCCAGAGGTGAGAGGCCACTGCTGAGAAGGCCCGTTTTCTTGTTCTTTCTCTTTGAGCCTCCCTCAGCATTAGGCCCCTCAGCTGCCCATCCTGTCTAAAGCAAGTTATTCAGGTAGATCTAGGTGGGAGGAGGCGTTCCACCAGACATTGAGGTCCTAAACTGTTGGGCTTTATATGTCATCATTAGTACTTTGAAATCAATGAGGAAATGAACTGGCAGCCAATGCAAGGCATCCAGAGTAGGGGAGATATGTTGATGTTTTCTCACCCCAGTAAGAAATCAAAGCAGCATCTTCTGAAACAGAGGAGTAATAGAAGTCTCAAAACAGCCCTGGTTATATTGCTTCAAACTAACTTTTAAAAAGTAATTATTTAGTGTAATAGTTCTAAACCCTTAACCAATTATTTGGTTACTGTTATGGTTGTAGATTAATTTTCCGTAGTTGTTTTAAAGTAGTTTTTTTACATTCCCATTTTTCAAAAATAATGAAAATAATTGCTCTAATTGAGGACATGTCCAGACAGACATTTGCTCCCCTGTTTGGTGCATTGGCTTGGGTGATTTGGTCTGCTCTTTTTAATGGCATCCACATGGTGAACAGACCAATTTGCTTCCAGGGCATCCCAAATTGCACTTTTCTGAATCCCTGTGTGATGGAACCCTAGCCAATTTTGCATGGTAACAGGAGACACAAGGTGATTGGCTGGGGGATGCAGAAGATGAGCCTATTCTCTTATCCCGAAGGAGGAGGAGCCAGAAAAGCTGAAGAGGGGAGATGTTAATTTGTAACTGAAGAGGAAGGTTGTGATTTTGGGTAGTTGGGTTGTAACTTAAGAAAAGCTTATATTAAACTCTGTTTTCATTACCAATTGTTACTTTGTAATAAAGAACATGCCGTTTTTTAATTTCTTGAATTGCTTGGACCAATATTTATGGCTGGACTCGAGCTCTTTAAAGGGAGATTATTTCAGAAATGGCCAGCCTGAGTAGAGGCTGGTCACACCCTGTCAGGGGCTTATACTGTGGGTTGGTGCACTCTAGTTTAGCCTGTTCACAGTGCATGGGGTCACTGGAAATGGGATAAAACTGAGCCTTGCAGCTGTCAAAGATGCCAAGGCTCTTTCTGGTTTGAATTTCCAGTATCAGGAAATGGCCTAATAGATCAGCTGCTTCAGGATATCAGCAAAATGAACACTTAAGAGAGTGAGGAAAGATATTTTTCCCCTGTTTTTTCATGGAGGGTTTGTCTGTTGCATGCAAAAGAGGTGGAAAAGGTGAATGAGAGTGGAAGGCTAAGTACAAGCAGAGAGATGTGCTTGGACCCTCAGCAGAGTCTTTTTTATTTTCACATGGACACGGACATCCTGTTGAGGAAGTCTCTGATTTGGATGCACACACCCCTTTCCCATTTTAATCTGCTTTGCACCCTCCAAGCCATCCTCATCTCTTCTTGTTTTTGTCTGTGTGGACAATGCAAGATGCAGAAAAGGGCCATCACTTCCTTTTGTTTCAACTGCTGAGATCAGGTGAGGGGCCAGTGTGAGATTTGATACACATCTTCTCTGCATGTCCCACTCCTTTCTCTCTGCCTCCCATCCTCTTCTGCCCCCTCTGCAAACTCAGCATAGCAAAGGTGTGCCTCATGATGCAGTGATTAACTGCAGTGCTGCAACCAAAACTCTGCCCACAAGCCAGGTAGCCAACTTGGGGTTCACTCAGACTTCCATCCTTCCAAAGTTGGCAAAATGAGTACCCAGCTTTTTAAAACCTGTTTTCCCTCTATCTATCTCACTACTTCCTCAACTAAACATAAGAGCAACAGCATGAGCAAGCACTGCAGCCATGTAATACTGTATTCCTCCTCCACCACAGAGAGAGTCCACACCAGAAGTAATTAGAAAATTACAAGTGCAACACAAAACACTTGAAATCACCCCTTCCTGAGTTCGAGTCAAAATGTAGCGTATTTATATCTTCATGGTAAAAGGAACTAATTACAAGAAATCAGTTATTTGTACTACTTATTTGTACATAGTTGCTCCCAAGCAGAGCCTTGACTAGCAGTTCGGACACCTGGGGCTTTGCTGGCCTATTGGTTAAGCTTGCATCACATGGGCTTGTCACATGCTGGGAGAAGATGGCAGAACTGGATGAAACAGTTGGGTCTCAGTATGTAGTAGTCTTTTTAGTTCCACATTGAACCCACCTATTTTGTGTTTCCTTCTGCCTAGAGAACAGCAGGTGAAGAAAGGATACACACTTGGACAGTGGGGTTTCCTTCCCTTCCAACAGCAAACACCAGTGGTGGATTCAAGATCTTCTAGAACAATGATTCCCAACCTTAAGTCTCCAGATGTTCTTGGACTACAATTCCAGAAGACTTCACCACTAGTTGTGCTGGCCAGGATTTCTAGGAGTTGCAGTCCAAGAACATCTGGGGACCCAAGGTTGGGAAGCACTGTTCTAGCAGTACATGTTTTTACCCTCCATAATCCAGCGCCCTAGGTCAGGGCCCTGGTTTCTGTACTCTGGTTATGCCTCTGCTTCCGAGTTAATAGAATGTAAAATCAATAAAAGACCTGTTGAAGCATTAATTTTTATTTTCACCCTCAAGTCTTTTTCATAGAATCATAGAATCATGAAGTTGAAAGGGGCCTATAAGGCCATCAAGTCCAACCCTCTGCTCAGTGCAGGAATACAAATCAAAGGATATCTGCCCAGGTGTCTAAATTTCCAGTGTTGGAGCACTCACCACCTCTCAAGGTAATTGATTCCATTGCCATACTGCTCTAACAGTTAGGAAGTTTTTCCCGATATTCAACAAAAAACTGGCTTCCTATAACTTGAGCTGATTGTTACATGTCCTTCACTCAGAGATGATCAAGAACAGATCCTGTAATTCTCCAGCTCATGTATGACTTTTACCTATTCTAAAAATCTGAAATCTCTCTACTAAGGCTTGGGTAACGCCAGTAGAAGTTTTAAGCTAAAATTGGCAGGTATTTTTGCTCACACATGGTCCTTGAATTGTGGGCCCTGAGAGTTTTTCTAAAACTGAATTCTATCAATCAGGCTTAGTGACATTCCCAACCTTTGCTTTTAGATGGTACCAGGTGGATGGACAAACAGCTGGATCTGGCATAAAACTGCTCCTTCCTGTCCCAGTTTGAGAAAGTGGTTTTGCAGCTCTCAAAGTCATTCCTTAAAGCAAGAGTGGGGAGTGAAATAGGGGCTGGATTTCCACAGTTATGTCATGGGATGGGCTACAGTTGTGATGTCATCAGGATTCTGCCCAAATCACCATATGGTACAATGAGGAAAGTGGTGGTGGGGAGCAACTCACCATCAGATGGTGCTCTGAGATTGCACTACTTCCTCTTTGAAGAGCCTCATGACATTGTGGTTAAACTTCAGTACTACAGTCAAGACACTGGTCACACCTGAGTTCAGTTCCAATGGACACAGGTAGCCAGCTTGAGGTTGACTCCGTCTTCCATCCTTCCAAAGCTGGTAAACTGAGTACTCAGCTCTGAGAGAGGGCAATGTGTAGCTTACATAATTAAACCAGAGAGTGCTTTAAGCAACAATCTTTGCTTTTCTTTGAGTGAGAGGGATTCATTCTCAGGGAACATGTCCAGCTGATTCCTGTTTTAAAGGTTCCTGCTTTTAAAAAGGTAAAGGTTCCCCTTGATAATTTGTCCAGTCATGTCCGACTCTAGGGGGCGGTGCTCATCTCCGTTTCCAACCCGTAGAGTAGCATTTGTCCAAAGACAATCTTCCGTGGTCTCGTGGCCAGCGTGACTAGACACAGAGCGCCATTACCTTCCCACCATGGTGGTACCTATTTATCTACTCGCATTTTTGCATTTTGCATGCTTTCGAACTGCTAGGTTGGAAGGAGCTGGGACAAGCAACGGGAGCTCAGTCCGTCGCGTGGATTCGATCTTACGACTGCAGGTCTTCTGACCTTGCAGCACAGAGGCTTCTGCGGTTTAACCCGCAGCGCCACCACATCCCTGCTTTTAGCCTCCTTTAAATGGGAAAAAGAGTTCTTCCTGCCAAAACTGTTGCTGATAACTTATCTATCACGTGGTGCTACATGTTATTTTTATATTGGAGTGGTGCAACACATTTGCTGATTCTGGTTTAATTTTTAGGAGTTGCATATAAGTTATCTTAGATATTAATTTAATGAAAAAGAGTGGAATACATTGTTAAATCTGTCTGTTGTTAGCCAATCAGTCAATTATATTCAGAGACTCTAGGAAACAGAAGAAAACACGGGCCTGTCCCTTCCTGGGTTTGAAGTGCCAAAGACCGTGGCAGCTTTTCCAGTAGAGAAGGGCACAAACCTTGCTTCAGGCGTTCAAGCCAATTTATTTACAGTATTTATTTAACGTATATGCCACCCACTCTAGCCAAAGGTCTCTGGGCAGCTTACAACAATTAAAATACAATTGCAACAATTAAAATACAATTGCAGCTTGTATTTTAATACAAGCAGCACCACAGGTGCTGTGTGTTCTCTTCCCCTGCCTCCCTGGTTGGATCTCCCATTCACTAGCCCAGTGGTTCTTAACGTGGGCGATAATGCCCCCCAGGGGGCGATTTCATTTTTCAGGGGGGCGGTAGAACGAAAAGGGGCGGCGTGGGGGCGCTGGAGCAGAAGGGGGCGGTAGGGGGGCGCTGGAGCAAGCCAAACCTGTGAAGATGGCTGCAGTCTTTTTACAGTGTGCATGAATATATATTTTCCTCCAATCTTAATTTAGTTTCAGAGTTTTCATCTTGAAATTTTTAGTTCCTGCATTGCGGTTTGTTTTATGCCCTTTTTTAATTTCTTTTTGTGTCTTAAAATTCACTTGCAACTAAATCATAAAATGTTACTTTTGGGGGGCATTTCATTTTCTTGCAATTGAATTTTGTTTTCAGGGGTCATTGGATTTAAGTGTCATAAATAAATAAATAAATAAAATTAAATAAATAAATAAACAAACAAACAAATAAATAAATAAATAAATAAATAAGATATCATCACTGCGGGGAGGGGGGGCGATGATAACTTCCTCAATTGCTCAAGGGGGCGTTTCTTTCAAAAACATTAAGAACCACTGCACTAGCCAATGCATGCTCCACTCCTCCTCCTCTTTGGCTGTTCAGCTAGTCTCCAGTAGGAGCATGGGCTTCCCTGCTCTGCCTTCTTGGCTGAACATCCACTCAGACAAGGAGGCAGGACAAGCAAACCTCTGTTCCCACTGGAGACTGGTCAAACAGCTGAAGAGGAGGAGGAGGAGAGGACCACACGCTGGCTAGTGTATGGGAAACAGAGGAAGATAGAAATTATAATCTAACAGATCCAGAGGGTACCAAGTAATTATGTGCTAATTCTCGTTCCCTGAATGTGGAAACATGTGTTGGCAAAAAAGCACTATATCAAACAGGGAGAATCCCAAGGTTTGCCAAACAAAGCACATAGGATAGGTATGGGTTGCACACTCCCTCCCTCTGCAGCAGACTGGGTGGCCTTCAGCCTTCAGTAGACACTTCATTTATACCACAAATCAATTTGCAATTAGTGCCAAAGGTTGTATTAGCTGTAAAGTGAGAGGCCATGTCTTCTAAGGTATGAGAAGGTCCCCACCCTACCCTTTGTAGTTACCCTTTCTTCCTTTAGGGAAGAGAAGACCCCCCTAAGGATGCATGGGACCCAAAACAGTCCACTGAGGACTGAGCATGCTCTTTGAACACACAAACTCTTTTGTGTGTGTGTGTGTGTGTGTCTGAGAGAGAGAGAGGGAGAGGGAGAGGGAGAGAGAGAGAGAACAGCTTCATAGAAGAGTGATGGAGTGAAATGATATTATCTTGAAGGAGGGCATGCCTGGCTTTTCCTGCCCCTATAAACAATTTGGAAAAGTTACTTTTTAAAATTATAACTCCCAGAATCTTTCTGGAGAATTCTGGGAGTTGCATTAAACTCCCCCCCCCTTTTAAAGTTACGAGTACTCACATTGTGGCATATGATTGCTGAATATCCCATTTGTATGCTGAAATAGTAAACACTAGAGATGTAAATCTGTACACTTTGAATTGGCTCCACACTAGAGGACCTGTATTCTCAGGTTGTCATTCACTCACACCAATCTTGTTGAGGAGAGTGTTTTCCCTGTGTTTTCATACCCTAGTGCAGTCACGGGTGAGCTGCACAATCACAGGGTGTCCCCAGAAGAAGTGAATGGTAAACCTCTACTGCAGATAGCTGCCATTTCCATGGTATCTCACACCCATATAGCAGCATCTGCCTACGTTATGTTTTATTTTCTTTGCAGCAAACAGTTAAAAACAACAACAAAGTGTACACATTTTACACCATTGATTAGGGCCTGAAGTGTTAATCAATTAATTGGAGGGAGCAATCAATTAAAGCTTTAATTGCAGCTTAAAATTTGACCCATTATTAAGCAACATTACTGACAAGATGGCAAAGACTATAGGATTCGGTGATGGCTCACACAGGTCAATGGGGATTTGATGAGTTAACTCCACTGTAAGTTTCACTTGATTCAATGTGCCCCTGCTCTCTAGTTGCAGCTTACTACTGGATTACAGTCACTGTCCAGTAAAAATGGCAGTGGTCAGTTCCAGCCCATGTCAGCACAACAGCAAAACTTAGGTCTGTTAAAATACTTACAAGCCTGGAATTGTTTAAAAGGACATTTAAATCCTTTTTAAAAACCAAAACTCAAATATGATATTGTTATTGGGAATATTTCATGTTCCAAAAGTTCATGTTAGAAAAATGTAATCAATTGATCAGATTCAGCAGTAAAAGGCACAAATATGTAGCACAGTTTTTAACCTTACTTCCTTAGCTGTAAATTTCTTTCGTCCCAGCGGGGTTTAATAAGTCGGACAAACATGGGACTTATTCTATCAATGGTTAGAAGAATGTTGTATAGATTAGGAGTATAATGTGTGTAGCAGTTGTTTTACAAATGATTATAAGCTGTACCCTGGTGACACGATGTTAAACCAATATGGATGGATTTATATAATAATAATAAAAAAATAAGTCGGACACGACTAAACGACTAAATGAAACGAAGTCTGTTTAGGGCTGTGATCTTAATATCTTTTGAGACCTGCAATTTTTTTTCCAGTTTTGAGGCTCAGATGCTCAAACTATCTTTAAAATGTGCCAATAAATTTGAGGCTCTATCTACAATATATAGGTTGGAGATACTGGTCGTGGGTGCAGCACCTATACCCCCACAAGGTCACCAATGAGTTTCATGGCTTAGTGAAGTGGCTCCCAACCTTGGTTAACCCAGATATTCTTCGTCTGCAATTCCCAGAAGCCTTCACCACCAGTGGTGTGTCCAAGGTTTCTGGGAGTTGCAGTCCAAGAACACCTGGGATACCAAGGTTGGCAACTACTGGCTTAGTGCAAATTTGACTGTGGATCTGCCAGGTCTCATTCCAGTAATGTACTCGCAATACCACACCTGAAGATGTTTCATATCTACAAATGATATTTGTTATGCAGTGAAAGACTGCAAGCAAAATATTCTTTCTGCTTAGTGAATGTCATTCCCGTGATACCAATTGATTTGTGTTGCCAAAAGCAACTGATGTTATGGCACACAATTAAAATGGACCTCCTACATCATCAGCAAAGAAAGATAAGGGGTGTTAAAAATGACTAGCGTCGTTTTTTAATGTAGGAAGTTACTGTACTCTCCATTTATAAGGATTTGGGTCAAGAGTTTAGTAAGACTTCTCTGTCTTTGTATAATTAGCTGATAAAATGACTCAAAGATTAATGGCTTTTTTGCTGCTCTTGTAGCTAAGGACAGCTAGTACAAAGAGACATGTGATAACACTGTAACAGTCAATCCAGTTAATTATTACTGGATTACACGAGGACTTCTATGGACATACTGATGACATTCATGTTAGATCCCGTAAAGTATAACAATGAAAATTATTCATAAAATGAAAAGAATTACTGTATTTTTTGCACCATAAGACTCACTTTTTTCCCACAAAACAGGGGTGTGGAAAGTCTGTGCGTCTTATGGAGCAAAGAAAACAGATTATATTTTCCTGTTTTCTTCTCCTAAAAAATTGGTGCGTCTTATGGAAAGGTGCGTCTTATGGAGCGAAAAATACGGTAAATGGTAAGGATTTGGGTTATGATTTGAAAGTTTTACTGATTTTGTTAGTCATGGGTTGGAGGGAATCAGTAATCAGTCTTGCTTTATATTGGACCATAGATGTTTGTTCAGATAGTTTTGGCTGCATTACTGAAAATGTCAATCTTTTTCATAGTTCAGTGCCAGTTTATATGTTGACGTTGCTGGTGGCTATGTGAGGAAACCACCAATGGCTGCAGCATACTAAACTTCTGGATGGTTTGCTCCTCTTCTGTATTATAAAAATAGCCTAGCAGAGAGGTCACAGGATAAATTGTGGCTTGCATATATATTTCAGTCAATTGGGGATCCTGCTGGCACAGATAATGCAGTACTGGGTTTACGCATTAATAAATTACAACCTAGGGCCTCAGATCATGAGGGGCCTCTAAACATAACCATACAAAAATCTAAAAGGAAAACAAAATGCGTGTTTTTATAAATGGTTAACTTTCAAGTTGGGTAATGGTGTGAGTCTAGCAAAACTAGCTTAGAACTTCAGCATAATGGTCTGACCCAAATTCCCCTGCCCTCCCTATATAACATGGTATACGGGGCAGAGGGTAAAGGTGAAGGTAAAGGTTCCCCTTGACAGTTTTTTGTCCAGTCGTGTTCGACTCTAGGGGGTGGTGCTCATCCCCGTTTCCAAGCCATAGAGCCAGCATTTTGTCCAAAGACAATCTCCCGTGGTCACATGGCCAGTGCGACTTAGACATGGAACACTGTTTACCTTCCCACCGAGGTGGTCCCTATTTATCTACTTGCATTTGCATGCTTTCGAACCGCTAGGTTGGCGGGAGCTGGGACAAGCAACGGGCGCTCACTCCGTCACGTGGATTCGATCTTATGACTGCTTGGTCTTCTGACCCTGCAGCACAGGCTTCTGCGGTTTAGCCCACAGCGCCACCACGTCCCTCTACGGGGCAGAGGAAGGATAGGCAATTTGTAGAGTACTGTTTAGAGCAGGGGTGGGTAATGCAGAGAATGTTACATCCCCACATGTTGTGGGACAGTAAATCCTGTCACCTTAAGCCTGAATAGAAAATGTTGGTGAGTAGAGATGGTGTTACTGTACTCGTATACGAATAGGAATATCCCCCCACAGGTGGAAATAATGAGGGTCCAGCCCTCGGACTCTGTGATGTGGCAGAGAGGCTTATCATCCCACCTCCTGCCAGCAGTGGTTAATCCACTGTGGACAATGGTGCAATAGGAAGGCTCCGTTGAGTTCGCATCCACAGCAGAATGGTGAGTGAACAGTCTGTCCCCATGGGGCCAGACCCTCATTATTTCCACCTGTGGGGGGATATTCACATTTGTATACGAATACCCCCATCTCTATTGGTGAGCAATAGGAGTTGCTGTCCAGCAGTGTCTGTGGGGCTAGAATCTTATTATATTGCCAGAATCCTATTGGAAGTGTAGATATTCCACCAAGATAATCAACAGCCAGGCCTGAAGCCAAATGCAAATGGATCTAGAGCAATGGTTCCCAACCTTGGGTAATCCAGGTGTTCTTGGAGTGCAACTCCCAGAAACCACAGCCAGCACAGTAGGTGGTGAAGGCTTCTGGGAACTGAAGTCCAACAATACCTGGGAATCACTGATCTAGATAATGCACTTTATCCAGAAAATCTGAAAGTGAGAAGCCAACAGATGCTCCAGAACTTTGCCTAAGAATGAAATATTTGAGACTGGTAGTGTTGTAGTGAAATGTGCATAAATCTGCATAAAGAAATATCTCCCCCCCAATATTTTGATTGAACAGTTCAACTCATTTAAACCTGAAAAGTGGTTGTTTTTGATGCTCTATCACCTATTTGTCTGATGTAGATGATTAACCTTATTCTATTTAAGCCCCAAAAACAATTTATTCACATTGTCATTTTCCTTCCCCTATCATTTTCCTGCACAGGGAAGTATCATCCTTCAAACATCACCATCTTTTAGGTCTACAAAAGCAGATAAATCATAAGCCTCTTTCAGAGATGTTTCTGGCCAGTGTACTACTTACACACACCCCAGCTTATAATGGGAGGAGGAATTAATGCTATATAATGGGCGCTAATTATTTGGTTTAAGATAATAATTGTAGAAATAGTTTTCCTTGGACACCAGCAACTTGGGTTTGTGGCCTTAATTAGACTTATAAAGCACTTCTAAAAATTAAAATTAAAAAACCTGAGCATGCTGCTCTCTGGAAGCTAAAAATCTTTTTGTGTAAGGATGGTTTGTTCTTTTATATAGATAGCATGCAAGGTAGCAAATTTATATGTGTGAATATATATAATACTGTATATATATCAATAAAAATTGATGCTTCTGACCAAGTAGTACAAAGGGTGAAGGTGGCACAGGTCCAATGTGTATTGTATGTAGTAATTATAGAATTGTATTGTGGTCAGAAGTATCAATTTATATCCCTTTTCAACCCATACCTCTCCAAGAATATATTGATTCTTTTGCTGGCACATAGCCTTTTCCCCTTCAAAAATAAAAAAATAAAAAATGCTCCAAGTATGAATTCCATACATCTTTAAAATCATTCAACTTTACAATTCCCCTTCTTATTTTCATTTCACATGTTAACTTATCAAGGATGGTTTGTTCTGGATTGGTTTCATTTATTTGTACATAGCAGCAGGAAGAGAGAAAAAAGAATACTGTATGATATATAGTCATAATTAGTTGCTTTAATGAGGTTAATAATGGTAAGTTAGGCTGTCATCAGTTCTTTTTTTCATACAAGTTTTTCTCTTAGGAGAATTTTCTTTATTCTACTAAAAGATATTGGCTGAAATCCTGTTTGCACAACTATTCCAAGTAAGGTCCTCCTGAGGCTGGCATGGAATCCTGGTGGCAGCAATTTTCAGAAATTAAGCACTTCTTCTCGCCTGTAGCCTTCAATGGCTTCTCCACAATGAAAGGGATCCCATGGAATCCTCAGGACCTTGTGTGAGGGAGAATGGAAATGTTTATTCCCCAAAAAAATCATTGCAGCTGATGACACTATCAATCGTATGCACTAGTCAGTATACCTTATTGCAACAGGATTTCAGCCATTAAATATTGTGAGAATTATTCAGTAGCAGGTGTTGCAGCTCTCTTTGCTAATGAAACAAATCGATAGATATTTTGCTGTTATTCACCTATAATCTTCAAAGTTTAGGATAGAAATGAAATTCATAAATAAGTAAGAAAAATTACATCCTGAAGAAAGCTCTTGATTGTCCCAAAGGGTAGGTGGCTTACATAATTTTATCAGTCCCAATATTATAATAAAAAATATTAATTTAACTAAAGTTGAACAGATCAGGAAGTTGCTTGGTTCTCATTTTTACTTTGCAGCTTTCTTTGGCACCAGCTGTCTTTGATGTGATTGAAAGAGCTCTTGACGCAGAGGGTGTTTTTTTTTTTTGTCCTGTTCTAAAAATAGTTCATGCTCTTTATATTATGAATCTCTAATAGAAATCTCTGATTTAGATTTTTAATAACTTTGCTTGTCATGGAAAAAAGATAACAGGTGGTGTAAACATTTTTAACACAGAAGTCTGACCTTGACCAAGGACAAAAACGTTTTCAGGTTTCAATGACACAGAAGGAAGAGCAGTGATCTTTAAATGAGAGAACACTTCTGTTGTCTCCCTGATCAATGCCTACTCTATTCTTTTAAGGTGCTCAAAGCCAACAATCTCTTTGTGCATGCAATGGGTGTAAGCAACACTGAAAGCTGATAAATGATGGAGCTGGGTTACAGAAGCCCCAGGCAAAAGTATCAACTCTCATTAATTTCCACCCCCCCCCCAGGTCCTAGGGACAGTTTTAAAGAGGCCTCCAGATTTGGCCTAGCAAATGACCTACCTCCAAAAAAAAAAAAAAAAAAAAAATCTGGCACTTAACACTTTTTTTTTTACTGTGACCATACTGGTTGAGGATTTTGTGAGTTATTGTAAAAAAGAAAAAAGAGAGAGTAGTTTTTTGAGGTTCTGTTCCTAGCTGTGGAGCTTTTTTTCTCTCTCTCTGTGTTTGGATGGCAGCAAATCTCTCTCTCTAAAAAAGAAAACGTAATCCTGATTATATTGCAGATTTCTGGATTTCTACCAAAATTCCCTTTTGCTATGCAGTAGAAGTACAGAGATACACAGAGAGAATAGCTGCAAGTTCCCCAGCGTCAATCCCTTTCTCATTAAATGGCACTTAAAGTCTCAATAACAGAGACATTTGTAGGATAAATAAAAAAATAAATGTTTTACAGTTACTTGAAGATACAGACTTGTGTATGCTGCTTTCTTTACTCCATATATACTTAGCAACCAACTGAACAGATCAACAGCAAACAAACAGCTATCTCCAAAAGATGAAAGAGAGGAAAAGAGAACACTCAGCAGAGAGGTGGCGTTCTCTTTGAATTCAAAGTTTGGAAGGAACAATAGGTCAATGCTGGATAAACAGATAATCTCCCCAAAAAAGGCCTTCCCAATCACACAGATTACAGATAGCATGCAAGGTTGCAAATAAAACTCCAACAGATTACCACTGGGATGAAGGCTAAACATGCTTCTTGCCCTGTATACAAATTAAATCAGCTTTTTGTCCTTTTCAGGAGATTGGGTGATTATGGTGATCAGGGTGTTTTGTTGTTGTTGTTGTGGGTGTATTGTTGTGATAAGGGGGAGATGATCTGTCACTGTGATTGATGGGTGTCGTTAGCTAGTCTTTTATGTGCAGTGATCACTGATCCTTGTAGTTGGATAGAGTTTGTTGACCTTTTTGCAGGCTGTATTTTTCAGTGCTGGGAGCTAGTCTTTGTTGAGTTTTAGGTTTTCTTCTTTTTTGTTGAAGCTGTGCTGATGTTTGTGGATGTTTGTCCTGAAAAGGACAAAAAGCTGGTCCCACAGCTACAAATAGTCAACTATCCCACACACTACACCACAACACAGACAGAGTTCTAACTCCTGTCCTCTGAAGATGCCAGCTTCAGAGACTGGCAAAATGTTAGGAAGAAAATCCTCCAGGACACCGCCAAACAGCCTGAAAAACCTACAACAGCCGTTGGATCCCATCCGTGAAAGAATATACATCTGATTTGTCTGAACACTTCAGCTATCCATCTGCTGAGGCCCACCCTAGGTTCTGTTTTCTGGTCACTCAAAAGTGTGACAGAATGTTGGATGAGGTGGGTGGAATGGTGTCAACCAACGTACATGAAGATATGAGTTCTATGCTTCCTTTCTAATATTAGATTGGAGCAAATAATGACCATGCTAGCTTGGGAAAGATACAAGTACAGTAATAGCGAAACACAAAAATGAAGGGGGTGAAGTCTAATTTCTGATGTGAAAAGGTAGCTTAGACTGAGAGTTGTTGTTGTTGTTAATCATTGTTGTGACAAAATCATGACAAAGAGTACATTCCACTTACTGTGAACTCTGGGCAGTGTCAAAATAACATAGAAAAAGAAAGGGAAAAAAGTCATTTGACATATTGAAAAATACGTGCTGTGCATACATATGGATATATATGAATGTGCAGACATATGTGTGTTTTTCTAAGATAATGGCAGTTCAATTTTTATCCTGATTTTTCAGTACTGTGCAAGATTACTAACAGAAATGGAAAGACTGCTATTTTATCCTCAGGGGGATGATGCACTGTATTTTCTCGGACATTTGTCTTCAGATAGTAATAGTCATTTTATATACCCCAAAAGGATAATCATTCGTTTCATTTTATGGATCAATTTGTATAACTTGGTGCAGCAAAGCGAAACTAAGGATTCGTTTTTAGAGCTTCTGTAAGAAAATACCCATCAAATTATTATTATTAGAACATCATCGAGACAAGGGCTCAAAAAATAATAATCATGTGTCGTCAAGTCTATTCTGATTTATGGAGGCCCTTTTGCAGAGGGTTTTCTAGGGAGAGAATACTCAGAAGTAGTTTATCACAGTGGTTCTTAACCTTTGTTACTCGGATGTTTTTGAACTGCAACTCCCAGAAACCCCAGCCAGCACAGTTGGTGGTGAAGGCTTCTGGGAGTTACAGTCCAAAACTCCTGAGTAACCCAAGGTTAAGAACCAGTGGTTTATCATTCCTTTCTTCCGAGGGCATCCTTGGACTATGCAACTTGCCCAAGGTCAGGCTGGGCCTACTAGCAGGAGACATAGTGGAGAATTGAATTCCCAACCTCTGGCTCCACAGCCATGTCTATAAGCTACTGAACTATCCAGCCAGCTTGATACTGTTCCACTGTCCCTCAGATTGAAAATGAGACCCATCGGTCAAACTCCCAACTCTGCCATGTAAAGTTCTCTTACTCTTCTGTCCTAGCATGCTACCCATAAAATATAAAGAACTTCCTCATGCTTTTGTGGTCTCCCACTTACTTGTGCTATGTGCTATCAAGTCACAAGTGACTTACAGGAGCCCCAAGAGGGCTATATAAGGTATGTGAGATGTTCAGGGAGGGGTTTTATCATTGCCACCCCCAATGAGTTTCTATGGCTAAGCAGTGATTGAAACCCAGGTTGTTTCAAGTCATTGCTGCTTTCTTCCAGTTAGATGGTGTCATCTGCATATCTTAAATTATTGATTTCCACCAATATTCACTCCTCCTTCATCTGAATCAAGTATGGTTTTCCCTATGATAATCTGTGTACAGATTGGATTGATGAGGGCATAAAACACCCTTGCATGATACCCTTATCTACAGGAAACCGTTCTGTCTATGTCTTCGGTCCTAATGGGAGCTTCTTGTCCATAATACAGGTTACAAAACAGGATAATCCAGTGCTGAGGACTTACTTAATAAAGTGCAAAGAGAATTACTTTTTCCATATTAAAAAGTGTTGATGTGGAGCTATGTAGAGCATCTCATGATTGATCTTAGAATAGCACACTTGGGCCCCTAGATGTTGTTGAGCTAAAACTCCCATCATCCTTGGGCAGCATGGCAAAAAAGCAGGGGTTTGGGGAATTATGTTGCAAAAACGTCTAGCAAAGTTAGGAACTCCAGAAAAAAACTTTCTTGGAGCATAATAAAATTCCTAATGGTTAGGAACCCCTGTCTCTAGAGCATGGATGTGGACCATTAGTTGCTGTATTGCCAACAGGCAATAGTTGTTTTTGAAGAGAATTTGAAGGTAATAAAGACAATAGTGTGGCAAAGGTTAGAGACTTTATTAACAAACCATAAAACAGGATGGCTGGAATCCTGTTGCTTAATTTAAAGGGAAGCAAAGCAAAGTGTGCTGCTTATAAACTGCCCCATAGAGCTTAAAGCACTCTCTGGGCAGTTTATAATTTAAATATGCAGGCTACAAATCCCCCCCCCCTCCAGCAAGGTGGGTACTCAATTTACCTATTTCAGAAGGATGAAAAGTTGAGTGAACCTCGAGCCGGCTACCTGGGACTGAACTCAGGTCGTGAGTAGAGATGTTTGACTGTAGTATTGCGGTTCAACCACTGTGCCAAGAGTCTCCTAAATGATTACCTCTTTCAGCTATGAGGAACCCTTCAAAGAAAAACAGCAGATAGTCCTCTCAGCTATCAATCTACACTATAGGGCATCAATTATTCATGGTGCTGGTGGTTCTGAAACTTATATATAATTAGTCTTCATGGGAGGTCTTGCCAAGACTTAGGTGGTTCTCATGAGTAGAGGAGTAGCCACCTCAGACCCTCCATGCAGCGAGCCTTGGGACTTATGCCCAAATTTGTCTGAAACTTGCAAGCAAGCAATAAATCTGGCAGCTGCTTAAATAATCTACCACCACCCCCGGAGAATTAGACATCAAAGGAGTGACTGCTATACAACCCCTAAGATCCTCAGTATTACCTGTATCTTCTGCCTTTCTGTTACAATCCTAATGTTTGAAACTTCTACTCTCAGAAGCTTTTCCATATTTTAAAATGAACAGAAACAAATTATCTTGCAGTAGCATAGGGAGGACTATATTGTGCCTTCTGGCCACAATGATGTTAAGGAGGAGAATCTTCTTGGAAAAGAAAGTTAAAAAGTAAGCCTAATTCAGCACTAACCTAGTGGGATTCAAACACAGACTCTTTAAGAATTACTCAGAGCCTTTTCATTTTTGACTTGTTCCATGTTCAGTTAAAAAACACTCCCCCCCATCTCTTCCTATCTGAAATATGAAGAAATGTGTAAGTTTGGGTAAATCCTTATCTAAAACAACAGAAAGTAAATTGTTCACCAACTCTCCTTAGCCTCCTCTTCTTTGCACCTTGTATAGTCATTTAAATCAATAGGGGATCTAAAACTGTCAAAATGATCTGTTACTTTGTGTACTTGCAGTGTACAGGTGTTAAGGCCCAAGAGATTCAAACACATTCTTTTTAAAAACAGAAAATCTTGTTGATGCCTTTCCTCTTTTCCAGTCAAGCTTGTCACACCGAAAACAAGCAAACAAAAATCCATGTAAACATGCACAACACATCCCGAAGGAGTGAGCATCGACTTCATAGCTTCAGCGAGATGCTCAGAACAAAGTGTATTTTAAGGCTGGATTAAGCATCCTCCACTGTAGGACAGGACAGCCTTAAGCAGCCTAATCTTTCCTTGAAAACAAAATCTTTAAATGTCAGAGCAAGATGCTTTAATTTGCCAAGAACCCAGCTTCAGACTGTTTAGTGGTAGAAGACACAAATCCCCCATCTAAATCCAGGAGCATTTCACAGTAGCCTGCATTTGATAAAGTCGGCAAAGTCTGAATAGATTCAGATTAAATATTGGAATGGCCAAACCAATCGGAGCCAAACATCCTGGGCCAAACTTGCCACCCATACTTAATTTTTTTAAAAATCCACTTCTTCCTACTCAGAATTCATCCCCACCTCTCCCTAATAATTTGCTTTCACTTCTTCCCTCTCCCAGCTGCATATTTTGCCACTGTGCCCACTCATTTTAATCCAGAGTGCTGCAAGCTACAAATGCTGCCTGAAGTAGTTTGGTTCTTAGTTATGCACATTATGGGAGCATTATGCTGTTCCCTGCTACAAGATGTCGTGCCAGGATGAAGAGCTTGAAAAAGAGATCAGAAAAATTTATGGAGAATAAAGACAGCTGTTCTGTCACCTCCAGTATCAGAGATAATGCACCTTTGGTTGTTGTGGATTTTTTAGGCTCTTTGGCCGTGTTCTGAAGGTTGTTCTTCCTAACGTTTCGCCAGTCTCTGTGGCTGGCATCTTCAGAGGACAGGAGTCAGAACTCTGATTGTGCTGTTCTGACTCCTGTCCTCTGAAGATGTCGGCCACAGAGACTGGTGAAACGTTAGGTAGAACAACCTTCAGAACACGGCCAAAGAGCCTTAAAAACCCACAACAACCATTAGATCCCGGCCGTGAAAGCCTTCGCGAATACATAATGCACCTTTGTTGGGAATATGAAGCAGGGAATCCAGCTGAACTCTTTTCTTGTTGATGGGCACTCTATAAGTAAATGACTGAGCAGAATATTGGACTAATTAGTGGTTTGGTCTGATTCATGGTGGCTTTTCTGACGTTCATTTATAGATAACTTTTTAATATACATTTTGAGGTAAGTTTATGCCAGCTCATGGTTTGCCATTCTGAATCATGGATTATTTGTTAGACTGGTGGTTTTATGAGGGGTTTTTGCTTTCATATTTTCATTTTTAAAATTCTGTTTATATATTCTTGTTATTTTTGGAAGCCACCCAGAGTAGTGGCTTGTCCACTGAATGGGTGGGATGTAAGTCTAAATAAATAAATAAATAAATAAATAAATAAATAAATAAATAAATAAATAAATAAATAAATAAATAAACATGGAGCCATGATTGCAACCTTTCTCAAGGCATGCTGTCAGGTCATGCCTACAAACATAAACTTGTTAGCTAGGGGTGTGCTGATGCCCTTGGCAGCAGAAGAGGTACAATACTGGGAAACAGGACAGACTCATCCAAGTGGGCAGATAAACAACCTACTGTAGCATTAATTTTCTCCCATCTTACTCTGAACCGGTGTTATACCTAGAGAGCTTTTGTTGGGTGCATCAGGGGCTTCTCATGAGAAGAGAGCTGCTTCCCATTAGTAGAGAGGCAAACTCAACCTGTGCTAGTTCCCTTAGATAGATGTTAAAGTTGGGTAGGATCTCATATACACATACATTTGCATCTTACTGCGGATTCATATAAAAACTCATTATAGAGAACAAGGCTTTCTTTTCCTGCATTCTGTAGGTGCATATTGTCACTCTAAATTTTGAAGGTAAATTACGTATGAGGATAAGCAAAAATGGGATTTGTGCACATCACATGTCTGCCATAAAATTACCCTGACACTGGTATTCCAATCTCATTTTTGACGGAAAACAGAGCAGGCCTCTTAAGTTGAGAAGCATTCCTTTCCAGACAGGAACCATGTTGTTTCTGCATGCATGCTGGGATTTAAACATTTAGGAAGTTTAGGATTTGTATGGGAGATCAGGAAAGTTAGATGTCTGATTATTTCTGCCATGTGATGAAAGCACTTCAAACTCCATTTGAGGCATTCAGTGTGTATTTGTTCATTTGCAGATGGTTAGGCATATATTGTTCCTGTTGTGTCTGATTCCAAGCCCAGCTGCTTCCCTCCCACGTGCTCTTTGGTGGTGTTGGTTAAAACGGGGTATTTCCTTATTCTCGCTCTACGTTTCTGCTTTGTTGTTGCTGGCTTAACTCCTGGGAATTATTTATGTTTGTACAGAAGAAACGCCAGCTCCTTCCCAGAGGAAAACTTGTGCTAATTCAGTGTTATCTCACTGATAGGCATGCAATGCCCATTGGGACATTTTTCCACCTGCTTATTTTTGCCTTCAAGACAAGGAAAAAAACAACAACCAAGTTAGCAAGGGGATGTTCTACCTGAATTAGTTACTAAAGGCCCTGAAGCTCTATCCAGTCTATCTGAGTTCAGGGATGTCACGTGGACCTGGAGTTGCCAGTCCTAAGGCAAGAGAGGTTTGGTTTGGGAGTAGGGTCTACGTCAGTAAGTTACTTTAAGGGCTGAGCACTGGTGCTTTGCCATTCCATGCATCCTATTTTACATTCAGAACGGCTCTCTGTGAAAGCAAGATGTTAAATTGGGTACAAATTGAATTAAGCAAGCTTGTGAAAATCTTTGTGTCTCAATTTCATTGCATTTCTCAGAATTCCACCTGGGTTTTCTTCCCATCCTTCTTTTGTATTCAGTTGTGAGATACACACTCCCTCTAAGTGTTGCATAGAAACTTGTTTTTTTTTCCCTGATGTGCACAACAACCACACATTTGACCTAACTTGTTCATCCTCCCTTGACAACAATGTACCTATGCATTTTTTTCCAATTTGTCTGTATTTTAGCCACTGATATTTTAAAATTTGTGCATTGTTTTTTATGTATTTTATGTCTTTAAAAACATTCTGTTAGCCTTGCAAAAGTGTGAATTCTTGATGTGGGGTGTATTTCTTCTCACAGCAAGTCTTGAGAAATATGACAGGACTACTTTTGACAAGGCTGTCATATTCAATGAAATAATTTTCTGTATGTAATTAGAAGCAATCTAACCGATTTGTCAATAACAAAGAAGTTTGATGGAAGAACTTCGGCAATCAGAGTACCTGAGACAGAGAAACAAAATCGAAATGAAACTAGCTTTCTTTCTTGTTGCAATCTGTTCTTCTGTTTGACCCTTTGTAACATCAGGATGAGTTACTGTATAGTAACTAGAAGGACAGTTCATTCACTTGATGATCTGATTGTGGAGACTGATGGCCAGGCTTGCTTTGTTACTCCTCTGCCATTGGGTTGCGATTGTGTTTTGGCTCAGCAAATAAAGCAAAGTGTGCTGGTTATATGCCAGTCATAGTGCTTAGAGCACTCTCTGGGCAGTTTAAAATTTAGTTACGCAAGCTACACATTGCCTACCCCCAGGGAGTGGGGTACTCAATTTACTGACCTTAGAAATAAGGAAGGTTAAGTCAACCTCACAACTGGGATTGAACACAGGTAATGAGTGGAGTTTTCACTGCAGTGTTGCCGTTTAATGCCACAAGGCTCTTGTGCATCAGCTGCATCCTATCTTGCCTTTTTCCAGTGCCCCAGTAAATAATAAGGAAGCAAGAAGAAATTGCTCGCAGGCTCGTTAGATAGTTGCTTTCTTTCTTTCTTTTTCTTTCTTTTTCTTTCTTTTTCTTTCTTTCTTTCTTTCTTTCTTTCTTTATTTATTTATTTATTTATTTATTTATTTATTTATTTATTTATTTATTTATACAGCAGCCATCTAGAATGTGTCTACTCTGGGCAGTTTATATATAACATAAAAATAAACTAAGGTAAAATCTAGATTAATCACAGAGCCCAAGATGGGAAAGGAAGAAAAGAAGAAAAAGAAAAAAGATAGAGAAAGAAAGAAAAAAGAAAAGGGGAGATAAGCTAGGTAATGGCTGTAGGGAAGGCCTGCCTTTATAGCCATGTCTTCAAGTTAGTCTTGAAGGCCCTCAGTGAGGGAGCCGGGCGGATCTCTACAGGTAAGTTGTTCCAGAAGTAAGGGGCCACCACTGAGAAGGCCCAATTTCTAGTTTTTTTCCCCACCGGGCCTCTCTTGGCGTTAGGCCCCCTCGGCCGCCCAGCCTGACTGGAGTGGGTGATATAGGTAGTACTGGGCAGAAGTATCGAGGGCCTAAACTGTTAAGGGTTTTGTATGTAATGGTTAGCACCTTGAAATCAATGTGGAAGCAGATAGGTAGCCAGGGTAAGGCGGCCAAGGTGGGGGAAATATGGTGAAATCTTTTCACCCCTGTTAATAGCCTGGCTGCCCTGTTCTGGAACATATGAAGCTTCCGCATCTGTCTCAAAGGAAGCCCCACGTAGAGAGTGTTACTGTAGTCTGTTCTTGAGACTATGAGCGCATGGACCAGCATGGTGAGTACCCCTGTGTCTAGATAGGGACGCAGCTGGGTGATCTGCCAAAGATGTAAATGGGCAGACTGAACCACAGACGCTACCTGGGTCTCCATGGTAAACACCGGGTCAAGATGGACCCCCAGACTGCGAACCGAATTCTTTGTGGACAGTCACCCCCCGAAAGAGAGGGAGTTCCCCAAACCACTGTCATCAGGGCCACCCACCCACATGACCTCCATCTTGTCTGGGTTCAACCTTAGTCCATTCGACTGTGTCCATTGCAGAACGGTCTCCAGGCAGTGCCCAAGGGATGGAACGGAATCTACTGCAGATGGAATAAAGGAGATGTAGAGCTGAGTGTCATCAGCATATTGGTGACACGAAGCTCCACATCCCCAGATAACCCCTGCCCCACAACCTCATATAGATGTTAAACAGCATTGGGGAGAAGATCGAACCCTGCAGGACCCCACAACTGAAGGACCACAGGGCCAATACATTCTTCCCAAGCTGAACTCTCTGGGGATGGCCCTCCAAGAAGGACTAGAGCCAAGCGAGACCAAGGCCACCAATCCCCAACTTGGAGAGCCTCCCCAGGAGGATACCGTGGTTGATGGTATCAAAGGCAGTGAGATATCAAGAAGGATGAGCAAAGACATTTTGCCCCTGTCAACCTCCCTAAGTAGGTCATCCAGCAGGGCGACCAATGTCATTTCTGTGCCATGCTTTCACGCTACTTAGAAACTCAAAGTATTCAGAAAAGCAAGGAAAAGGTGAGAATCAATAAATACAAACTACAGGAAAAGTGGATTTAGATTTGATATCTGGGGAAATGTGAAAGAACAGTCTAGCAACAGACAGAAAATAAACATACGTATTAACAGTGGTATAGTTAGATTGGTTCTAGTCATTTAGGAAAATCAAGCCTCAGGGAGCAGATTTTGGGTGCAATGAAAGACAACAAACCCTCAGTCATTGATTATGGTATTATTATATTTTTACTGCCAAAGAGGGAGAAAGATGGATTTTGTGCCTTACATGCCAAAATAACTTGTCTGGCTTCAGGGACTCTGCACTTTAACTGGGGGCAGATGACATATTTTGCCTCAACAGAGGCAGTAAATGCTTTAACTCCACTAATGTATGCCATAGATCTAACAGTCATAATAAGGTTCGGGGGGCGGGGCGGGCAGAGACAGACTCTTCAGATGACAAATGTGCATTGTGTCATTTTTTTAAAGCAGTTTTTCTTAAATTTACCCAGATTGCAGTCTAAATCAGTCCACTGCTAATTTTCTGGTGCTTGATGGTTATCTTGTCTGCTTCTCTAACAACGCTCACCTGACATCATTTTCATTGTGTCTCTCACAGTCTTTCCCCCTTCCTGGATAAGATAGCCAATGGAAATGTAGTATTTATTCCCCACAGTTATGCTCTGTGTTCTCACTGACACCCAAACAATTTTCCTCTCTTATCTCATTTGTGATGCCAGCAGCTGTGAGGTTTAATAGCTATATCAGCTACCCACTAGGTAGCCAGCCTCCTGCAATCCATTTTGCCACCTGTAGATGGTGCCCCATATAAATTCTATGTTTCTTTACAATGCAATATTATTCTCAGCTCTCAAATGCTTACTATATTCATATCTCTATTTATAAGTTGGAAAGCAAAATAAATAGACAGTTGCCAAGAAACATGATTTTCAGCAACCTTGCTCTGCTGGTGTTTTGGAACACTTATAGCAATCAATTTTTTTTTCATGCCAGAACTTTAAAAATACTTTCACTTAAGGGGAATTTGGAGGCAATTTTCTGAACACACCCACCCACCAATAATTTTTCAAATACTGTTAAACAGACAAGATATCCAACCTTGAGAGGGAAACAGAGGCTTCATCTGTAAGTATCAATGCCAGGGCACTTACCTTTGAGGAAACTGTATTGTTGGAGGGTAAACTGGCTTATTAAGACATAAGACATAAGACATAAGAAATTTATTTGTCATTGCGCTCACAAGTGGGTGCAACGAAATGAGGTGCTCTTCCCCAAGGTAAAACTGGACAACACTACAAAAAAAAGTTAAAATATACACAACTTTCACCATCCAAATATAGATACCCCGTTTTCTCTCAGCAATTAAAATTCCACCAAAAACCTATGGCCCCGCATTTAAACTCAATACTGCACTTGGGTAAAAACTGTTCTTGAATCTGCTTGTCCTTGCTTTCAGTACCCTGAATCTCCTTCCTGATGGTAATAGTTTAAAGAGCTGATATCCCGGATGAGAGGAGTCTTTCAGTATGTTAGATATCTTCCTCTTACATCTGTTCTTATACAATTCTTCCAAAGAGAGGAGTGAACAGCCAATGATGTTTTGGGCCGTCTTGATCACCCCTTGAATTGCCTTTTTCTCTGCCACTGTGCAGCTCGTGAACCATACACAGAGACAGTAGGATAATATGCTCTCAATCGAACTCCGATAGAAGGTGATTAACAAACTCTCAGTCAATTGTTGCTTTCTAAGAATCCTTAGAAAATACAACCGTTGTTGTGCCTTCCTGATTAACGCAGCGGTGTTTGCACTCCAAGTCAGGTCAGAGAAAGTGAATTTCACATAACGTCTACTTTGACTCCAAGAATCTTCTACTGAGAGCAGGAGTAAGAAAGCTTTGACCTTTAGAAGTTTTGGACTCCAGGTAGCACAAGTCCCATTTAATGTGTCCAGCACATTGTGAGAGTTGTATTCTGAAAATATCAAGAGGGCCAAAGCATCCCCACTGCCTGATTTGGGGCAAGCAGGAAAAACACAAGCAAAAAAAAAAAGCAGAGTTTGAGGGCCATGACCCAGGCAAAAAACTCTGCTGTTGTTGTCTTAATAAATTCAGACTGTCTGAAGATTTTATAGTTTATTTATTTATTTATTTATTTAATTTATATCCCGCCTATCTAGTCCGATGGACTAGTTAAGGTACAAAATGAAAATCTAATACTCTTTCTTTGCTGCTGCTTTATGTGACCACTGAGCTAGGAGGTTTATGAACCATTCACTTAAAATAAGCTTTTCATTGTGTTTCCTCATCCTGGGCTGTGAGTTACTGGGTCTTGGTGTGACATTTTTCTGGCCCATGTACACTTTGAGTGTGTGCTCTGTTCTGTTATTTCAGTCATGTTTATGTCACTGCTTAATGCCAGCAGCCAATAAAAGCATTAGCTAACTAATCTTATAATAGCTTTGCAGGCAGGGGCTCTCATTACATCCAGCGGTGGAATTTGATTTTGCTTTTAACAAACCAGACAAATATCCAGAAACCTGTCCTGCAGAAACATGTACCAGAGTTTTGTACTTCCACTCAGTATATGCCAATCAGATACATCTACAAATGGAGAAGACAGTGCCATATCAGACTCTAGATAAGGAGAGCATAATGGTTTTTTACTTGCTGGAACATTGTATAGTGCAGTGATTTAAAACAGAATAAATGTTATCCACAACATTCTGATAATTCATTTAGGGACAAGTGAAGATTAATTATTAAATGCATTCTTAGCCGGTGTTATATGCTGTAGGAATGAAGAATATGAGTCCCTCCAGATGTTGTTGCACTGAAGTGCCCATCAACCCCAACTCACATAACCAATGGTGAAGGATGATAAGAACTGTAGTTTAACAGCATCTAGAGACTCAGATGTTTTCCAACATTGTCATACAATGAAGGCTGTATCCAATATTATACTAGCAGAAAAACAATACAGTACATAGGAGTATATAGGAGTGTATTGAACTACTCACAGTTATGTTAGTACTAGTAGAATAGTAAATACTACTACAAGATTCAAATCCTAATGGATTCTGCAATGAGTTATGGAATTATGTGTAAAAATACTGTAGAATATTTTGTATTTGCAAAATCAAAGCACTGGATTTATATAGGAGTGAAATCTGGATTTCTTCAAGTGACAGAAGCTTTGTGCTAGCTAGTGGAATGACAACAGTAGATACAATCCTAATTGAGAGCCTTCCCTGATTCTCTTCTTCTGAAATTCAGTGCTCTGAACTCAGAACAGAGCAGCCAAACTTGGTTCTAGAGATGATATGGAGGGAATGCAATGGCCGATATATACTTGTTCTTTAGAACTTGAGTGCAGTGAAATGGACACAAGCAGAGTAGAATGGACCAAAAATGAACTGATAGAAGTTCAATTGAAGAATTCAGGGCTAGTGTTCAGGGGATGGCATTGCTGAAGTGTGCTTAGTCAACAGTGTTTATAAAGATGTTCAAAATGTGCAGCAGGCACCTTCCTTTAGGATATCAGATACAGCATTTAAAAAACCCTATTTTTGGACTATAATTCATGGTATCGCACAGCCAGTGTGGCCATTGCGATCTTAAAAGTTATCTTTTGACATAAGTGACTATAAAAGAAATTCATTCTTATACTGTAATTAGATGTGCACTGTTTACTTGGGAACTATGTCATGTACAGTACCTATAACTTCTGCAGCCTAAATTGATAGTAGTTTTGTCTATCCAGAATTGGAAATGTTCATTTAAAGTTACAACATGTGTACATACAGACATAGTAGTCTTTTTAAAAGAACATTTGTAATACCTTCTAGACCTGGAACTGATTGTGGCTCTGATCATCAGCTTCTTATAGCAAAACTCAAGCTTAAACTGAAGAAAGTAGGAGAAACCACTGGGCTAGTCAGGTATAATCTAAACCAAATCCCTTATGAATACACAGTGGAAGGGAAGAACAGATTTAAGGAACTCGATTTGGTGGACAGAGTGCCTGAAGATATATGGATGGAGGCTTGTAACATTGTATAGGAGGCAGCAACAAAAACCATCCCAAAGGAAAGGAAATGCAAGAAAGCAAAGTGGCTGTCCAATGAGGCCTTACAAAGAGCAGAGAAGAGAAGGGAAACAAAATCCAAGGGAGATAGGGAAAGTTACAGAAAATTGAATGCAGAATTCCAAAAAATAGCAAGGAGAGACAAGAGGGCCTTCTTAAATGCAAAAAAAGAGAGAGGAAAATAAAAGAAAGGGGAAAACCAGAGATTTGTTCAAGAAAATTGGAGATATTAAAGGAACATTTTGTGCAAAGATGGACATGATAAAGGACAAAAATGGTAGGGACCTAACAGAAGCAGAAGACATCAAGAAGAGGTGGCAAGAATACTTTTACTTTTAAGGTTCATTGGTTGCCATTGGAGGGAAATTGGGTATGCCAGCTTCATATATGGTATTTATTTACCCTAATTTCATGGCATTTGGTGAGATGCTGCTTTGACTCATTCCCTCCCTTTCTTCTCGGCCCTCTCTTGCCATATGTTGCCATCCAGGAATTGTAGGACTAATCCAGACTATAGAAATCTCTCTCTCTCTCTCTCTCTCTTTCTCTCTCTCTCTCTCTCTCTGTGTAGTAGCCGCAGCAGCAGTAGTAGTAATAGTAGTGGTGGTGGTGGTGGTAGTAGTAGTAGTAGTAGTAGTAGTAGTGTAGTACATATTTTAGCCATTATATAAAAATATGTACTCTATCTATCTATCTATCTATCTATCTATCTATCTATCTATCTATCTATCTATCTATCTATCTATCTATCTATCTATCTATCTATCTATCTATCTATCTATCTATCTATCTATCTATCTATCTATCTATCTATCTATCTGTATAACTGTATAACTGTATAACTGTATATCTGTTTGTGTGGTGAATAAAGTGTTTCCCAAGAATACATATGCAATTAATTCAATTCATTTAAAAAAAATCAGAAGACAGCCCTCCATTTTATAAATGTGGGATATTGTGTTTCAGTATCCATGATTCAAAATGGCAGGAAATGACTCAATATTCTTGCGAAATATGGTGCCCACATTGCCAACAGGAAAAGGAATGCCAAGCTTTACAAATCAAAGGGCAGCCCGAATGTTGATACAGTATTACCAATGTCTGCAGTCATGATGGTCTACAAGAGATCCTCTTGTGCTCCCTACCATTTACAAAGTGACATGAAGCAAGAGAAATTTCAAGAAGCAGACTCTTTTTTTCATTTCACTTCTCACCCATGCACAAAGCAGTAGTCAGGGCTGCTTTTCGATAAGTATGATCCAAAGCAGGGTCTCAAAACTATAATGTTTTGGTTGGACTGCCCCCATTTTTAGAATTCCCTTGTAGACTGTTGGGTTTGCTCTGCCAGCATAATAACATCACTGCACTCTCATGCAGGGATAATGAACTGGGATGATGTAAAGCAGGTTAATTAAGTTTACAGATGATACAAGATCTGCCAGAATGAAGTGTGCCAAGATAAGAAATTTTAAAAAGCTGCCAACAAATATATTTATGTTGCTGGAAGAATGTGAATCATTTAAATAAAGCATTTCATTTACAACTGTACATACTGTTTCATTGGGCGATGAGAAGCCAAAGTACAGTGTAGGTGTTACAATATAGTTCCTTTGCTTTAAGTGCTGGAAAACAACAGCATCAGTAAAAGCAGAGAAAATGTGTTAAAGGTGGAAAAGAAAAGAGACCTGCCTCATGGTGCAGTGGTTGAATCACTGTACTGCAGCCAAAACTGTGTTCACCACCTGGCGTTCAATCCCAGGTAGCCAGCTCAAGGTTGACTCAGCCTTCTATCCTTCCGAGGTAAAATGAGTACCCAGCTCGCTGGGGGGGGGGGCAATGTGTAGCCTGCCTAATTAACTTGTAAACTGCCCAGAGAGTGCTTGAAGCACTATGGGGTGGTATATAAGCAGCACACTTTGCTTTTTATTAGTGCTGTGATTTCTAACACATTTTACATAAAGTTTACGGATTTTTTCTGTTTCTGTATCTTCTTTCCCATAAAATTATTCCTTCCCATCTCCCACCCCACATGAATAATGAATAATGAACACATCACTAAACATACATGAAAAACATAGAAACATAATACTTCATGAAGAAAAAAAAGTGTGTGTGTGTGTGTGTGTGTGTGTGTGTGTGTGTGTGTGTGTGTGTGTGTGTGTGTGTGTGTGTGTGTGTGTGTGTGTGTGTGTGTGTGTGTGTGTGTGTGTGTGTGTGTGTGTGAGAGACAGAGAGAGAGAGAGAGAGAGATATCCAGGTTCAAATATACAGATAATATGCATAATTTATGCTAGTATAGCATTATGATTCATACAGCTGAAAAATACTGAAATTCATCTCAGATTCATATCTTGTGTTAAATGCTGTTATCATCCCCATGTAAGAAATCTTATCATATTAAACTATTCGACTTTCACAGAAGTAATACACTTTCATTTTGGCCACCTCCAGGGAAAACCAATGGCTAAAATATGTACTACACATAAATTGCTAAAATACATATTACGGAACTGAATGAAATCATCTTAGTTCTTCTCAACAACACATATCTTCTAAACACATGAAAGTATAATGGTACTGAAACCTCCATTTACAGTATACCAACTTCTGCCCCAGTCACTGAAAACCAAGTGAATTTTAACAGCACTTTTGAAATATTGTCAGAAATTCTGAGTCTCCAGAATAAATAGCGGCTGTGTAACATTGGGTTTCCCTGAGAAGAATCATTCATTCATTCATTCATTCATTCATTCATTCATTCATTCATTCATTCATTCATTCATTCATTCAATTTTAGCGCTTAAGCTCTACTCTGCATATCTAACAGCAGTTAAAAACACTGTTACCCACAAGGACATAAATAATGAGATCCAAAAAACAAATTTTTAATTTCTATTGTTGTTGTTGTTGTTGTTGTTGTTGTTGTTGTTGTTGTTGTTGTTGTTGTTGTTGTTATTATTATTATTATTATTATTATTATTATTAAATGAACTACAACATAAACATAAAATACATAAACCAAAATACAAATCAACTGTGTTCTCCAGCATCATAATCGGGACCTCTTGCAGTAATCTTCTTCCATTGTCTTTCTTCTTCTTCTTCTTTCATTGTCCTCCAGAATTGCATTGATTTCTGATTTAGAGCTTTCCCTTTTCCTCTTGTTAGCACATATTCAAGAAATCTGCCCCATATATCATAAAATTTATTATTTTTCATCTCTTCTTTCTCAACCTTTAAATTACAACTTATTATTTATAGCAATGTTCCATATTTCCACATTCCAATTTTGAGTTCCAATTCCTAGCTATTATTAATCTGCTGTTAATAAATTGGTAATCAACTCTCTAGTTGTCATATCATATTTCACATTCTCAAATATTGATAACAGAGCTATCTCAGGATTAGATTCTATATCTTCACATATGTCATTTAATTCTTTAAAGATTACTTTGCAAAATCTTTGTACTTTTTCACATTCCCACCACATATGAAAGTATGTACCAATTTTCTTCTCACATTTCCAATAGATATTCAGATAACTAGCATTAATTTTATTCAATTTTATGATCAAGAAAACATTAAAAACCTAGAATATCCCCAAAAAGAAAGAAACCTGGACTATCAATGAAAATTGATTTTCTTAACATTTTCCTCATTCCCCATTCTTCTGTATCCTGCTCTACTTCACTAAAAATGCCCCATTGATCCTGATGGATGACAACAGACATAAGGCTTCATTTCAGAATTAGTGTTGCTGACCAATACTCCACTTTTAGACTATACTGTCCAACTTCAATGTGCCAGTATAAGTTAATTTACATATTTATGTATATAGTCTTCTTTGTAAGGTTATGTAGATGACTAGAAATCGTAACAGTAGTGTGTGTGCGTGTTCGTGTTGCTCATATTTGATTGTTCCTACTTTTGAAAAGTCTTGAGCAGATATTGGTGATTTGTACTTCTTCCATGCATTCCCAAAACAAAACATACAACCTAGTAATAAAATTCAGTGCTGGCTTACAACTTTGTCACTTTATATTTTATATTTGGGTGTTGCAGGCTGATATCTGGTAGTAAGCTGCAATTTGGTAGGTCAACTACTCTACAGTGAGGTCTTGACTTAAGAACGACTTGAGTTAAGAACATTTTGACTTAAGAACTGCTCTCATAGGAAAATATTGACTTGACTTAAGTACTTAGATTTGAGTTAAGAACTGAAAAAAACCATGTGGGAGGCAGGGAAAGTGCAAAATTTGAACTTTCAGTTAACTGTTGGCCAGTGAAAAGGGTGCCTGTCTGCTTCCTCACTCCTCCCAGCGTTTAGAGAGTGGATTGGGAGACAGTCTTCAGACTGCCTGGTACTGTACTGCCTGGACTGTATTTTCCCTGCCTTCCCTGAACCTTTCTTGACCTAAGAAAAAAAGAAACAAAATATCCCCCTGTAGTGGTCGAAGGCGGAATAGCAGCTTCCCATTAGTTTCTATGGACGGAAAAGAGCAGATACGGATCAAATGGTTCTCAATGCATTCCTATGGGAAATGCAGATTTGACTTGAGAACTTTTTGACTTGAGAACTGCCTTCCAATACGGATTAAATTCTCAAGTCAAGACCCCACTGTATAAGTTCCACTACTCTATAAGTTCCATTGACTCAATAGGCCCACTCTGGTTGCAAGATATTACAGGTTTCAGACAATGTACAGAGGTGCCTCGGTTTACGAATGCCTCGTTTTACGTAATTTTCTGTTTACGAACCAAAATCCATAGAAAATAATGAGGGAAAGCATCACCAAAATGCAGACAAAATAGATTTACATAAATATAAATTTGCTAATTTATATGCATAAATTTAGAAATAAGTGTCATAAATTAAACATAATACATCTTAGCAGAATGGGGAAAAAACAGGTGGCTTGTGTGTCTACTCCATCTGCTGCTAAGTGGTGATAACTTCAAAGCTCCTTCTGTTCCTTCTTGATAGTTCCCCATCTTTCAGGGAGATTTGGACTGTAGAGCCCTTCAAATAAGGGACTGTCATCTTAATAGTCTTTTAAAATACAGGCTATTCTCTCTAAAGTAAGATACATGGCCATCTGGCTGTGTTTGGGTTCTTGGGCCACAAAACTGCATATAATCTTTTCAACAACATTATAAATTCCATAATCTTAGCTTTCATATTCCTGTATGGGCATTTGATGTTCCAATTATTTCTCTTGATGATTTGCCCTACACCCAACAAAGAAGTATGTTCACTATGCTCTTTGTCCTCATAAATTTAGACTGTTTCAACTCAACAAGATGCCTCAAAAGGGAGTTTAGTAGCCTTGCAAGATTCCATATCTTCATCCAAGGGCAAGATAAGAAGCTTTTTCATCCTTTGGATGAACAGATGTTTGGTGCTTCTCAGCCCTGTCTCCTCCAGTGAGTGCCTGCTCAGAGGCAGCACCCTGGCTTCCCTGCCCTGGCTCTTGATGAGCAGTGGTTAGTGCCCATCTTTAGTTAAGACATACAGTGCTGCAGATTCTGAAATGTCTGTGAAATAAAAATAGCAGTGTATTCGCGAAGGCTTTCACGGCCACAATCTGATTGTTGTTGTGGGTTTTTCGGGCTCTTTGGCTGTGTTCTGAAGGTTGTTCTTCCTAACGTTTTGCCAGTCCCTGTGGCCGGCATCTTCAGAGGACAGCACTCTGTGCACTGGTGTAGTTGGCGAAACGTTAGGAAGAACAACCTTCAGAACACGGCCAAAGAGCCCGAAAAACCCACAACAACCAAAAGTAGCAGTCATTCCAGCTTTATGTAAATCATGGGATCTGTACAAATTGAACAATTTAAACAAGTTGCACAATTATGTACCAAAAAAACAACAACCCCTGGGCAAATAACTTGTTCAAAACATTGTTTTTTGTGCTGAAAGATGCATAGTCCTTGCCACAAGAAGATAGATATAGCAGTTCCTCCTCTTCACTTCTAAGGATGAGACAAGTGAGACTGTTAATATCTTCTCCAGAGTTTAAGGGCGAAGTTCAAAGAAGTAGTGATTCCAAACTTTGACAAAAGGAACTTAATCTGTTGCAGGCTCCGACACGAATGCTCTGAGAATCTTCTGAACACAGAGCTGCTATGCAAAACGTCATTTGCAGCTGTTCTCTTTCACTGGAGTAATGGCTCCTTTGTGGATGAATCTTTCATATCATAATCATTATTCTGCATGGTAATATCCTGTGATTGAAACACAGTAAAAAGAGCGGTAATGCGGAGAGGCGGGCACCAGGTTTTCCCCTTAGTGGCACAGTGCTACAGAGCAGGATATTCAGAGTGACAGCTTGAAAGGCTCAGCTGCCGAAGGACTTTGTAATAGCTAGTCTCTGGAGGCTGTATTGCCAAGTGAACTAAAATGCTCCCAGCACAACCAGATCAGAGAACAAAACATTTGGTTTGCCACCAGACAGTGTACACTCCTCCTTCAGTGAGTGAGCCATTGTAGCTGAAATACAGCTTGTTTCAGTTGTTCCATATAGTCACTTGTTTTGAATTCTCATCTAATTATACAGAACTGTTATTGGGAAATTGCAATACTGAAAATTGAAGCGATCTTTGAATTTTTTATGATCAGTGCAGGCATCATGCCTCCTGAGGTAGGTAGATGTAATACTTAATTAGCAAGGAGATGGGGATGGGGCTTATAAAGCATATGTGTACACTCATCTGTATTGGGTTGATTAAATAAATGAGCCTCAGTGAATTTATTGGTCCTAAGTAGAAGTAAATACTCCTTTCTTTCTTTTATTTTTTGGCTCAAAAGGAAGGGAAAAAAACCAGTCTGTCAACATTCAGGAATTTTAGTGTGCATGGCTACAAAACAGCATTTTTTTTCAGCAGTAAGAACAAGAAAGATCTAAACAGAAATATGTTTGGGTAGGTAATTAGCTCTTAATACCTGTATGCTGTTTATTGCAATCCTCATGGCATATGTGGTACGAAGATGTAGAAAACAATCGCACCAGAAATCCCTTTGTTATAATGTGCATTTTTATTACTATGTGGAAATTACCCAATGAAGTCTTATAGATTGCCTCAGTTATTATTTCTCTGTTTATTAGTTACATTTCTATCCCATCTTTTTTTCAATGAGCTAGAATCAGCTTTTATATGATTTGCCTGCACCTGAGAGATAGCTGAGGCTACAAGAGAGAGAGACTGACCCAAGATCACCCTGTACATTTCATGGTTTGTTGGGCATTTGAACCAGGATTTCCCAAATCCCATATTCTAACCACTGTGTAACACTAGAACAAAGCCACTGAAATAAAAGAACTTAAGGGATTTTATTCTCATGCACCAGGATGGCATATTTTAGTTCTTGAAGTAACATGTTGTTACTAAACCCACAGAGAACTAAATATATAGGCAGTCTGCTGCATAGGTTTCCAGATGGGTGCTTACCTCCCTAGAATCCAAATGTGTTGATTATGTTAATATAGAGAAACAGATGCACTGTATTTTAGTGGCAGAAATTATGCATGCTAGTTATGCTAGCATACCCCTACACAGCTTTGCTCCTGCGTCAAAAAAAATCTTATAAACATTTTGATGTGTGGCACTGTCCCCTAAGTTGTAAATAGTGGTCCTAAGTATTCACCACTAGCCATATATAACATTAAGTTTTGCTTTAATGTAAAACTTCCTATCCTCCCCCCCCGTGAGGTCCTGAGGTTTTCTAGGGTACCCTTTTGCCCAGAGAAAAAGGTTAGGAGCCTGAGGATGGGAAATGGGGAGTCTTTAAATTGAAAAAAATCCCTGCCAGCAGTCCTGCCACCAGATCCGGAGCACCAGCAGCAATTTCCCAATATTAAAGGCTCCCCTAGTACTGCCAAGGTAAAAGGGATAAATAAGAAGAGGAGATGGGAGGTTTAAATTAAATGGAAATAAAATTAACCTAACTGGGTGATGAGCTCATCACCATTTGCACTCAGTGGATTCCAACCAAAAATTACCCCCCCCCAAATCTGCTGCATCTTGCTATTGTATTGTGATACTTTTTTGACCCTACCAAATGTAAAGGGTTAAAAATAATATCCCTGCTGTTTTCTTGGCAAACAATGATGCTGAGCAGCAGAAGTGGCATCCTCTGTTTCTCAGTCGTCGTCATTTAGTCATTTAGTCGTGTCCGACTCTTCGTGACCCCATGGACCAGAGCACGCCAGGCCCTCCTGTCTTCCACTGCCTCCCGGAGTTGGGTCAGATTCATATTGGTTGCTTCGGTGACACTGTCCAACCATCTCATCCTCTGTCATCCCCTTTTCCTCTTTCCTTCACACTTTCCCAACATTGTCTTTTCCAGGGAGTCCTCTCTTCTCATGAGATGGCCAAAGTATTGGAGCCTCAGCTTCAGGATCTGTCCTTCCAGTGAGCACTCAGGGTTGATTTCCTTTAGAATTGATAGGTTTGTTCTCCTTGCAGTCCAGGGGACTCTCAAGAGCCTCCTCCAGCATTACAATTCAAAGGCATCAATTCTTCAGCGGTCTGCTTTCTTTATGGTCCAGCTCTCACTTCCATACATCACTACAAGAAAAACCATAGCTTTGACTATTTGGACTTTTGTTGGCAAGGTGATATCTCTGCTTTTTAAGATGCTGTCAAGGTTTGTCATCACTTTCCTCCAAAGAAGCAGGTGTCTTTTAATTTCGTGGCTGCTGTGTCCATCTGCAGTGATTATGGAGTCCAAGAAGTAAAATCTGTCACTGCCTTCATATCTTGCCCTTCTATTTGCCAGGACGTGATGGGGCCAGTGGCCATGATCTTAGTTTTTTTTATGTTGAGTTTAAGACCGTTTTTTGCACTCTCCTCTTTCACCCTCATTACAAGGTAGATTGGTGCTATTCAAAAGGACCCTGGGATTCTCAGTGAGTTCAGGAATAAGAGAAATGTACATTGTAATCTTTCACTAACCTTAAACATTTGCACAATACTAATTTTACAGCTAACCTTTGATGCGTAAGAATACAGATGGGGTGAGAAAAATACAACCTGCTCAATGCAAGTTTTAAAAACAACAACAACAACAGTGCTATAGAATGGATTAAACCTTCCTGGCGGATAATGTTTTCAGTAGGTGATGGTGAAAGAGGATTTGTTTCACTTTAAAAACTATTAATTAAGCCTCTTCATTGATTGATCCATCATAGAACACATAGCACATAGTGTGCTGTATCACTTGTGGAAGTTGGCAAATTGATTTACCTAGCCATACTCTTCAGCAAAGTGACCAGGAGGTGGGGAGGGGAGCAGAATCTATTTGACACTTGGGATAATTACAGGTTTCCTGCTGAAAGAAGCTTGCAAGTGGAGATGAAGGTTCCTGAGCTAATCTGTTTCTCTTACCATGTATCTGTGGAATCCTTTTAATCTGATTTTAGCCAAACAAAAAACACCTGAAGTCTGGGAGACTAAAGGGGACAGCATATAAGATGGGTGTGCAATACCGGTCTCAGCAGGCAGTTCATACCACTTTTCCTGAAGTGTTCTGCCCCCTCAGATGTGTACATTTGAGTGGTGGTGGGGGAGAACTTGGTACTGAACACACCCAGAAATGTCCAAGGAAAAATTGGGAGGGAGGAATGAGGAAGAAGAAGAGAAATTATAACTGCTGAATATAGGTAACCAAAAATAGTTAAAAGTTGTAGGTAGAAGAACTCTATCAATGAGATGGAGACTAAATGCTGAAGGAACCACTTGCCTGAAATCCAGATCAAGTTTATTTTAAAGGGAAGGAGAAGCATTGTGATTTTGCTCCCTCTCATCTTTTCAGTTGTAACAGAAAAAAAAAATTATATGCATCTAGAGTTCTGTGATATTACCCATAGAGTGTCTCTGTGAAAAGAGGCTAAATCATGATATAGCCCCCTTATGAGGCATTCTGAGTGGGAAGAAAATAGCTGCCTTACTGACATGACAGATGAGTCTTTTTTTAAATTAACAAATATCTCACTATCAGTTCTGCAGCATAGAAGAACATAGGCACAGGGCTTGGAAAACTAATGTTTTAGAGTACAATTCCAAGTCTTCAGCCAGCCTGGCCAGTGGCCATCTTAAATGAAGAATTCTGGGAGTCATAATCCTTTTTTTTTCAGAAGCAGTGGGTATGAGGGTTGGGTTCATACATGGGCCCAACTTCACTAACCCTGCCCCCTGAAGCTCACACGGGCCAGGTCACCTTGAAACTCTCCTCAATCCTGTGCTGAGTGGGAGGCCTAGGGCAATTCTATGCATGCTGATTTGAATGCCAGTGGAAACCTCTACATAACTGTGATTTTGCTTTATCGAGTCTCCGAGTTATGTAAACATTTGTACCTGCATTCCAGCAAACATCAGTGTTGTTGCAACACTCTCTGGATCTTGTGGGGCTATCTTCTTTTTATGAGTTTTGCAAACACAATGAACTTTACAAAGACATAAAATCTTTTTTTCCTTTGTCTCAAGTAATTGAACAACAACAACAATCATAGAAACACAACTCAAACTGAATGCTACAAAATATATGCTATTGTAAGTTCCACTAGGCCAGAGCATTGGGAAAAATGAAGTCAGGAATAAAGTTCCATATATCTTTATTGCAGAATAAAAGCAGAAGATCCACAGCACAATGGAAATTACTCCAGGTGTGCAGTCTTTAAGCCCCTTGGCTGATAAGGGATTTCATCATCCTTGGAGGGAAGAGCAGCTCCTGCCCTCTCCAGTTCTCCTCTCTCTTTCTCAACTGAAATACCGACAGGCCTTTCCTAAGATTCTCCTACCTGCTCGGCTGAATCAATGATTACACAGAGGTTAAACTGCTCTCAGCTTATTTGAGAGTCACCAGAATCACACAAAATGGAACTAATGTCCATTTAACTTTGCTTAAGATTGAGTGGTTCCATTTATTTGACAGGTGGATTAAGTTTAAACTTTGGGTCATTCCTATACTTACAATGCGAAGTAAGGAAAGAAAGCAAACACCTAGCTAATTGTATGGCCATTAGTTTGGATGGGTTCAAAAAAGGGTTAGACTAATTCATAAAGGGTAACCCTGTCAGTGGCTATGAATCATGGTGGTTATTTATCACCTCCAGTTCCTACTGGATTTTGTCCTTGCTGGAAAGAGAATATGGCAGGGACCCTGAGGTTTCCTCACTGTGTTCACCCAGAGCTTAGTCTTTATTTGAAAAAAAGAACCCCCCTGCTTATATCAGAAATAACAGAGTCCCAGCCCTGTAGTTCTAGGAGTAGAAAGCATCTGACTTAATCATCCTTTTGGGTACAAAGAAATGGCTATACACCAAGTTTAAATTTCTCCTGTCCCATAATTCCCATGAAGTGTGTGGAAACTATCTCTTGGCAAGGCTGGTTTCCAGCAGTCCTGAATCCCACTCCTGGCTGCAAACGTGTTTGTGTGGTATTTTGCATATACCCGTACCCTGTTCCCTTCTCTGTCACAGGCAGGGCATAGGCCACAATGAGTAAAAAATCTCATTCTGACTATGTGTCCCAGGAATAAAGTTTGGTGGAAAGGTAGTATGAAAATTATTAAATAAGTTCATACATAAATGAAAAGAAAAAAGAGGGTGGATTCACTCATGTTTGGAACCCATCATTAAACAAGAATGCTGTGCAGAAGGCATTTTAATAGCATGCCATTTCCGTATCACCTGGTACTGTTAAGTATCCTACTTCACTGCTTAGCAGTAGAAAGAGGACGCATAGGTGAAAGGACTGCATATTATCTCAGTGCCAAAATGCTCCTGGAGTGAAAACTTTCTTTTTTCAGTTAAAGAGCAAAAGGCAGATCTTCTACTGGTGAAGTTGGAAAACATTCTTTTCTTAGACTACAACTGACAGGATGCCACAACCAGTCTAGCTACTGGGAGTAGCTTTTGCAAAGATGATGGAAATGGGAATTCCTTCTCCCTAGTTACTTGTCTTCATACATGATTTTTGACAGTAGTCCATGAACCTTTTCCCGTGTCTTGTGTAGTAGAAAGATCATTGTTATACTGAACTGCAATTTTAGAAACCAAGTGAAAACAGTAAAACTTACTTCTGCACAACCACTTATCAACGTAAGTAAGATCCCCTTCCATTTCTTAATTTCCTAAGTCTTAACATCTTGGTCTTTGCTTATCTTTATGTTGTCTGATATTGTTTGTTTTACATTTTGTTTTATATTCGGAATGTAAGCCACTCAGAGTAGATTCATCAAATCGTGCTGGACAGGGTAAAAGCAATAAATAAATAAGTAAATAAGTAAATAAGTAAATAAGTAAATAAATAAATAAATAAATAAATAAATAAATAAATAAATAAATAAATAAATAAATAAATAAATAAATAAATAAATAAATAAATAAATAAATAAATAAATAAATGGAAGAACAATTTCTTGATAGCCTGTCAGTTACTTGGGCTGTACAGAGCTTTATTGACATCAGGAAAATCCAGAGCTCAGGTTTCATTCATTTTTTTAGCCAGGCTGTGAGTCTTGCTGATATCTTTATACATCCTCTATGAGCTGATTGACTTATGACTGAGAAATTGTGCAGTGTTTACAAGCCCTTAGTGGTATTATTGGAGAGCTCACCTAATTAATTTCTGCTTCATCCCAACAAGAGAGCTATCCATTTTCCATCATTTATTGGAATGTCTCATTTGAACTCTTAAGCCTGAGCTGAACTCTCCAAAAATCCATTGCAATTTGCTCGTAGGTCAATCCTTATCTATATTATAAGCAGTGTTGAGATTGCAGTGCTCAGCATGCTATTCAGTGCATCATCACTGCCAGGCTATCTCTGTCTAAGAACAAACAGAGCTGGCAGGCCAGTGGAAGCTGGCCAAGAGTACTCTGACCCACTGAAGCCACCTGGGCATTCAGTGCCAAAGAAGGGTTAAGATGTTATCTTAGGCATGCACCTGCTCCTCACCAGTCCACAGATCCTCTTCTTGTTTAGCACCAAGTTTATAAGGCCTCCTGTAGCCCAGCATCCAGGCACCAGTCAGGGATTTGCAACATTCGCCAACTAATGAAGGAAGGAAATAGGAAGGAAATAAATCACTATACTGGTGGACAATTGTTGTCAAACTCTGACCAGCAGCTGTTTTCCAGGGTTTCTGGCAGGATTCTTTCCTACTCCTGCCTGTGATTTCCTGGTGGGGCACATGCTTTGCATGCAGTTTCCCCACCAGGAAATCACAGGGAAGGCAGTTTTCATGTGAATGTTTGTAAAACCTGGTAATGCCCAAAAGGCAAATGAAGTGAATTCAAACCATCCCTAGTTAGTAGAAGACTAGAGTTAACATAGATCAAGTGCCAATGAATTGCCATCACATTCACTAGTGACTGATTCTTGTTACTGACTCTCCTCAATACCAGTAATGGTACTGTGACTGGAGGTTCTCAGTGTGGTGTAGTGGATAAAGGGATGGACAAGGACTCTGGAGAAAAGGTTTCGAATCCCCACATGACTATGGAAACTGATTGGGGGAGTGGAACTTGTAAAACCATTCCTTAAATATCTCACTTACCTTGAAAACCCTGTTAGGGTCAAAATTGTACAATTGCTAGCAGTAAAAAGAAATTGTTTCTGTATCAAAAGCACAACATTTTATGTGAACAATATTTCAGCCTAAACCCTTGTAGGCAAAATATCTATCTGATCAGTCTGGAAAAGCAGTGTTGCTTTCTTTTTTTAAAAGAACTGGTGGAGTGTGAAATATAAATTGTTGTTAAGATTCAGATGTTTTTGCATGGTTTACTTAGACACTGATTGTCTTTGGCACAACATGTTCTTTTTAGTACTGCCTTTAGCAAATAAATAAAAGTGTGGGAAACCAGCCTCAGGTGATGCCAGGTTTTGCCTTAGAAAATCGGAGGTTATTCCTGTTGCTTCAACCATTAATTTTGCTCAGACACGTGCACACGGGAGTGCATGTGTTATATGACTGGTTATGAAATCGACACATATTTGTTGCTACCTGGAGAATCATAACCACACTTTATGGCTTTGTAGTCTATGTGTATATGTTTTAATTATTTACTTTTGGAGTTTCCGTGCCCCTCTCAATATTACAAAATGAGTCCCCCACCCTACCCTAAGCAGACAGGTTAAAAAAAAAGGACTAGGTTTAATTAGCTACAATAGGATTGATTGCTAAGTATATTTTCAGTTATACACACTTTTCTTATAAATTGGACTTCAGATATGACAACAAGATATATGTGGATATGTGTTGTGGGAGGGGGAACAGTAGTACATTCTGGTGGACAGTAGAAACAAAGGGCTTTAGTAGTTGTAGTAGGGCATGATTCTTTCACCATGATTAAGATTACATGGCAGGAAGCCACACATGCTAACATGTAATTCTTCACAATATTAAATTGACTGGCCGGGTAGCTCACTGAGTTGATTACCTGGCTGGAGAGCCAGATGCTATGAGTTTGATTCCACACTGTACCTCCAAAAATAAGAGCCAGCTTCTCTTGTCTTGTGCAAGCTGCCCAGTCTGAGAGCACCCTCAAAAAGAAGGAAATGGTAGACCTCTTGATTGGTGAGAAGGGTCGCTATAAATCTGAATTGACTTAGCAGCACACAATTGTTAATTTTTACCTCTCATGAAGCCCACACAGTGTGTTTAAAATATTATAGGGTGATTTTAATTTTTTACTTTTATTTTTTTGCCTTGGAAGAGCTTGGTCATATGTATCAGCCGGAGAAGTAGAAAGAAGGGTGAAACAATTTGGGTGTAGAGATGTGATAAAATGTGTGGCAGAATATGTGCTAAAAAGTTGATCTGCATGGGCTGGTTGTCAGAAGACAGGGCTATTTTTAATGTGTGTGGGGATTTTTATCACAGCAAAAATAGCTATGAGAAAGAGACACGTCCTGTATATGCAAATTCAAACCTTTAGTTGATTAAAGATCATTTAATGATTAAAACTGACATTCAAAATATATACACACATCCTCTTTATGCACACATATCTGTGAGGAATGAGGCAGGGACATCCTAGTTAATGCTGCCATGCCATTCTGCATCCAAACATCCAGGAAGAATTTCCCCATTCTTGCTTGGCAGTGAATGTAGGGGGAGTGGTGTTAGAGCTAGAAGAGGGAGGGGAATGAATAACGGGAGACACAGCAAATTATAGAAAGCGAAGGAGGATCCTTAGGGGGCATAGAAGAGGATAAAAGGGAAGAAGAGAAAGGAAAAGGTAGATAAGGAGGAAAGGTACCAGAGGAGAAGGACAGTTGTAAGGATGCTAAAGAGGAACCAGATTGGGAAGCTTATCAAGCCAAAGTGGAGACGCCGAGGGTGTCTGATCCCTGTAATGGCTAGGAGTTATTAGAAAGAGAGGACCCATGGACTAGGGAACTGGTAAAATTGTGAGTGGAGGCTGAGGGCTTGCGTTGAGCAAAGCTACTTAGAATGCTCTCCTTTTGGAGGTGGGGGGGGGATGAGAGAGATGAGAAAGGAGAAGAGAGCAAAAGGGGTGGCACATGATCTGTTGCCAGCTCCTCAACATCCTGACCCAGCTCCCAAGGGAGAGTTTACCAATTCTTTCAGCTAGGAGAGAAGGGGGAAAGTGGGCCAAGTCTTCTCAAGTGGTGAGTAAGTCTTGCCATAAGCCATCCCTGCTGTGGCATGCCTTGCCTAGCGTACCTCCAGGTGTTGGAGGAGCAAGGGATGCCCCCTCTGAAGAAATAAAAGGGGAGGTGGTGGCCATAAAGGTTCAAGTTTGTTGTTGATGTTCCTATTGTATCACCCAGTTCAAGTTTAATATATCGAAAGTACTTACTGTGGCCAGTCATGGATCAAGGTATTGAAGACAACAAAACTTGGGAAGGCTCAGGACTACCAGGGTAAATTATAGTACATATTTGTTGCAGTATTTAATGATGGCAGATGGAATCTTCACATGATGACAGTAATTCAAAATGACAATAAACTACTGCATGCATTATGGCTGCCATGTGGATCAGCTGTCCCACAGAAGCTGCTGCAAACAGCTTCCATGAAGCTGTTGAAATGTATACTTTGTGAAACAATGTGGGGGGGGGGAGAGAAACTGAAAAGTTTAAAAGTGAAGATGCTTGCAAAGATTCTTCTATAGAGAATGTTATTACTCATTGTGCAGTAATTAAGGTTATTCCCATAGCAACTTATCAGTTCAGCAGCAGACGCTGAGAATTTGTATGCACCATAGTAAAAGTATATTTCTAATTTTAGCACACCCTCTGTTCAGTGAGCCTCATTTTCTGGCATTTTTAAGATTATGAAGGAAAGCTTGGAATTGTTGCGAGGGTCCCCCTTCTTAGAGGGCAGCAGTTTAGAGCAAAACCATACCTTGCCTCTGTCCAAATGCTCCACAACCACCACCATCATTTTGATAGATCTCTCAGATGAACAAGAAGCTTTGTGTTGAAAGCTGCTCATGACTTTTTTTGAATTGAATCATTTTGAGGCACTGTTATTGTGACATCTGCTAACTTAGTACTTCCCCAGCAATGCTCACCTGTTCAAATTAGTAGTTTGTTTAGTAGTTTGTTTTGAAGCTGATTCTCCCTTCCACCTCAAAAATGTACAGTGGGGTCTTGACTTGAGAACTTAATCCGTATTGGAAGGCGGTTCTCAAGTCAAAAAGTTCTCAGGTCAAATCTGCATTTCCCATAGGAATGCATTGAGAACCATTTGATCCGTATCTGCTCTTTTCCGTCCATAGAAACTAATGGGAAGCTGCTATTCTGCCTTCGACCACTAGAGGGGGATATTTTGTTTCTTTTTTTCTTAGGTCAAGAAAGGTTCAGGGAAGGCAGGGAAAATACAGTCCAGGCAGTACAGTCCCAGGCAGTCTGAAGACTGTCTCCCAATCCACTCTCTAAACACTGGGAGGAGTGAGGAAGCAGACAGGCACCCTTTTCACTAGCCAACAGTTAACTGAAAGTTCACATTTTGCACTTTCCCTGCCTCCCACATGGGTTTTTTTTCAGTTCTTAACTCAAATCTAAGTATGTAAGTCAAGTAAAAATTTTCCTATGAGAGTGGTTCTTAAGTCAAAATGTTCTTGACTCGAGCCGTTCTTAAGTCAAGACCCCACTGTATGCAGAATATCCTGATCACAAATAGAGCCTTAAAATTTTGTTCTTATATGTCCTGCTGTCCCTGGCTGGAAGGTTCTGGCTGTTATAGTTTAAAATACAATATTTCTGTCTCATACATCCTGAGTCCCGTCTGGTTTTCATTCCAGTATCATGAGAAACACCTGTTAGTGTTTTGTGTATACTGTACAGACACATTTCCTTAATGCAGTTTTTGTGAGGCATAGGTTGCAAATAGCTGAGTGTTCAACTCTGGGCTTTCTAAGGAACACAACTAACTAAACATTAGTTCTCCTGAAAGCATCCCATAGTCTTGGTTGCATAAAATGACAGAAGTGACAAATGATACATTTGTTCTCTATGGGGCTTACTTCCTCTAGTGTTCAACTACTTAGTGTAATTAATACTGTATGTCTGATTAGTGAAGATTAATACATGCACCTGAGAAATCTTTCTTTCTTGCATGGTAGAGAGAACCTGAGGAAGAAGGTTAACAGCCATATCTCCCCTAGGAAAACAGGTCTCTCTGAATGATTCACTTGGTGTTGTGTCCCATTTGTGCTACTGCAAGACAAAGACTCAAGAATTGTTGGCACCAAGAGTCTTGGCATTTCTTATACATAAAAAGCTGCCCACCAGTTCAGCTGAGATTAATATATTCTGCTTTTTAGTTCTTTTTTGTTGGAGTGATGCTGTCAAAATCAGCTTAATGAATCAAACATTATGGAAAAAAGCAACATCAATTTCCGTCAATTTTTCTGCACCTTCTCCTGTGAATGAGGTGTGCTTAGAGCCTGAGGAAGTAGATTTAATCCATGAAAACTTGCTATTTGTTTAATTTTTTTGTGATCCAATAGAAGGTATGACCTACTTTGTATTTGTGTAATCTTCGGGACCACAGCAGGTTTTTCCTTGTTCTTTCTACATTATGGACAGGATCCAGAGACCTCTTTACAGAAAGGGATGGGAAGAACCTGACTTCCTCCTGTTTCACCAGCCATCACACCACCATAAAAATGCTGTATTGAAGGGCAGGCCCAGCTCTGCAATTATTTATTTATATATTTATTTATTTATTGGACTTATATACCGCCCTATAGCGCTACAAGCACTCTCCGGGCAGTTTACAATTTAATTATACAGGCTACACATTGCCCCCCCCCAGCAAGCTGGGTACTCATTTTACCGACCTCGGAAGGATGAGTCAACCTTGAGCCGGCTACCTGGGATTTGAACCCCAGGTCGTGAGCACAGTTTTAGCTGCAGTACAGCGTTTTAACCACTGCGCCACGAGGCTCATCATTAGGCAAAAGGAAGTGGCCATCCCAAACAGAAGCTACCCGCTAATGCTCTGGAGATATGCTACGTCACTTTGCAGTCTGCTTTACATATGTAGCAGAAACAAATTCTATTTGAGTCTCAGTACCTTCTTTCACCTATATTTGACTGTGTTTTAAATAATTATAGTCTTGTGAAAACAGTGAACTAAACATGTAAATGTGGGCATCTTCCACATAGCTGTATATCAGAACACAGAATAGGAAAGACACACAAAGGCCATTATTGGCCTGATAATTAGGAATGCATGGCACACATTGTGGAGGGAATTAGGAAAACAAGAACAAAAAGAGTTTGTTTGTGGGGGGGGCAGGGAGAGGGGGAGAGATCAAAGCCATGACTGCAACATTTTAGGAATTATCCCAGTCAGACTCAGGAGAAATTGAATGATGACAGAGCAAAGCCTTCCCCCCCAATAGTTTTGAAATGGTCATATTGATTGAAAGGGCCATTAGACTAGGATCAGAAAGGATTTGAAAATCCTTAAGGTGCCTTGTTGTATGGTCTGAAAAAGAGACTATCAATGCATGATAGACTTTGACAAAGACAGGATACTTCAGTCAAGTAACCCATAGCTACTATCTGGTTTGCAAATTGCTTTCTATTTCTCACCAGAGTGGATTTAATTTAAATGAAATCAGTTTAAATCATGATTTAAATCACTATTTAAAATTTTAAAATCTGATTTTTGGAGAGACAATTTGAATTAAAAAATTATTCTAAAATTTAAATTGTGGTTTAAATCAATTTTTTTAAAAAAGAAGTCATTGATTTTATCCATCCTGTGTCTCATGATATAGAGATCTTTGTCTTGGGGTCCCATTCTACTTCGGAGTAGCCGGCTTCAAGAATTTGCTGCATGTTTAATTGCTCCATGAAAGTAGCAGTGGGACTTGCAAGTGCATTATCTGAGAATGTATGTAGTTTGATTTCCTTTGCCCAGTCTGCTTGAGAGAACCAGGAGGAGCTCATACAAGTCAGTATCTTCTGGCCTGACTCAGTGTGCAGTTATTTTACTTACTGCAGGCAGAGGGAGAAAGAGAGGGGGAGACAGACTGAGAATTGTTGGATGTATTTAAGGTTTATGGGATTGTGCGGGACGTACTGAAGATTAAAGAGGACTGGAAAGCCAAATGAGCACTGTGTTAACTTTGCCTTGATAACAGGATTTGTGCTGCCGTCTGCTGCAAAAGATAAGACAAATGGGATAGTAGTTGACCAGCTGAAAAGTTTGAGAAGGTAATATTCACTGCCAGAAGTAAGAACAGAGGCTACAGTCTCGATTCTCTTTCATTTTAGCTCTTTATAGCAAATGCAATTTATTTAGTATCAGGCTGGAAAAAAAGTGGAAAGCCATGGCCTGTAGCAAATAATCTCATCTTAACCATTTTCCTTGTTATCTCACCACGTATGGGGTGTGTGTGAAATCTTCAGTAGGTCAATAATGTATGGTAGCTCTTTCATTTTAGGCCATCATTATCCCAGTGATTTGCTCATTATGATGAGGTGAAAAGACTATTCCTACCTAAATGCAGAAATTTTCATCCCATATGATCCTTTGATACTTCTCAAACAATGAACTCAATCTCTTCATGATTCCTTAATAGTGGCTACCATTGGGGATGAAACCTGTCAGATGAAATGAGATGTCATACAAACAGAGAAATATTATTTTGCATGATCTGTTTTTTTCTAAATGGAAAGATAAAGACCAGGACCTAAATCCAATAGCTACTCCCAGCCAGAACAAATGGGTCCACTGTTATGTAAATCCAACTGATTGAATAGGTCAGAGGTGGTTCAGGCAGACATTTGGATTCAAACCACTGTCGGTAAAAACAAGGACTAGTTCCTGTTCTGGGTTACTACCTTTTTAGAACAGCCTTGAGAAACTGGAACATGTCCAGGGAAGAGTGAACAATAAAGTACAGATGTCCTGTGAGCAATGATTGAAAGAGATAGGTTTGTTTAGATTTGGGAAAACATGATTAAAGTAAGACATGTCACTGCTTTCAAATAGCTAAAGGGCTGCCTTCTAGGTGATGGAACAGACAAAAATTTTGTTGCCCCCGAAGGCATGATGGAAACTAATGGGTGGAAAGAGCTAAGAAGCAGAATTTTAGCTCTCATCCTAACATCAGAAGCTTTCAAACAGTAAAAGTGCTGGATAGTGAGGCAGGCTGCATTGGGAAGGAGTAGGCACTAGATGTGTTTTAAGCATTGGCCAGACAGCAATTTCTTAGAGATGCTGTTTTTGCAACATTATTCCATTGAGCAGGATGTCTAAGATCCTTTCCAAGTTCTATGATTGTAAGTAAGAAAACAAAAACTCTGTCTTGTTGCTTTTAGACTACCACAACACAGGATGCTATATTTTATTTAGATTTTTTTTTGAAGTCATCCCCCTGGGTCCTCAGGACATACAAGTTTAAAAATGCAAATACTTATTTTGTTTTACTTAGTTTTGCATTTGCTTCTGGAAGCTTCCAGAAATGGCAGTTTTCACTCCCCCACCCCCCCAAAGAAAATGAATCTGGAATGCTTGTCTGGGCACTTTCTGTTTACTTTTTGTTCCCTCAAGGCTAAACATTTCCTGATTCAGTGCAGCCTGGGAAGGGGGGGGGAGAATTTGGGGCATAATTTGTACTCCAAGACATCTGAGATGGTCTACTCCAGGTTAGAACTAGTCATAATAGTCCTCAAAACATGGCAGATGTTTCATGGCAAAAGACAAGGGTGGGCATCGTGCAAACCCAGCCAATGTTGTATGACTCTAAGACTCCTTTTCCCAATATTCTTTTGGGGGAAAAAACACCCTAAATTGGCAGTGTGGCATGTGGCTTCCTGCTTCTTTCCTCGCTTCTTGTGGCTTTAAAAATGTTTCATATAGCTTGTTTTAGCATATTTATTTGTTAAACATTATTTACATCCTTTATTTTTATTTTAAATTGTATTTCTTTGCCTTAATTGACTTGATCATGGAAATGTTCACTTGGAATAATTACTTCCTCATTTTCAAATGCCAGTTACGCTGAGAGGAAGCCAGGATATACTCAGCCAAAGTGAAGAATTCCTTAATCAATCTAGCCAATAAGAGAAAAGTAATAGAATTCTGAATGAAAAATAAGTGTTTGGTCACTCAATAAAGTACAATTTATTTATTTCAAGAAACTTGTATACTGCCCAATTAGTTCCGGGCACTATTCCAGTGGTTTACATCAAAAAGAAACAAATAATATAGCAAACAAAAGACATCAAATCATCAATAAAAACAAGAAGCTGCAAAATACATTTCAAGACAATAGATACTACAGGAAAGCAGCTGGGAGCCTCACTGCTGTTTTTTCAACAGCATTTTCTTTGGTAGCTTTTTGTTGTTGCAGCCCATGGAATCCACCACATTATCAAAACATCAGAAGAACCTGAAGCTGTGGAAGAAGCTGGGAGTAGTTAAGTGCAGCAAGCTAGCTCATAACCAACAGCAGACAACAGAAACAAAAACTTCAGTACCTTGGACAGCTCAATTGAGTTCTTAAAATCTGATGACTTCCCAAGTTCACTTGTTAGCCCGACACCGAAAGGATTTGAAAGACGAATGTTTTAATGCAATACTATGCCCTTTAGTGACACTGAGGATACAGCTGGATGACACAGATGGTACCTTGTTAAAAGCAGGAATTTTAAGTGATGAAAGATGGCTGTCACAGAATGAGGTTTTTTCGCCTCCTGAAGTTTGCAGATTAGCTTGTCTTGTTGTGTGCCTAGTCACTGGGAGGTAATCATTTTATTTATTTATTTATTTATTTATTTATTTATTTATTTATTTATTTATTTATTTATTTATTTAATATCCCGCCTATCTAATCAATTAAGATTACTCTAGGCGGCTTACAGCATGAGCTTGGTTTGCTAGTCTGGTTGCTGAGGCATGAAGCTGTAAGGGAACAGCATTGCTGAAACACTGTGCTTATTATACTTACTGGATCTCTAGGTGTGTCTTCTGCTATCTGAGGTTAGAATTCAAAATGACAGTTTGATGTTATGGGTAATAGGAACATCTAAATCACAAGAGATAGACTTTTCAAAAATGTTTTAATATTGTTGTACACCACTCAGAGACCAATGGTAATGGCGCGGCTAGATATCTTGTAGACAGACAGACAGACAGACAGACAGACAGACAGACAGACAGATAGTTAGATAGATTTCAAGCAAATAATATTTTTCCAATGGGAGTAGGTTTTAGACAGCCAGTAATAATTGAAGGTTGAATCCCAATTGTCCATGAAGCTAACCGGGAAACCACAGGTTAGCCACTCTTTCTTAGACTAAACTACCACACAGGTTTACAAGATCAGCATGGGACAGCCAGACCCACTTAAATTCTGTTAGAAGGATGTTGGTAGAAGTGTAATAAGAAAACAGCCTTGAGACAGAACTACTGAAAATATCACTGTTTCAACACTATTCCATCTTTCTAAAGAAAATGAAACTTGGAAGTTATTTTTGGAGTAATTGGATAATTTTAGAAAAACATTGATATTAATTTTAGAAACTATAAATTGATCAGCTTTTGTTAATGTTATGCTTTGTTTTTAAAAATTGTTTCTTAAAAAAATTTATTTTAAAAATTCAGGGAAATTAAAAAGTTGACAAGTAAATGATGTTTCAGGTTGTTAGCTAGCCTTGACATGGATTAGCATTAGGAGGTAAAGTATTTTTACATATAACAACTGCAGTGACAGTTCTGTGGAAACTGAACTGTCATTGCAATTGTTAAGCATTCAGATATAATTTATTATAACCTCCAGTGAGAAAGTGGTGTTTAATCCCATAGGAACAACTTCTCTTGAGGACTGTTACTTTCTTCAGAATATCACAGATATTATAAACAGCATTTTACCTCAGCTTCTGTTTGCTTTAGATCCCAGTAGTTATCTGATTCCCATATGTTTTGGTTTAATCCATTTGTAAAGAAGTTCGTCTTTGGCCGGGGGTGCGCTGGTGGTAAAGGCGGGAAAGAGAGTCAGAGGCTGGTCAGAACTTCCAATAATAACGTCTTTATTCTTAACAGCATTCAACTCAACGGAGTCAAAAGAATCCAACAAATTCACTTCAGGCAACAACTTGTATTTCTTTACTTTAACATTAGGTAACGGCATGTCATTCATTAGAAGGGGGCCGGGCCGAAACGGTCTCAAGGGAGTACTCCTCACGGCGCAGACCGTGCCACAGCACGGGTGGCGGGCCCAGACTCCCTCCAGAGGCTTCTGTTGGAAAGAGGGACCAGGCCTGATCATTCTCCTCCCCCCAGGATGGTTGCGGGGATAAACAACCACGGTCCATTCTAAAGGATCCAAACCTTTTCCTGTAATACCGTCCGCACATGGATCAGGCAACAATCCGCTTCCCCACTGCAAGTTAGGGAATGCTTGAGAAAGTCCCGCAGGAGTCTCTCCTCCAAGCATGGGCTCAGTTTGCACCCCTCGGTCTACCGTGTTTCCTAGAGCTCCCACTCCTATCCAACTGAACTTGCACGCTTTTTCTCCTTCTTTTATCTCCTCCCAAAGAATCATGTCTAGCTCCTCCCCTCCTTCCTCTACCAGACACACTTCCGTGGATCACTTAGGAACTACTTCCTCAGGTTCTATGTCAACCAAGATCCCCTCCAGCAACCGCTCTCAATCACTGGGTCAGATGGCCCAGAGGACGCTGCACTTATATTCTCAGCTTCACATCATTTTAATATACTGTAATAACATTTTAGAACTGAAAAGCTGGAAGAGACCCTATGAATCATCAAGTCCGCCCCCTGTCAAGGACGCACAGTGGAGAATTGAACTCCCAACCTCTGGCTCCACAGCCAGATACCTAAACCAATATAAAAATATTGTGTATACACAAATTATAATCATTTAATAACTGGAGAGCTAATGTGATGCAGTGGTTAGAAGGGTTGGACAGAGCTAGCATCATTAAGATTCTTGCCTTCACTGAGCCATCAAACCTGCTCTTCTTCATTCTGGCCTACCTGTCAGGATTGTTATAAGGATAACGGAGAGGAGAGCCATGAATGCTGCCTTGACCTTATAGGAGGAAAAGCAGGACAAAAATATAACTAATAAATAAATGTTAAAAATTAGTGTGCGGAAAACAATTCTTATGATTATGATATTACACTTTTTATTTCTCAGCCTTGATGGTGTATGTGAGTGGACCAACAGATGAAGCCTAAACATTAAATGTTGAATCCTAAAAATATGTGCATATGATGACATGCTTGCAAAGTCATTTATTTTAGAATTTCAGGAAGCAAATCAGCTATTGACAATTATTGTAAATTGGTAGCCAAAGATTCTGGAACAATACTTGTTGCTGAAATTAAAATGAGGAAGAGGGTGACCTGATCATTCTTCCATATTCTTGTACAGTAATTTCTTACCTTAATGTTTGGTATTTTGCAAGTTTTGTACTTACTACATTTTAAAAGTTGCTTGTTGATGGAGTTCCAACTTTTATAAGGTATATTTTTCTTTGTTTCTTATGCAGAAATATAATATCTGTCCTTAATGGCATGGTTTGTGGGCCCTTATGAGACACATATTTTTGTGTGAAATGGATTGTTTCATTCATTTGGCATTTTTTTTCTCAATGTTTGAAGTAGATTTTCTCCATCAGCATCTTGGCAATAAATCATAAATGATGGTTTTGGGGGAATGTTTGGTGAAGGCTAATCCTAAGGTATAGTCCAGTGCTGTTTTTATATGGTAAGAAAAATGACTTGTGGTTCTGTCCATGTCATGAGATAAGGATGTATTTATAGACTAGTGTACAGCATGAGATATGGTTCTAAAGATCTTTCTGAAAGAAGAAGTTGACCTTTCCATGTTGGACTTCTCATCTCAGCCTAGAGCCTTTGTATGCTGATTGTATTGAACCTGATCTTTTAATGCATCTTGGATATTTAGTGGAATGTAGGTCAGACATTTTCAGTTACAAGAACCAGCTTTTGCCTAGTGCTTTATGTAGTCTGAAACAATGAAATAAGGCAAGTAGTAGAGAATTAATCCTAGGTAGGAAATTAACATTCAGAGCTTGGAAATGCTACTTATTGGTGCAGGTATTCTGATTGGGGGGATTCTTGTAATTGTAACTTGGAAAAGTAACCTTTCCAAGTCCGGTAATTATACTGATGGGAGTAGCACTTATTCCTAAATGAGGATGTCTCGTGTTGCTGGTCTTCTGCACTGATGTTACTTGACTTTTTTCTTAGCTAAACAATAGCAAAACTAGTGTAACAAAAACTGCATACCTACAATCCTATATAAATAGTGTTACCTAATTAATAGCTGTCAATACCCTGCAATTCCAGGTGGTCACTATGAGAAAGGTACAAGTTTAACCATTCTAATATAATCCTGATTGCAACCCCTTTTTTCCCCCTCCCATTTAAGTGAGTGACATCTATGCCACTCACTTTTAAGGATTCTCTTGCCATGAAGAAAAAATGTCCCTCCATTTCTGAAGGGATAGATTGTGTGTGTATATGTGTAGTCAGCCGAGCATGTATCTGGTGAAGCAGCACCCAGTGAGGAAGCCATGGGCATCGCAGCAGGTGAATGGGGGAGGTGATCCTGCTGGGTGCTCCAGTGCCGGTGCAAAAGGTGGTGCTGGAGATTTTCTTCTCACACTTGGGCATCTTCTCCTACGATAAGGCCAAGGACAATGTGGAGAAGGAGCATGAGGCGAACTAGAGTTGGCTTTCGCTGCTGGCCAGGCTGGCCCACCTGGCCGCAGCCGAGAAGGCCTATCACAGTATGACCTTCCTGGGCCAGAAACTAGGTGGGCAATCATTCTTCAGCCAAAAGGACTCCATACGAACCATATACACACTACTACACAATGAACTGAAGAAGGTGATGGCAACAGGCAGGAATGCAGTGGGAGGGACAGCCCGTCACCTAGAGGAACTGTTTTCTCACCTGTCTGAACAGTTCTGCTTTTTTATTTAAGCATGGATGAAAATTGCTGACTTTTATGAAAAAAAATGTATAGTCTCAATACTCAAAAGTTTAACTCTAAAGCAGTGTTCCTCAACCTTGGGCCTCCAGATGTTCTTGGACTACAGCTCCCAGAAGCCTTCACCACCACCTCTGCTGGCCAGGATTTCTGGGAGTTGAAGTCCAAGAACATCTGGAAGCCCAAGGTTGGGGACCACTGCTCTAAAGAACTGATAAGCTTCTTGGAATCTATACTAAAAAATATAGCTCAACATTTCATCATCCAATCCTGAGTCCTCTTGAAAGCAATTTCCAGTTAGAAGCCGATGTGCTTACCCATCTTTTGAAGGCTCAGGCCCAGATCTCAGAGTGGAAATTCTTCCTGTCCTTGGTGAATTTGCACAATGTGCATTCAAAGCTACAGACCTGGGGCCAGATTTTTGAGAAACAATGAGAAACTAAGAAACACTTGTTTGGTGGATATGTAAACTTTGACTGCAAAAGCCAGTTCTGATTATTTAGGCAAAATTTCCAGCTTCATTAGAAAAAATGATGCTGTTAATGTCTCATTAATCTTTGATAACCGTGGATCAGAAAGCTTTCAGGGACATGGTTATAATCATCCCCATTCCTACAGGGAAGCCCCAAAAAGAGTTGGTCAGTATCTAGCAGTAGTATCTCTCCCTAATGTTAGGCCAGGTATGCATTGGCCCAGTGCCATTATGATTATGACTGACAAAGCTTCTGACCTGAACACTTTGGAAAAGGTGGTCCGTTTCTATGATGACAAAATCCAAAGCACATATTTCTTGACTCATCCTGAACCTTACTTTACCATAGCAGTTATTTCTGGATCCAAAAAATCTGAGAGAGACTCCCACTTTATCTCTTTTCTCAATGAAATTTCATATTCCCTTAAGAACTCTAAAGCATTTGCAAGTCTAAAACCTGGATTTAAAGGATAAAAGTACTGACTATTAAGGCAGAATATTGGACGGTGAAGAAGCAACAGGATCTAGGCTCCTAGAAATGTTCATTTTGGTTATTTTTTTAAAGGATGTAATTATTTTGCTATTCAGTATTTAATGTTAAATATTAATCTTTAATATTAAACATTTTTAGAAAGAATAATCTGAATGATATAAAACTGAATTGGTAACATGAAAACTACACAAATATGCACTAACATTATCAATATGATATTTTGCTCAACTGCTATATTATTATTTTTAAGTCTGTGATACTTTGTTGACCTTACCTGAGTGGAATATATGCACTTTATCTTGTGCTGGTTATTATCCGCTGGAAAATCGGTTTGAATAGCATTTGGGGGTGATTTTTTTATTCCAGGCTCTGCTTCATCTATGACTTTCCAGTCATAGTCACTGGAAGGTTTTGGAAGGAAATAATCGCAATAAATTAAATGCATCATTGGTTAAAAAAATTGGAAGGGCTAGATTAGCTAACACTGGTAAGGATTTCAGTTGGTTCTCTACAGTTCTAGAATTGGATGTATGTGAATCTTCCCATGGCATGTTCTACCCATCATCACAAGATACATACATTGTTTTCAAAATTTTATAAGGATAAACCTATTATAGAAGTACAGTGACTAAGCAGAGGGTATAATGGGGAGGTCACATATCATGGAAAGACAAGAATCACTGGAAAAGACAAAAAAGCTAGGCAAAAGAAAAAGAGGATGATATAACAGGATAGGATTCATAGAGATGGGAGTTTTGGATTTTCTCGACTACAGATACCTTAATTCTCCATTTTTGCAAGTTCTACCTAACAGATACATTACATAAATGGGAGAAAGGCCTAAATTTGAAGGTTTTGAGACTTAAGTAAGCCTAGCTCCACCCAAGCTTTCTGTTCCTGCCCTGGTCCTAGCTGGGAGCTTTTTTCTGAGTTGGTGCTGTGACTTATGGTGGTGCATACAACCACACTGACTTGGCATAAAGTACAAACAGAGGATGAGATGGCTGGACAGTGTCTGCGAAGCAACCAACATGAATTTGACACAACTCCGGGAGGCAGTGGAAGACAGGAGGGCCTGGCATGCTCTGGTCCATGGGGTCACAGAGAGTCGGACACGACAATGACTAAACACCAAAAGAAGCAAGTGATTATTATACTGCTTGTTTTTTGCATGTGTAAAAAAAGTAGTGTTTTCTTCTGTACAAGAATTGGTCACAGACAAGTTCCTAGAATCCTTATAGAAATATTTTTTCTGTAAGGCTTGTGTAACATAAATTCCCAGTTACCTCTGAAATGATTTAACAGAGTACATTTTAAACTCAGTAGCATGTCAGCTTTGTCATATACTATCCCACAATCTCCTCACCATCAATGCCCCGAAAATTTGGGATTAAAAGTTTCTAGATCATGATACTAGAATGAAGTGGAAAGATAAGTAGTTGAGCAAACCCCATGGCATTAGACGTCTCTTGTCTAACAAAGTTCTATTTGACATCTTTGGTATGCAAATAAGGAAAGTTTTTTAAAATATATGCACATACCTCAGAATATCAAATATTGTTTCTGACCTTTTTTTTTTAAACTGCTGAAGGAATCTTATCCTGGAGGAAAGAAAAGAGAATGGCATTTTCATAAAAAATGTAGAAAAGTCATAGGTCTGAAAAATAAAGGAAGATCAGATGAGTTCACAAGATCTAGAAGTTAAGTTTTTTGTTGTTTTTTTGGATGACTTTTATGAGAGTCTCACAGCTAGCATGGCCAGTAGAGAGCTGTTTTCCAAAAAAAAGTAACTTTTCTAGGCTCTAGATGTTAAAACAAAAGACTGTAGCTGTTGATAAGCTCTTAAATGCTTGGGAAGCAGCTCTTACAGATACCTTTAGGAGTTGTGGATGGGAATTGCCATCCACAGGGAATCTAATAACTTCCTATCAAATAGAATTCTTATCAAGTAGAACAAATGTCCCAGCTGATTGTTTCTGCCCTCTGTCCATGCCAAAGAGATTCAAGAAATCTCAATTGACAAGTCCCCACTAGGATTCTCAAGAACCATCCCTATTTATTCAGTCACATACAAAGATAAATCTGTGTGATAGACATTCCCATATTTGTTTTTACAGCATGATCAACCGATGTGTGTGTGCATGTGTGTGTATGAGAGGGAGAGGGAGAGGGAGAGAAAATGATGTGTGGAAAGAGGAGAGATAAGGTGGAATGGCAAGACTTAAGATCCACTAATTATATTTCGCTTCCATTATTATATACAGAACGTGGAAGTAACCAGGAGTGTTGTGTCACTCTACAGAAAAACATACTGTGTTTAGCATAAAATTTTCTAGACTGCAGCTTGTGATCAAAGCAAGATTGCATCACCTCCCCTATATTTTAAAACAAGACTCCCCTCTTTCCTCAGTCTGTGAGTCACCCTTGATATTACCATTTTATTTAGCTCATATATAAATCCAGCAGGGTGTGTTACAAAAATGTCCTCCTCACTACATGAGAGTACAAGACCAATTCTCTATTTTTCACACTTCGGGATTTTATTTTTTTGCAAACAAACCTCTTTTCCAGAAAAAAAAATTGCAAAATTCAACTTTTTGTGTGCAAAATAAAACTTTTAGCTATAGCTGCTGGTAATGACCTTTTTGCTCTTGTGCAAGAGTAAAGAAGTATCACAGTGGTTGGGTGTTTTTTCAACATGATTTTTCATGCAGGATAAGAACATTTTTGAGTATCCTTTAGATCCTTAGAACAAAATTAATATAACAAAAGTATTTTGACATCATGCTGCACCTTCTTTGAATTTGGAAGGTTATTATTGATATAAGTAGATAGATATCTCGATAATAAAAAATCTGAATTTTCTTCTACACAGACACACACACTAACACACTAATGTTGTTAAAATATCTCAGGAAGCAGTGTTTTTAAAAAGACATATTGCAGTCTCATTGAAACTTGGCGACGGCCTCTTATGTGCCATTTAATTAGTTTCTGTCATGTGAAATATGTGCAGAGGGAAATGGTTATCAATCCTGAAATCCCAGATCATGTGATAAGTGCATGGTTCTATCATGCAGCTTTCCTAATATTAGTTCAAGTGTTTCTCCTGTTGCATTAGAGGAAATTCATTTTAATAAGAAAGAGAAATCAGATTAAAGTCAATGCAACCTAAATGTCTTAAATACAGACTCAGACTCAGCCATCTTCACTGCAAGCCCTTTGCCTGATGTGTCTTTCAAATCCCAAGACATTCTTAGCTCCTGCTTGCATTTCCTGTATGCAGGCAAGAGGAAGCAAACAGGTGAAGTAACTGCCTGCTTGCAGGAGCAAGAGACATGAACTATCATGAAGAGGAGCACTGAAATCTGAAAGATAATTGGAAAAGGGGTTGTCAATAGGATTTCGCAGCCCCAGAACTGTGAATGAGCAAGTCTTCCTTAGAGTGCATGAGAGAACTGATGTTAGATCTCAGGTGCTGCATTCATAAGCCATTCATAGGCTCGCCATTCATACACTTGCCATAATGCACTGATGGGGAACATAAAGCTCTCCAGATGATGTTGGACTGAAATCCCTGCCATCCTGGGGATTGCTGGCTGACTATTTAAGCCAGGACTTGGGAAATTGCAGTAAAACTACATCTGGAAGATGACACATTTCCCATCCTTGCCATATTGCCATGTCTGGCTCCAAAAGTAACCATTCATTCAAAATATTTTAGCCCACTTCTCTCCTTAAAAGAACCCAAGGCGGCTTACATCGTTAAAATACTATTTGTAAGCTAAAAACAGTAACTATTAAAAGAATTAGACAAAAACCACAGTAATAACGGTAAAGAAAATCAACACCAAAAACGGATTCAAAGCAACAAGGCATAACATGCCATTCAAAACGTTCCTCAAATAGCTAACCACGAAGGGAAAGCCTACCTAAAGAGAAAGGTCTTTATCTGCTTGCAGAAGGATAACAAAGATGGGTCCAGTCTGGCCTCCTGTGGAAGAGAGTTCCAGAGTCTATATGCAGTAACAGATAACGCTCTCTCCTGTGTCCACATCAGATGCACCAGTGAATGTAGGCCTCTAGAAACTTGAAGAGCGTAAACAAAGGTCTCTGGAAAACTGAGAAGACACAGATTAGTTTCCCCAAAAGAGATAAGGATAAGAGATAAAAATGGGAAATTGGCCTTATTAGAAGTCTGTATATGGTCCAGTCAGGTTCTTTTCTGGGGACATACCATGATGGCATGTCAGACCGCTAGATTGTATAGGAAGAGCTAAAAGGAGTACTGTAATGTATGAAAGTACTGTAGCATAATCCTGCATTTGGAAATTGCTTAGTGAGGTTGCATTTGTTCTAGAATAGTAGAAATAACATAGAAAATAAAGAGTGGGATTTGGAGAAGTAATGGAGAGGATAGGTTTCCAGGTATGTTATTGGCATTGTAGGAAAGAAGCTGAGGAAGAGAATGGATACTGGCTGAAAAATATGAACCTGCTGTCTTGCTTGTTTGGGACACTCATTATTTCCCGCAGGTAGCATCTGTGCTAGAAGAGTTGACTTACTTGAATTCGTTCATACGAGAACAAAAAAAGAATGTGCCAAGATTCCCGGAGTACATAACTTTTACCAAAGTAAATTTTGTTTATTGTTTTTAAAACAATTCCCCCCCCCCAAAAAATATGGTTTTGTAAAAGTGCTGAGCAAAACAGTATTATCTCTCCAGGCCATCTCACTCCAAATAGGCAGTCAGCAAGACAACACTTAAATGGCTCCCAAACATTCTACTTGTATGTGTGAAGTTCGATTTAAGTCTCACCTCTCTGGGAGTGATTAAGTGCAGACATTTTATGTGGCAGTTCACAGCCAGTTCATAGAGGCAGCTGTCTTTTAAAAGCAATAGCAAGGGAACCAAGAGGAAAAATAAGTAATAATTAAACAAATATGGGCATGTATGACTCAGATAGCTTTACCTACCCAAGATTAGATGAGTTTTCCTATATTCCTGGATTTTTTTTTCCAGACTAGTGAATTTCTACAAGAACAGCTTTATACATACAGTGCGGTCTCTACTTAAGAACGTCTCTACTTAAGAACAATCCAACTTAAGAACAGCTCCATTTGATAAATTTTGCTTCTACTTGAGAACAGAAATCCAAGATAAGAACAGGAAAAAAACCCTTTCCTGCTCTTTTTTTAACCTTAGGTCATCTTAGGTTATAAAAAAATTCTCCCCCTAGTGGTAGAGTACGTATTAACCAGCTTTGCATTAGTTCCTATGGGAATTAATGCTTCAATGTACGAATGCACCTCTACATAACAAAAAAACAGCCAGAACGGATTAATTGGTTTTCAGTCCATTCCTATGGGAAATTTTGCTTCAACTTAAGAACGTTTCAACTTAAGAACACCATTCCAAACCGGATTAAGTTCTTAAGTAGAGGTTCCACTGTAGTTTCTATGGACGGAAAAGAGCAGATACGGATTAAATGGTTTTCAATGCATTCCTCTGGGAAATGCAGATTCAACATAAGAACTTTTCAACTTGAGAACCACCTTCCAATATGGATTAAGTTCTTAAGTAGAGACCCCACAGTATAAGACTGCCTGAAATCCTGCTGCTTGGTGTAGTAAGTCACACTAGAGTAAGACCATTGAATCAGTGAAGATTTGTTGGGTCAGTTACTCTTTATGTTCCATTGATTCAAGTGGGCCTATTCTAGTTGAACTTATTACACTAAAGCAAGCTGCAACTAAAGTAGGAACATTTGAATCAGTAAAACTTACAGAGGAGTTGACTTACCAAATCTTCACCCTCTGTCATATTTTATCAATTTAGTGAAGATGGGTATTTGGGACACAATTCACACTCTCCTGTGCCACTGTGATGTCCATGTCGCAATAGTTCTGCTCTCAACATCATAAGGAAAAATATATTGCAGCTCATACAGCATTACACTCCCTATGTAATCATAGCAAGAGCAAATGAGAACCTCATAACCATAGTACTAGAACATCATGCAAGTGTCAAGAGGGGTGTCTAAGATGCATTTAGTTATGTCATAAGTCCTTTCTTTTCCTTGAGGTGTACATTTAATGTAATTAAAAATGCAACAAAAGTAATTACAACTTGGGATGTTATGGAATTATGAAACCAGGGGTTGATAATTCTTGGCTGGGCTAATTACTTTCCTCAACCAGCACTTTTCCAGGTGTTTTGGAATGAAAAAGTAATTATTGTCTTTTTAAAAAAATGGAATAATCAAACTGTTTTTATTACTGAAAACTGTGGGGAGTGGAGCAAAGTAAGGACCATCTATTTAAAGCTTTATTTGCAAACAGAAAATAAACAGAACATGTGGAACCATGTGATTGCAGCTTGGACATACATAGAAAACAAATAAAGAGAGACAGTATTATGTATATATGCATCTTACTTCAGAATAGGCTTAACTGAACTCACTGGAACTTACGTTTGACTATACATACAGACGTATGATTGGGCTGCAGTCTTTTGTACGCTGTACTTACAACTAGACATAATATATCGTAAAGCAAATTAAATAGTATTTTAAACAAGTTGTTATTACTGTGAATAAATTGAGATGACTCATTAAAAGAACACAACTTCCTTTGAGTCAAGTATATGTAGAAGATTAAGATGCTGCACTTAGATATTCAGGTATAAATGTAGACTTAACAACATCCATTATATGATGCTGGATATCCACTGGCATAAATGAGATCCCAATCAATGCTGACTGTTTCTAATCAAGCTTAGTATTTCCCTGCTGAGCCTGTATAATCTCCTAAACTCTGCTGTGCTGTAGGGAATCAGTTGTGTTTTATAACTATGAAAGTTCTTAGAGGCTGCTGTAGTTCTCCCTGATAATCATCTACACTGTCTAAATGAAATACTAAAAGACCATAATTCCCGTTTAGTTTAATGCAAGCTGTCATTCAAGAAGGAAAATAAAAGGAAAGAAACACACAAATATTCTAATTTAAGAACAAAAAGATATGCATGTGCATATTTGCACATAACATGCACATATACATGCATGCACATTGAACACATAGGTACATATAGTTCTCAAAAAGATCTGTATAAAGAGAAACAGCTTCTGGATTATAAGACATAAGACATAAGACATAAGAAATTTATTTGTCATTGCGCTCACAAGTGGGTGCAACGAAATGAGGTGCTCTTCCCCAAGGTAAAACTGGACATCACTACAAAAAAAAAAAGTTAAAATATACACAACTTTCAACATCCAAATATAGATACCCCGTTTTCTCTCAGCAATTAAAAAGTCCACCAAAAACTTATGGCCCCGCATTTAAACTCAATACTGCACTTGGGTAAAAACTGTTCTTGAATCTGCTTGTCCTTGCTTTCAATACCCTGAATCTCCTTCCTGATGGTAATAGTTTAAAGAGCTGATATCCCGGATGAGAGGAGTCTTTCAGTATGTTAGATATCTTCCTCTTACATCTGTTCTTATACAATTCTTCCAAAGAGGGGAGTGAACAGCCAATTATGTTTTGGGCCGTCTTGATCACCCCTTGAATTGCCTTTTTCTCTGCCACTGTGCAGCTTGTGAACCATACACAGAGACAGTAGGATAATATGCTCTCAATCGAACTCCGATAGAAGGTGATTAACAAACTCTCAGTCAATTGTTGCTTTCTAAGAATCCTTAGAAAATACAACCGTTGTTGTGCCTTCCTGATTAACGCAGCGGTGTTTGCACTCCAAGTCAGGTCATTTGTTATGATAGTCCCAAGAAACTTACATTCAACCACCTGTTCCACACAAACTCCATCTATATACAGTGGCTGAATGTCTGCTCTTTTTTTCCTATAGTCCACTATGAATTCCTTGGTTTTTTGAATGTTAAATAAAAGATTATTTTTTTTGCACCAGCGGGATAGCTGTAATACCTCGTCCCGATACGCAGACTCATCATCCCCAGAGATAGGTCCTACTAGTGTAGTATCATCTGCAAATTTGATAATCCTATTACTGGGATGATTATTGGTGCAATCTGATGAATAAATGGAGAACAGTAGTGGACTAAGGACACAGCCTTGTGGTGTGCCAGTGCTGAGTATCTTGTCAGTAGAGATGTAGTCATTCAGTTTAACCCTTTGTGGACGATTTGTTAAAAAATCCCAAATCCACAGACAGATAGAATCTGGAAAATCAAGATCTTTAAGTTTGTCTATTAATCTGTGGGGTATAATGGTGTTAAAAGCAGAGCTAAAGTCTGCGAACAGCATTCTTACATAATTCCCTTGTGTTTCCAAGTGGGATAAAGCCATATAAAGCACAGTATTGATTGCATCCTCGGTTGATCTATTTTCTTTATAAGCAAACTGAAGCCCATCAAAGGGATCAGGAAGGCAGGAGATAATATATTTCCGAACTAACTGCTCAAAGCACTTCATTAAGATTGAAGTTAGTGCCACCGGCCTGTAGTCATTCGGACTGTTTGTAGGCAACTTTTTAGGCAGTGGAACGATGACGGAAGCCTTGAGACAGACGGGAACTGCGCATAGTGTCAGGGATCGATTAAAAATTATAGTCCATATCCCGGCTAGCTGATCAGCACAGTCTTTTACCACCCGACCAGGAATTAAGTCGGGTCCAGCTGCTTTTCTGGAGTTAACCACTTTCATAGTCTGTCTCACATCCTGCTCATTCACAATGAAGGGGGGATTCTGCTGAGTAAATGATGGCAAACGAACAGTTTCAGTTTGATCGATCTCGAATCGAGCAAAAAAGTTGTTCAACTCCTCAGCCACCTCCATGCCTCCGCCCGAGGAAACCTTTTTGGCTTTGTAGTTTGTTAGTTGTTGAACCCCCTGCCAAACTTGCCTCATGTTATTGCTGAGAAAGCAGTCTTCAATTCTCCTCTTGTATTCGGCCTTAGCTTGCTTAATGCCTCTCCTCAAGTTCGTTCTTGCTGCACTGTAGTCTAGATCATCCCCAGACTTAAAAGCCTTATTTCTAGCAACTGGAATTATCCACTGGTTATTCCCTTGTCCTTCCCAGCATGTTAAATACTTAGTTCATAACTAATTAATTGAGCAATTAAAATGGCATACATTTACTAAACTGCAAGGACTGAATGTGTTTCTGTTTCTATGCAAGAGTAAGGTGTAACATACAAAGAGGTGGACTCTAGAATGTTGCATGTCATTCCTCTCTTCCACAGAAACACAATCACAGGTAGCAACAAGGCTGAATTGGGCTAAAGCAGAATACAAGCCTCAAAATTAAATTATCCCATAAATTGCCCATTGGGCCCAATGGTATCATCCCCAGGCAGGTGCAACCTAGAATAAACTTGTTAGCATCATTTATGGAGGACTATGCTGTATTCCTTCCTGAATGATAAACTGCAATTTATTATTCAACTATGTGTTTATCCACACACTTGGGGACAGGGACATTACTATTATTGCTCATTTGAACTTATTTGAATAGATCAACTCAGTTTTTTTCCTTTAGATGCAGGAGGATAATTGTTGCTGGATGTACCAGGTTATCCCACTGCATCCTGTCTATATACATTATTAATTGTCCTCTGATGTCTCATTCTTGATCACCCTGCTGCTTTGACCTATCTTCTCTGCTCTAACTCCACCCTGTTCACCTTTCTCTCCTTGTTCCTCCCACCCACTGTCTATATCTCACTTTCATTACTGCACTAGATAGAAAAATGCAGGGGAGTATTTCTCCTCTCCAAGTAGAGAAACCCCCTTTCACAATATTCTTTTCCTACAAAATGTATTCTCCTTTTTCTCATAGACACACATTTTTGAGACCTTGGAAAAGTTACTTTTTTGGACTACCATTTCCAGAATCCTTACTCCGCATGGCCTCTGATTTCCAAGTTGCAATTCTAATACATGTTCTCTACAGGGATTCATGAAATTGTTGTCCAAAAAAGTAACTCTTCTAAGTTCTGCAGTTTGCCAAGGATTCACAAGGATGTAAGGGTAGAGGTTAGAAAAGGTTCTTTTATGGACCGCTAGCTGTGCTGGTTCTGGGATTCTGTAAATTATAATCCAAAAAGGCAATATTGACAAACTCTTCATTTCTGTGTGTACAGTCCATTAATACATGCTTTTAATTTTTAAAAAATAATACTTTTTACTTTATTTTACTTTTTCCTTTTAAAAAAAGAACCAGTGCTATATCTTGTTTTCAGCCTCGTGGTCTTGGCTCCTGTTTCCATGGGATCTTTCCACCACTAGGAGGGATGGGCAATGATGAATTCCACCTGGCCTGGTTCAAATGTTAGAGGTGAAGTGGACCATCTATAAGAAGGGTCCTGGAAATGCTGCATTCAGTTCTCCCTTGGACAGTTTTCATTTCTTTCAAATACATCTGTTCCTTTAGTGTTACAAAGATAGTTCTTCTGTTAGGAGGCCTCTACAACAGAGTTTATTTTTGATCTACACAAAAAGACAGCAGTGGAAGGAACAGTGGTAAAGTTTATGCCCTGGTGGTCTATTAAAGTAGCTTTATTGTTTTGGCTGTTCCTAAATTTACACCGTAAGAAGGTAAATGTAACAGGGAAAGCTTAAAAGGATCTGTAGTGTACCTGTATTAAGAATGCTCTGCTAACTCTGTTGCCTTTCTTTCATTCTTCATATAATTTTACCTATCTTCATATCCAGCAGCTTTTTTTAGCCCTTCTGTGAAAAAAGGAAGATGATTTGTTTCAAAATGCTTTGTGGATCGGCAGGGGGGCAATCACTTCATAAACTTGGGAGAGACCACCACCTTGTCTCCCCCTCCCCAATAATTGTCTGCCCTTGCTTCATGCTATCTCTTGTCTAGATCTTTACAAGATCAAACTCTCAGTGTTCCCAGTGTATGACGTCTATCATGTTTTCTTGGGTTTGTAGATTATATTCCAATATTTCCAATACTGGTGGCCAACCTTAGGGAGTTTTGTTGTGTTATATCGTCCCACCTATACATACTTTCTCACTGCTTTATAGCACATAGTCATTCAGTTGCAGCTATCTCTCTTCAGCACAATTCAACTGTACACAAACATTCACAAGCACATCACTACACAGCCACCCCCACACACATACAACATAAGTGGCAAGAAGTCCACTTTCAGTTTTCAAAATTTGTGGTGGTGGTGATGGGTTTAAAACAATGCAGTGAGAGCTCTGAGCAACTTAAAAGGCATGTCTTTGCCCCGAAGCAATCCATAAGTGGTAGAAAGTTCATTTGTAAAAGATGGGGATCATAGGCAGACCACCTTAGTACTAAATATTTACATTTTCCCTCCCTCTGCCGCCTATACGCAACCCCTATCCTCCTTCTCAATCCCTAGAGGCCAAGCTCATCCTCTCTCTGTCTCTCTCTTCCCCTCCCATTCACAAACAGTGGTGATGCCTTTCATTCTCTCAGCCAATCTCCATCCATATGCAAATACTTTGCCAGGCATATACTTTGTCAATCAGTGATTCATATCAAGTTTTCATATAAGTTTTACATAAATTGCTACTCATGGGCATTGACAAGGTGCTGGGGTACATCCTGGTTTTGCTGTTAGGCATGCAAAGAAACATTGAGATGCACCCTGAAACCCCATCAATTAGCTGATAGCAAGTTAGATAAATTTTATATCAGACCAGTAGGATCCTCCTGGCTATTGCATTATGATTGGAAACTGACTGGTAGCTAGCTAAATGTTTCTAACTTGGGTCCAGGAATCCAGAAGGATATGGCTGCAACACTTCTCTCCCTGTTCCTAGTGTTCAGACTGATTTAAATGTAATGCTGTTGCAGAAAAAAGCATTTATCTCTGTAGGTATTCCATGAAGCCAGCGTCACGTTTAAAAAGCACTTATCCTGTGCACTGAACCATACAAATACAGTGTTTTGCACAGCAGCAATCTGTACCACCAGCTGTGTTTGTCCGTTTTTCAGTCTGATCTCTTTGGAATAGGACTTTTTTTTTAACTTCTTGTACTTACTTTGTAGGACTTGCTTCCAAGATAAGTCTGCTCCAGCTCTTTTTCTCAACTTCTTTCACTCTCCAGTTAAACTGTTTAACAAGACATTTTAAAAGGTATTTTTTGTTTAATAACTGATTCTTAGTTCATTGCCATTTAGAATCTTTTGATGATCAGGCATTTTTTTCTTTCCTTCTATATTTTTTATAAACTTAGAACTGCTCAGCCAACATTGGAAATGATAGGAGTCAGAATCTTAACGGTATTTACAGAGAGTTACACACTCTTCCCATCTCTGATCAATAGAGTTGTCATCAGAGGGCTTCAGAACTGTTGATAGCAGTCATATATGTGCATAAGTATGTACCATAAATGGCAATCATACAAGAGCAGCCATGTATACCTTGCGTAAACATATCAACCAAAAATAAGACACAGATCTTCACAACGAGTTTATGCATGCCAATTTGTACACACAAAAGCATATTTAGATACAACTGTTGTTCTGTGCTGTCATATATAGTAGTTCTAATAGGCTTTTCAAAGTACATGAGGTGTGAAAGGAGTATCTTTTTCACCACCTGTAAGCATCCTGTAAGCATCCATGGCTAAGCAGGGATTCGAACCCAGGTCTCTTGAGTCCTAGTCTTACTTGAGTCCTAGTCTTACTTACTCCATAAGATCTAAGTATAATTTGAGATCATTTGAAATAATTGCTGTCGTTTAAGTAGAAAAATGATACAATCCAGCCCTGAGCTGGACTTGTATTGGAAGGTCAGTTTCAACTCTGCTGTTACCTTACAGAAGCAGCTTATTTAGTTGTTCATTCCTTAAAGTAAGAACTATGAGATAAGCCAAGTATAATTGGGTAAATAAAATACCTTTAGAACTAGATTCCTGAGTTCATTTTCTGTCCATCACTTCTGCATCAAATTCTTGCTAATTATTGAGGTTGACATTGCATCGTTTTTAATTACATTATTTTACTGAAAGAATCAAGCTCACTTCAAGAAATAAAATTCTCATTGCTTTCATCGGTAGACTCAAAGAAATGCTCACTTATTTTTCAAGCTACCATTCTCAATTTAGAGGTCTTTTATACCTGATGGATATATAATCTGTTTTTCTTTTATTAAAACATTATAGTTAGAATGCAATGAGGTGTCACGGGCACTTTATCTGTGTAATATGTTATACTATTTCTGCCCAATAGTAAAAAGCTGGTTTCTCGCCTAGCAGGTCTCTCTTTGGTATCAGATGTGTAACAAAACTAAGCTTAAAAGTACAGTGGGGTCTTGACTTGAGAACTTAATCCGTATTGGAAGGCAGTTCTCAAGTCAAAAAGTCTGTAAGTCAAGTCTCCATTGACCTACAGTGCATTGAAAACCGATTAATCCCGTAACAGGCCGTTTTTGTTCCATTTTGGTTTTTTTTCTGGTCTGTAAGTCAATTCTCAGGCTGCAAGTCAAACCTAAATTTTGCAGCCAGAGAAGTCTGTAACTCAAAAAGTCTGTAACTCAAAAAGTCTGTAAGTCAAGGGTCCACTGTAATGTATTAAAAGAAAGAATATCTGTAATATGCTACCTCTGGAGTTGTTGGTAGTAATTTTGCATTTGTCATGCAATGAACAAGGTTCATTTGTTACTGCTGAAATGTTCCTGTAAGGCAGTGGGTTGGGTAAATTTGGGGCATTTTGGTAATTTTTACACTTTTAAGTGTCTTTTTTTGAAAAGCAGTTTAGAATTATTGTGTTAACAACTACTCATTAATCCAGTTGTTCCTTTTGATCATTGGCCAATAAATAGTGCAACAGATTACTTTTTCCTGTTTTAAGGAGTAATGGGCATGTGTGGTTTTTAAAATGTACTGTACCTGACTATATCATGATGCACACCACACAGGTTTTGCTGCACAGCACTCTTGAGTGAAGAATTTGTCCCGGAGTGGATTGAAAGCAAGAAGAAGAAATGTGCTGCAAATATACCATAGCATACCATTTAAAGCATTCTCTGGGTAGTTTGCAATTAATTATTCAGGCTACATATTGCCCCTCAACAAGCTGGGTAGTCAGTTTACTCATCTTGGAAAGATGGAAGGGTGAGTCAACTACCTGGGATTGAACTCAATTAATGAGTAGAGATAGGCTAACCATGAACCATGATGACCCTTCCCCCCCCCCCAAATTAACTGATTCAGAGTTTGTTTTTCAGGTTTGTGCCGTAGGAAAGGTCACATCCATTAAACTCATCCATCACTGAAGTGGATTGTTGGCTATTAAAAAGATGGGAGGACCCACACCTTGGGAGACTCATATCCCTGGAAGTGCTGTTCTCCCATATTTTGGGCAACATTGTAAAATTAGAGCTTCTTGAGGCCACCACAGTCAGATATATGAGCCCAACTCCTCTGCTAAAGCAAAGCTTAGCATTATAGGCACATAAAGTTTATACATTCCACCTTTTTCTCTATGTATGAAAGAGGAGCATGAAACCTTCTGCTTTAGCTGCATAATTAGCCCCATTCAAAGTAAATGTGCTTTGCTCTAGTTTTTTTATATAAAAAAATCCAGATTCATATTGTGGCTTGGTGTCCTGTGTTGTTGTTTCATAACTAGCCATAGCACTAGATTGCCTTTGAACTGCGACAGTCTTTGAACGTTGCAGCCTCTGCAGGTTCATGGGGCACTTGAGACTGAAATTTTGGAATTTGTTGTGTAATTAATAGAATATTCTTAGGATATTGTTGGTAATGAATAGAATATTCTTAGTAATTAATAGAATATTATTTCCAGGCTATCCATCTGTCTTTGGGTTTAGACTCAGGTCCAGCATGAGAGCGATCAGAGTTGCAGTCTGCATGAATTCCATTTCATCCTAACAGGTCAACACAGGCAATCGCTTATCGCTCTTGGTGCCTGTTTCCAAGATGCATTGTCCTTATAATAACACTGGCAAACGATACCAACATGTTGGTCCTGCTTCACTGGACTGATTAAATGCTTTAAGTAGCTTGATACCATTAATCACATTCCCCAAGCTTTCTCCCTTGTAAGAACAATTATTGCTGTAGGGAGTGCAGAAATAATATGGCAAGAAATTGCAATGACAGAGGAAAGAAAATTATTTTGCAGTGAAAGCATTAAGTGATACAGCTATGTTTTATGTTACGGTTTTAAGTTATCCTAATATAACAGATCATTCTGCCTTTGGGAACATACAGAGAATCTCTGTGTGCACAGCAGTACAAAATATTAAAGGTATAATGCACTCTGTATTCCTCAGCAAGGTGAGGTGGAATCAAACTGCTGAGCCATAGCAGTCCAGCTTTTGCAATCAGAATACATTCCACAAATTAAATAATCTTTCAAAAGGCACCATTCAAGAAAAGTAAAACATTTTCTTAAGAGTTTCAAATCCTATTGATTTCAGCAGGACTGTTAAAGAAATTGCTTAGCATTCCTATAGAAATTAATAGGATGTACTGTACAGTTTTGAAATTAATGGGTTTTACACATGTTTTACTTTTTTCTCCATCTTGTCCAAATAATATGTTTATTAATTAATTCTCATTCCAAGGGGTGATTGCTGAACTAAATTGGTAGCAGAAGACAGCAAAAAGTGTTCTGAACTTAATGAATGGCTCATGTTAATACTTCATGCATATTGTCCTTACCTTTATAAGAGATTGCAGATGTGACTTGAAAAAAAGATGTAATAGATGGGAAAAGATAGAAAAGAAAAATGATGGGCTGAGTTGTGAGATGGCATAAAGGAAGTGTGTAGGTCATTTGGTCAGCCAAACCAAAATTAGCTTATTATGCTCAACAAAATAACCTAGCTTATAAAATTAGGACACACTGTTTAAGAAATCAGGAGAATAATATTCTTATCTCTATAGCCAAGGTGGCTGGAAATAAGTTATGTTGGTTTTACTAATTTGAAAGCATAGGTTCTCCAAATGCCATACACTAGGCCCATAAGCAGCATTTATGATTATCCAGGATTTACAAAGCTGTGACTATTGGTTCTTCACACTAAAACAAGTTCTTGCTTCATTCAACCCGTTATGCTGTCATGTCTCAAATGTGATTGTTTTTCACATTTCCGTGACTGAAAATAAGAATATGAAAATATATTGTACTGCAAAAATTGAATAAGATAGAAGTGTCTGTTTCTTCATTGATAATTCTAAGAGTGGCCTTTCTAACTTAGCCTGAGCTATATGGAAAGGCATCTGGGTATGCATTCTCTGTGTAACTCACAATAGTGTTCTGCACTTTTCCGTCTGATTTGAAGAGTTTTAAAAAGTTTCTTAAACGGTTTTAATTTGGTGGTTGTTTCAATAAAATCTGCTTTATTGTGGTTTAATAATACAATATATTGCACTCTTTTTAATGCATTTCCTTTTTAATCATTATGTGGGCTGTCTTGGGCCCCATTACTGGCAAGAGAGAGGATATAAAATGAACGAATGAATGAATGAAATCATTCTATGTATGTGGCTCCAGGCTGCAACCAGCAGGACCAGACCTTCCATTAGGCAGAGGGAGATAGCCACCGCAGGTGACAGGATCAACAATGGCAGTTCTGTTTCTCTTATGCCCTCCAACTGTTCCAGCTGTTTCATACAACAAACCTGTGCGTGCCACATGCCCTGACTTAACTGGTATATCATCTTCAGGTAGGATGGATAATGGGCGAACAACTTTGTCTTTGTCTGCTTCTAGGGGAAGAGACTGTGACATTTGGGATTTACAAAAGCCGAGAATATTAGGAAGCAGTTGTGGGATACAGCCCTCCAACTCAACAGAGCACAGATCCCATAGGACAGATTCCCAGTAGCTGGGAATCACAGTAAGATCTTCATCCCAGCAGATTATCTTTACAATTTAAAACTTGCAAGACCTCGGAGAGCTTTCACCCTGACCCGTTTCATCCAAGAATGCTTCATAATCACCAGCTTAGCAGAATCTGTGTCCTTCAATCTGGGAAAAAAACCCACCACAAATTAGCTGGAAACAACAGAGAAACCCACAGCTCACTATTTTTGTAGATACATTATGAATATAGTAGTCTAATAGATTTTAATAGTGTTCTTAAAAATAGCCCCACTATGAGATATATTGACCAAATATGTATGCTTCCCCCCCTTTCTCTCTCTCTCTCTCACAGAGAGAGAGAGAGAGAGAGAGAGAGAGAGAGTGTTTCCCTAAGTTAGGTGCAATGAGTGGCATGTCCACAAATTTAGACTGATTGGTTCCCAAAATATATGCACATTTAAAACAGACACATGAATTTCTCCTTCACCCATTTAAGTGGAAGCCCAGTATAAAACTGAGGATACTTTGGCCTGGTGGGGTATACTACACAGTCTGTGTTGCAATATTGTGCCTACAATGATCTTTTAAAATAGAATTTGATCAGCCATTTCTGGAAGGTAATTGTATTCCATATGCAGAGGTTGCCATTGGTTATTCTGCTGTAGCTCTGTGGAAAAAGCATGCACGTTTCATTACAATTATGACCCTCTTCGCCTAATTGAGTTCTAAAATAACTGCAAAATAGGTATCACTGTGTGTTGTTACATTTGAAATAATGCACACCTAGCTGAAAGTGTAAAGGCAAATTACAGGCCTGCTGTGTGTTGTTTGAAGGAGGTGTGTGGGTTTGAAACAGAAAGTAGTCACAGCTTGAGTTTCAACTAGTGCTGTGTTTACCATTCTGTTTTTCTCCCATCAGCAGTACCAGGTTTCCTGGTGGATTTACCACCTCCCTGCGCTAATGGTCTCGCATTTCCACATTCTGCTTTTAAAAGAAGGTGGGCTATGAGAAATGTCAGCTATTCAGCTCTTGTTTTCTTCGCTTTATGAATTATATTTCCCTCCAATACATAAGAAAAGGGCCATAGTGGAATGAGGTGAAAAATGGTTGCCTGGCAAGGGGAAGAAATTCTGTGTTCTTTTCCTGAAAACCAACATATTTAATAAATAGGATTTAAAATGACATCTCCTGGCCAAGTGTGCCCACGGAACATAGCAAAATGATTGGGTTGGTAGCTGAGATGAATGGAGGACTAGCTAAGATGTTCCTGCGAGAGCCTGCACTCTCTTGGATAACCTGCCTACTTTCTGGTTTCCTCTCTCTTCTAACACTCCTTGTGGTGTAGATCACATCCATTTTGCCCACTTCCCCACACCATGCCAGAGCTGTTAATTCCTTTTCCCAAGACTAAACTTCCCAGAGCTTGATACATTATATTTTAAAAGGAGCCTATTGGGCAAAATCCTGTTGCGTTCCAAAGCAGAGCTTGGAACACTGTTTTAAAGGGAACTTACATGGCAAAATCTTGTTTACACAGCTACATGGGCACAACTTGACACTGTGTTATCTACGGTAGCGTCAAGGCAGGAGTGCCATTACAAAGCACTACTGCCAGTGCATTGTGCAGTTGGTTGTGCCAGGGACACACAACTGAATTGTGTAATTCCTTGTTGCTGGACGTAATTCTGCATGAACAGGATTTTGCCTATTATGTTACCCTTTACTTCTCGGTCTGGTCACTATTATAATTGCTTCAAGTAATCTTTGATATTAATTGACATTTAGTCCACCCCCACTGGGAGGGGCGCATGTAATATTGATAGATCAGCTTTAGTGATGCCACAGAACTCCTTTGTTTCATCCGCAAGGTTCCTCTCTTCCAATCCAGTAGTTTTGGTCTATTTCCTCAAAAGCTATGAAACCTCAAACCATTCTAACTCATTTGAACGTTATATCCTACTAACTGTGATGTTTCCGTTGAATCATTGGCCACTTGCCTTTTGATTTTCCACTGAGTGTAAAGCCTTGTTAGTGGAATGATGTAGACTTGTACTGTTTGCCCAAATGTTGCCCTTGTGCAAGCATAGGACAGGTTTTTTTCCCCATGGAGATTACTCCCTGCTTGCACACTAGCAATGCCTGCACACATGGTGCGATTCTGTGTTACTACTCTGGTGAGACTTTCTGTGCAGCAGAAACCCAGTAGGATGTTTGCCATGTTGTTTGCACTGAAAACTGCCCCCAAACAAAACTGAGTGAAAAATGATATATAAAATGAAAACAATGTAGTAAGGGATTTTGTTATCCAGGAGCTAGGCAGCATATTTAAAAGTTCACGTTAACTATCTTGCATTGGACAGCACAAATCAGAGTGATCTGACATTTCTTTCCGTGCTGAACAAGCAAGATTTTAGCTGACTGTCTTCCCTGACCATCTGGAAAAATGGTAGGAGAGAGGACTTTGCAGAGGCTAATTATTTCCTAGGTTAACACTGTTGACAGGTTCTCTGTAGCACAGTGTATTTGTGAGGTGTTATGCTATTAGGAAAACCATTAATTGTGTGATGGCTGTGACGCTGTGCCTTGGCAGGCGGCCAGGGCATCGCCATCTGTGTACAACATTTCTAGATCACAGGACACGCTTGACACAAGTCTCTGAGGAGGTTGTCTTTTGCATATAGAGAGCTGGAAATGATACTTGACTGACTGTTAAAACCGTTGGCTTGTCTTCTGAATGTGACACCCTCTATGCATTTCCCCATTGTGTAAGATCTGCAATAGGTGCATTGGTCTATGACTCCAATTGGTTGCAGACCAGATGGAAGTTGTTGACTAGCACATCAGAAGGGCACCAGGTGCAAAGAACTGGTCTCTGGAATCAGATCTTTCAAGGCTAAACTGTGTTTAGCATGGCCTTTCCTGTAATGGGACCTGTGTCTGGAATTCATTCAGTCATTGCTCCTTCCATCAATGCTTATCCTTCTCCATGTCAAGGAGTACAATTACAGGGACAGTCCTTAATCCTTGGAGTAAATTGATCTGATCTCAAAGAGGCCTGCTTTTCAGTACACATGAATTAAACTGTTCTTACATTATTTTATGTTTTTCACATTTGGAATATAACTCCCCTGTTATAGCAGCTCCACTGGCTGCCAATCCATTTCCAGGCACAATTCAAAACATCTTGGGTACCAGCTATCTAAAAGGTCATATCTCCCTTTATGAGCCTACCCATGTATTAAGATCATCCAGAGAGGCCTTTCTCTAAGTCCCACCCACCAGCACAGGAGTGTTTGGAGGGGACATTTGAAAGGGCCTTCTCTGTGGCTGCTCCCAGGCTCTGGAACTCCCTCCCACGGGAGTCCAATTTGGCCCCATCTCTGTTCTTCCATAAACAGACCATGACCTTTCACTTCAGGTAGGCTTTTTTAAAAAAATGACTGGTGGAGCAAGGAGATTATTTTAAGGGATCATTTTATTCTGTCTTTTCCTTGTGTTTTTAATAAACTGTTCTTATTATGAGCTTTTACTCTGTTGTTTAATGCTTTTAAAATATTGTAATAATTTGTTATTTGGCTTTTAACTTTGTTTCTTTTGAGTACTGTAATCTGCCTTGGATCCTTCAGGAGAAAGTTGACATATAAATATTTTAAACAAACAAAGAAACAAACATTATTTGTGCTGCTGCTGTAATTCTACAATGATTACAGTTAGTGAAGATTTTAATTGCATTTGAATTACTCTTATTGCACTATTTATTAGTTTCCTTTAATTTTACCTATCCAAAAATCCATGCTTAGTCCTTCTTGAATCAGATCTTCAACATCAGTCAGATTTAAGTTAGTTGTTACTAAAGTCTCACTAATATAATTGGATCTCCTTTCAGTATGACGTGTCTGAAAACAACCTAGTATGTGCGTATTTTAAAGTTTAATTTGTAAAAGTATATGATCTTGTATCTACTAATTGAAGAGCAGTTTAATATTATTGGTTTAAAGCCAAAATTAAGATTAGCAATTATAACCCTTAATAGGGGGAAAACATTTTTCAAATTCTGGCTGGCAGCACAAAATTTAAAAAAAATGTCATTAGAAGACATTCTACCTTTTTTGTTTTTAATTCAGCTTTCTGACCACCACCACACAGTATCGCACACTTTTAGTGAATTCTCTTATATATATGTTCATGAAGAGCTTATTAAACTTGCTTGGAACCTGAAACTAAACATGATAATGCATGGGCATCAATAACTTCTAATAATTATGCTTAGAATTGCAGCTCTCCTCTTACAATAACAGCAGTGAATCTCTTTTGACCTTGGTTGGCTGTTGTTATTTCAAGGTCTTTTAACACCTGAGATGAATAAAAAGCAGTCAGGTATAGAAAACTCCTGCCGGTTCCTCTGTTGTTAAAACAGATGCTCACTTTATTTAGTATAACATGGAACATTCACACAGAAGATCAACACATATGGTCCAACAGTGACCTAGATTCATTTGGCAAAATTAAAATTCTACTCTACCGAAAATGATAAAGAGGGATGGATGATAATAAGGTACTTTGGGAGAAAACAGGCCCAAACCATCCTTCTGAGAACTTTGGCTAAGGTCTGACTCTGAATTAAGCCATTATCCATTCTATTGTCCATATACCTTACATAATAAGACCGTGGAGTGGCTGATTTCTCTAATTGCTGCTCAGCTGATTCTGTCTAGAAATTCCAGAGTGGTAGTCCTTTTAGGTAGCCTTATACATTTGGCTGTTGTTACATGCTGTCAGGTTAGAACTGACTTAAAGCTACTGTAACAGGGTTCTCAAGCTAGGTGAGTTACTTAAGGATTGGTTTTATCAGTTCCACTCCTCTGAGTTTCCATGGCCAAGTGGGGGATTCAAACCCTGTTTTCCTGAGTCCGAGTCTGTCACTCTATCCACTACACCACACTGGGAATATTTGTTAGTCATGCCAAAGTTGGGAATGACATTTTTCCTGTTTCATTGTCACTACCATATCTGCAACTCCATGTGCAAAAAGCTGTTTTTAAAGAAATGCAAATGCAAATAAAAAGCAACAACAACGGTGCTTTTCAACAATGTGTGGTACGGTGGTGCCTCACATTATGATCGCTTCGTTTAACAACGAAATCGCATTACAATGAACTTTTACTGTGATGAAGAGGTTTATTTCATGCACTCAAATAATGTGGCTGTATCTAGGTACTGTGTAGTTTGAGATGGGGTGGGAAAGTATGGTCATCATAAGAGTCAGCATTTTCATGACATCCACCCTATGTGTAGCCTGCCCAACTGAATTGTAAATCACCCAGAGAATGCTTTAAGTCAGTGATCCTCAACCTTTTTGGGACCGTGTGATCGCAAAAAGATGTTTCCTATGGAGGAATTTCGCTTTGCGCTGATCGGTTCCCTCCTCCGGGAACCGAATCTTTGCAAAACAACAATTTTCCAACAGCTAATCGGTGGTTTCAAAATGGCCGCCGGCTAAATAAAATGGCTCCCTCCTGTGTTTAGGGACGGATTCCTCACAAGACAGGCAGCGAAAATGGCCGCCCTATGGAGGATCTTTGCTGGACGATGAGTTTTAAGCCCATCAGAAAGTATTAAACAGGTTTTAATGTGTTTCTGTGGGCTTTTTAATTTCGCTTTACGATGTTTTCGTTCTACAGCGATTTCGCTGGAACGAATTAACATCGTAATGCAAGGAACCACTGTATCTTTGAACTTTACAAGAAATGACTGACAATGCTCATGGTCATAGGATTGCCAAGTCTCACGACATTCCATTCCTGGAGATTTCATATTATCTCCTGATACTTAAAACCATAGAATTGAAAGCGGGTGTACTTTCTTTTTCACATGACTGTATATACCATTCAATAGCACTTAAAGCAGGGGTCCCCAGCCCCTAGTCTGCAGCTTGGTGCCAGTCCACGGGCTTGCTGGAACTGGGCCATGTAGACAGATCTCCCCCCCGTCCCCCACATGGTGTGTGTGTAATGCTCGCACGGGGGCGTGTTGTGCTCACACAGGGGGCATGTTGCACTCACAGAGGGAGCATGTTACACTCACAGGTGGCATGTCACACTATCGTAGGGGTGTGTCGCACTTGAGCAGGGGTGTTTCACGCTCGCAGGGGGTGTTGGACTCACACAGGGGCATGTCATACTCGCACATGGGTGTGTTACATTTGTGTGTGTGCCTGAGCGCCACACACACACACACACACACACACACACACACAGAGCCCGCATCCCCCAACCAGTGCACAGTCCCAAAAAGGTTGGGGATCACTGACTTAAAGCATTTTCTGGGTGATTTACAATTCAGTTGTGCAGGCTACACAGGGGGGGGGGATGTCATGCAAATGCTGACTCTTACGATGACCATACTTTCCCACCCCATCTCAAACTACACAGTACCTAGATACAGCCACATTATTTGAGTGCATGAAATAAACCTCTTCATCACAGTAAAAGTGCAATGATAATAAATTTCAAAGCTACAGTAATGTTCTTCTGTCACTTCATGACATGCCATTTCTATTTATTTATTTATCTATTTCTACATACCCTATCTTTCTCCTCAATAAGACCCAAGTTGCCTTACAACATTAAAGCAAATAGTACTAAATGCTGAAGAAAAGAATTGAAAAAACAATTAAACTGGAATATTAAAAGTAACAGCTACAAAGTATTGCCTGAAATGAACAGCTCACGGCCTTATATATTAGCACTGGCCCTGGTTTCAAACAGTCCCATAAGCAGCAGGCGGATGAGCCTTGCCAAAGTTGGGAATGACATCATTCCCAACTTTGATACCAAAGCGGATGATATCAGCCTTGATATAGCCATGTGAACCCAAATGGCTGGCGGTTTTCTAACTCCGTTGCTGAGTGGTAGAGATATTATCTCTGATTTGTGTTCCATCACAGGGTAATGAAAGCATTTCCAGAACAGTTGCTTGGAGAATTTGTGAAACATTTCTTCAGATCACAGACATTCCACACAATGAGTGTTTCATTCATTTGCATTTGTCTGCTTTGTTCTGGGGGGGGGGGGGAGAGAATTACCATATAATAATGAATTCAATTTGTTAAAAAAAGAGAGAGAGAGAGAGATGCGTGGAATTCTTTTTCCTTTCTTGCTTTTTTCCTAGGCAGCATTTTCTGACAAGAAGATAAAGCTTCTGGTTTGAAGAGATAAAGACTGGTTGATGAGGAATAGTTTTCTTTGACCCTCCTAATTCATAAATGCCTTCCTGGAAGTTGTTACATACTGTAATTGACAAGGCAGTGTCAGAATTACAGGAAGACTAAGCTAAATGGTTGCGCCATTAATCTCTAAATGCTAAACAGAACGGGCATGTTATGTAAAAATTATTTTAGCGGTACAGAGGTTCCTGATGCCTCTGAGGTCAGGTGGAGGACATGCTGGTCCTGAGGCAGTGGTGCATGTAAGCAGAAATGTTTACCACCACAACATAACAAAAGTAGCTTTGTTTGGTGAATGGTTTAGAATCTGTTGTGCCAGCAGTTTGGCCTGATGGCATGGCCAGATGACAACAACTTAGAGGGGAATTAATTAACAAAAAGGGAAGGACAGCTAGCAATGAAACAGAATAAATGAGGGAGTACCTGGCACAAAGCTGGGATAATATTGTGGCCAAGAGCAAGAACTGGACAGTCCCCATTGTCGTATTTCTGGGCAGTGAACACCTGAACTCATTATGAGTGCCTTCCTTTGCATTCTGTAGAATAATATTAGCCCTTACTACAGTTTTGTAGATTACTGAGATCACATCCATGAAATACACTGAAAAGGTAAAGGTAAAGGTTCCCCTTGACAATTTTTGTCCAGTTGTGTCCAACTCTAGGGAGCGGCGCTCATCCCGCTCTTCAAGCCATAGAGCCAGCGTTTTGTCCAAAGACAATCTTTCCGTGGTCACATGGCCAGTGTGATTTAGACACGGAACACTGTTTACCTTCCCACCGAGATGGTACTGTCACATACAGCACTGATGGTACATGTCTGTCATGGGTTTGGAGGGAAAGTTCCATCCTATGAGTGGAAGGCGGGACATCAGGGGGGAGGAGCTGTACTGTATATATATTTGGAGCTTGTGTGGAGAGTTAGGAGTTGGAGTCTGTGTGTCAGACTGAGTACAACTGTGTGTCAGTTAGTACATACCTGATAGGTTCAGGTTTCTATCTGGGTAGCCAGAACTGATAGGTTCAGGGTCTGTGCGTTACCTTAAAGGGTTCTGTGGGAACCAATCTGTTATATGTGTGTGTTTGGGGCTATGCCACGTTACATTATCCTATTTACCTGATTCTTTTATTTACCCTGTTTGTTATTTCAATAAACCTTGTTCTTTTATTTATTAAAATCCATTCCTGGTCTGTGTGACTCATTATAGGGAATGGTTGGTGGCAGCATAATTACAGGGTGGTATACTCCAGTAGGTCTGGGGTTGCCACATTGATTGGTGTCCAGCGTGTGGGATACGACTAGTCCAGTTGTCCAGTGGTCCAGCAAAGCCTTGGCAAGTGTGCCCAGAGCAAGGGGGGTCTAGTCAGGGACAATCCGAGGGCGCGTAGGTAATCTTCTAGGCTTACCTCACGGGGAGGTAGGCTAGTGGAAGAACGTGCACACTCAGATTGGGGGGACTAGATTAGGGAGCTCTGAGGCAACCTGTTTTGGCGGGAAAGGGCTGAGGCAAAGCTGTGTGAAGTAACAGTGATCTAGCTTGTCTGCTGAGAGGCCTAGCAGAGGGGGTGGATTCTGCCTGGCAACAGTTGCAAGTTGGTGCTGAAGGAACAGCAGCAGTCTATAGAAGGCTGTTTCTGAGGCAAAAGGAAAAAAGTCGTCGTTTTATTTTGAGGCTTGACTTTTGAAAGCAGCCTGTTCTGGGGGGATTATGCCCTTGACTCGAAGCCAGATGGCAGAAATGGGGAAAGTGAGAGAACCACAGGGAGACCAAGGTTCTGAGGAGGAATTTGGCTCAGTGCAGGAAGAGAGCACAGGAGAACTGACCTCAGAACTCAGAAAAATGCTCCTAGCCCAACAGCATGAACTGAGGGTGAGGGAAATGGAGGAAAAAGAAAGGGAGAGGCAAAGACAATTTGAAATGGAATTAGAGAGAGAAAGAATGGAGGAAAGGGAAAGGGAGAAACAAAGACAATTTGAGTTAGAAAAAATGGCGTTTGAGCTGAAGAAGCTGGAGATGATGAGTGGAAATAGGAATAACAATAATAATGAGGGGAACCCAGGGAATGGGGAAGGCAGCCTGTCTAAAACTGACCTGAAGAAATTCCCTGTGTACCACAAGGGAGATTGCCCTGAGGTGTTCTTTTCCCTCATGGAAAGAGCGTTTGTGGACTTCTCAGTAAGGGAAACTGAGAAGATGACTATTATGCGATCTTTGATCAGTGGCAGCCTGGCAGAAGTCTATGCAGAGATGCCAGTGGAACTGCTGAAGGACTTCGCTGAGTTTAAAAAACTGGTGTTTGCCCGACATGGGATAAATGCAGAACAGCTGAGGCAAAGATTCAGGTCACTCACAAAAAAACCAGAGCAGACTTTTACCCAAGTGGGGGCCCAACTGGTGAGGTTGCTAGAGAAATGGCTGTCTCAGGAGGGGACAGAGACCTTCCAGCAGCTCAAAGACCTGATAGCGCTGGAACAGTTTTATTCAGTCCTGCATGGGGAACTAAAGTTCCATGTAAGGGAGAGGAAACCTAAATCGGTGGCAGAAGCAGCAGAGATCGCAGATTTTATTTACCAGATAAGGAAGCCCTTAGGTGCTGAGGGGAAAACTGTGGGTAAGCCCAAAGAAACCTACAGCAGGTACTCTCAGGGACCAGGGAAAAACCAGCAAGGGGGAGGGGCCCATGTTGAAGGGAAGCCCTCAGACATGAAACCACCAAGACCTCAGATTCTGGAGGGAAAACAAAAACCAGACGAGAAAGACTCCAAGTACAGCAGAAAATGTTATTTCTGTCAAGGAAAGGGCCATCTAATCTCAGAGTGTGAGAAATTAAAGCAGCTAAAGGGAAATTTGCCTCATGATTTGAGTGGAACCAAGCCAAAAGCTGTGTTCTGTGTCCAGACAGAGCAAAGCTCCTTGCCACTGAGGGAGCCTGTTGCTATGGCTACTCAATCTGGACCAGTTACATCTGCTTATCAGGCTGGGGAAAATGGTCCTCTTGTGGAGGTCAAGCGCTGCTTACTAGTGAGGACAGATTCACAATTGTTTGAGACCGCAGGGGTGGACGTAGAAATACTTGACCATCAGTATAGTGGGCTAAGGGATACTTGTTCCCAGGTGACCCTGTGCCATCCAGACATTATTCCTAGGGAGTATATAATCCCAAATGAGAGCCTGAAGGTGGCAGGGATTGAGGGGCAGGTGATCTCACTGCCAGTAGCTGAGGTACCTGTGAGCTTTCAAGGCTGGAGGGGAGTTTGGCGGCTAGCGATTTCATCGACTCTGCCAGCAGCCGTGCTCGTGGGAAATGACCTGGCTGAACATGTGAAACGGGTGCTAGTGATTACACGCTCACAAGCTACCACGGGGACAGTTCAGGGGGGTACTGAAGAGCCCGAGGTTGAAGCAGATGAGGGTAGTCCCGAAGCCGTGGCAGAAACCTTAGCCACGGACAGCAAATTTGGCCAAGAGCAAAAGGCAGACGCCACTCTCCGAAAGTGTTTTGAAAAGGTGACACACACCCAGCTAACACCTGAAACCCCAGCGAAATTTCGCGAGAAAAAGGGAATTTTATATAGAGAGACCCTGATGAATATCTCAAAAGGGGGAGATGGGATCAGAAGTCAGCTAGTGGTACCTGAAAAGTATCGCCCCATGATCTTACAAAGGGGGCACTCTGACATGTTTGCTGCGCACTTAGGGGTGAACAAAACACAGCAGAGAATCACACAAAATTTTTACTGGCCTGAAATAGGGAAGCAGATCAAGGAGTTCTGTAAACAATGTGATGTGTGTCAGAGGCAGGGGAATAACCGTGACAGGACCAAAGCGAAGTTGTGCCCTTTGCCTGTGATTGACACCCCGTTTAAATGTATAGGAGTGGATATTGTGGGACCTTTGCCCAAGGCCACAAAGAGGGGGAACCGGTTCATTCTCACCATTGTGGACCATGCCACGAGGTACCCCGAAGCCATACCCTTGACTAATATCGAAACTAACACAGTGGCAGATGCCTTGGTGGGGTATATGTCCAGGATGGGATTTGCCTCAGAAATAATCACAGATTTGGGCACATCGTTTACATCGAAGCTCATGAAACGGTTATGGCAAATCTGTGGAATTAAACACAAGGAAACCACTGCCTATCACCCCGAAAGTAATGGGTTAACGGAGAAGTTCAATGGGACTCTGATGCGCATGATTAGGGCTTACTTGGCAGAGAATCCAAACAATTGGGACCAGAAGCTGCAATCCCTTTTGTTTGCTTATCGATCAGTGCCACAAGCCAGTACCGGGTTCAGTCCGTTTGAACTTTTGTTTGGGAGAAAAGTAAGAGGTCCACTTGATTTAATCAAACAAAATTGGGAGCAGATCACCCAGGATGACCCACAAGATGTTGTGACGTATATAGACACTTTAATGAATGACCTGAAGAGAAACCTAGAGCTAGCAGCAGAGAACCTGCAAGCTCAGAAGGTCAGACAGAAAACCTGGTATGACCAGAAAGCCAGGGAGAGGCACTTTAACCCAGGGGAGGAAGTGCTTTGGCTTAGGCCCTGCAAAGAGAACAAACTGCAGCTCAAATGGGCAGGACCATACAGGGTCATTTCCAAGATGTCAGATCTGAACTACCTTATAGAACAGGAGGAACACCAAACACGAAGGGTGGTACATGTGAATGCCCTGAAACCCTACTACAGAGGGGAACAGAGGGTTTTATTTGCCATAAAAGCAGCTGAGAGTGAGGAAGCTGAATTACCTTTCTGGGAGGGTAGAGGGGAAGTGAAATACAACCCAGATGAGGTGAAGATCAGTCCTGCACTCACCCAAGACCAGCAGCAAGAACTAAAAGTGCTGCTCACTAAATATCACAAGGTTTTTTCGAATAAGCCGGGGATAGTGAAGGGAGTGATGCATCAGATCCACACAGGGGATGCACCCCCGCAAGCAGTATCCCCATACCGAGTGACAGGACCCTATAGGGACAAGGTGCGGAGGGAGCTGGACGAGATGCTTAGGGAGAACATAATCGTCCCCTCTTCTAGTCCTTGGTCCTCTCCGATAGTCCTGGTGGACAAGCCTGATGGGAGCATTAGGTTTTGTGTAGATTACCGGAAATTAAACCGCGTAACCACTCCTGATGCCTACCCAATGCCCAGGCTAGACAACCTGATTGAAACCATAGGGGGTTGTCGGTTCATTTCATCGTTGGACCTAGTAAAGGGTTACTGGCAATTAAGGATTGATCCCAGGGATCAGGAAAAGACCGCATTTTGCAGCCCTTTCGGTCTATATGAGTTTAGAGTCCTTAGTTTTGGTCTCAGAAATGCACCAGCCACATTCCAAAGGCTGATGGACCAGACCTTAGCAGGGCTCAATGACTTTACTGTGGCCTACATCGACGATATAGGGATCTTCAGCAATACCTGGGAAGATCACCTGAAACACCTGGAGATAGTGCTGCAGAGGTTAAGTGCAGCAGGGCTAACAGTAAAGGCAAGCAAGTGTCAGCTGGGTAGCCCAGAAATAAAATACTTAGGTCACATAGTAGGGGGAGGAGTGATCAAACCCCTAGAGGCCAAGATAGAAGCCGTTCGTGATTGGCCCAGACCCAACACCAAGAAAAAAGTCAAATCATTTCTTGGGTTGGTGGGCTACTACAGAAAGTTCATCCCGAGGTTTAGCGAGATGGCGACTCTGCTGACCGATCTGATGCGGAAGAAGACTGATGACCGCATCCCGTGGACCAGCGACTGTGAGGAGGCGTTCCAGAGGTTGAAGCAGGCGCTCATCCATTATCCAGTGCTGCGTGCTCCTGACTTCGACCGGGAGTTCATCATCTACACCGATGCGTCTAACAGCGGGGTAGGAGCAGTTCTTTGCCAGGAGGATGAAAATGGTGACCAGCATCCAGTGTCCTACCTGAGTAGGAAACTCCAGAAAGGTGAGAGACATTTGGCAACCGTGGAAAAGGAGTGCCTGGCCATAGTATACGCGATTCAGGAGGCCAAACCTTACATCTGGGGAAGACATTTTGTTCTGTGCACTGACCACTCACCACTGCAGTGGTTAAAGACAATGAAAACCCATAATAGTAAACTTATGAGGTGGGCTTTAAACCTGCAAGATTTTGACTTCGAAGTGAAGGTGGTCAGAGGGTCAATGAACTGTGTTGCTGACACCTTGTCAAGAAGACCCGACGAATGAAGACGGCGAAGAAACCATGGACTATGTATATTTTGGTGACCAAAAGTTAAATGTACCTGTTTATTGAACAGGCTTGGTTTGTATTAATAAAGGTAACTTAATGTATTGGAAATATTAATGTTTAAAGTGAGTAAGTATGTTATTGTGTTATAATGTATAACTGTTGTTGTGTTTTGATCCTGGTTGTTTTTTTGTAGAAAAGCACTTTAGCTTTTCCCCTGCAAAACAACTTATAAAGAGGGGAGGTGTCACATACAGCACTGATGGTACCTGTCTGTCATGGGTTTGGAGGGAAAGTTCCATCCTATGGGGAGTGGAAGGCGGGACATCAGGGGGGAGGAGCTGTACTGTATATATATTTGGAGCTTGTGTGGAGAGTTAGGAGTTGGAGTCTGTGTGTCAGACTGAGTACAACTGTGTGTCAGTTAGTACATACCTGATAGGTTCAGGTTTCTATCTGGGTAGCCAGAACTGATAGGTTCAGGGTCTGTGCGTTACCTTAAAGGGTTCTGTGGGAACCAATCTGTTATATGTGTGTGTTTGGGGCTATGCCACGTTACATTATCCTATTTACCTGATTCTTTTATTTACCCTGTTTGTTATTTCAATAAACCTTGTTCTTTTATTTATTAAAATCCATTCCTGGTCTGTGTGACTCATTATAGGGAATGGTTGGTGGCAGCATAATTACAGGGTGGTATACTCCAGTAGGTCTGGGGTTGCCACAGGTACCTATTTATCTACTCGCATTTGCATGCTTTCGAACCGCTAGGTTAGCGGGAGCTGGGACGAGCAACGGGCGCTCACTCCGTCGCGTGGATTCGATCTTACGACTGCTTGGTCTTCTGACCCTGCAGCACAGGCTTCTGCGGTTTAGCCCACAGCGCCACCACGTGAAACATGCTGCAATTATAAATTTTCCTAGGGGTGGTGAAAATTTCATTTGATCCATTATCCGTAAGATCTTTGCCTGCCCAGCACCATAATTTTTTGACTGTACAGGCCTTAGGTTTCCTTTTTAAGCTTTCTTTACAAAATCCAGTACATCAGTGTCAATATGCAAATAAATAACAACAACAGATTTGGCAGAAATTTCTCAAATGTAGGAAAAAATGAAAGTGATTTGACTGTCAAAGAGGACAAATCTAGGTAAATGGCTTAGAGTACTTAGCACACAAAACTTTGGCTTTGAATCTGTGTATGTTGAACCATGTTTGTGGTACAGATTCAGTGTTGCCTCTTTCTTCCCCACCACAAATGTTTCATCTTTATGAGCTACATGGTAGAAAGGTATACCATTATGTCAGCATACTGGTAATAGTATTTGCTGTTGAATCTGGCTAGTACAGTTGGTTGAGAGTTTCTGAGCAAAAACTTTTCAAAACTTACAATTTTTATAATATATTTGATGGAAATAACTTGAGGATTAAAAATAAATAACTGAAGGAGAAAATGATACTCGCAGATCCACCTATTGTCTTATCTTCAAGAGGAATTATTAACACACACACACACACACACATTTATGCTTCATAGGTTAGCTAAATTTATGACATAATAGCAACCACTACAAGAAGCTTGATGTGGTCAGTGCCAACAAGATATTTGAACACCTTCCTCTGATGAGAATACTGAAAATACTTGTATTTTGATTACACTTTTTAAAAAGTTTGTATTCTGTCACTTTCCTTAGGATTGTATTGCATTTGGATAACATGGAATATAGAGACAATTGCTTGTTGCCCACCGTCTCTACTGCAGATTTCTTAAGCCCTACATCACATTAACTGGGTAGTCTTCTTACTTATATTATTTCTGTAAGCAAAAGCTGGAAATTCTGAAGGTGGAGTTCTGTTTGGATGGGAGTAATTATCCCATCTTTACTTCTCTGAAGGATTCTACTATAATTCAAAACCTTTGGTATCTTCATTTTGTTGGTATGATATCAATTATATGGTTAAGTGAAACACATTCTGTAACTATTGCCTAATTTTCCCTTATTCTCTGAGAACAAAGGGTCAGATCACACAATGGGCAGATTATTATTAAATATGATGCTGTCCTAAATGCAAAGGCATAAAACCCAGTAGCAAATTGGTGTTAGTTAATAAGTCTGCATTTGTATTCCTTATTGTGCATCAGTTCCATGAATTGGTGTGTGACATAGAATATAAGTAGTGATTCATTATCTAGCAGCAACTGGCTGATGCAGTTTACACAATAGGATTCTGGCCATTAAATCAAGTACTTCTTTATTCTTCTTACTGTGACATCCTACAGGAATTCAAATCTTCCAATGCTACATTTCTGACATCAAGCATGCAAACAAATTTGCACTATCTCCCAGTTCCTCAAATATAAAACAAAAGCAGGCTGATTTGTCAAATGCAGATTGAGGCAAAATTATTTTAGAATAAATAGGCTTTACACTGCTGGTAGAGATTAAATCTTATCTAGTGAGACACTCAGTAATCCTCAACACTGCAAAATGGTGGTTTCCTAGAATGATGGATGAAGAAATGTACTGTTCAATACACATTTCACCATTCATTTATAGGCTTAATCTATCAGTAAATTAGATTGTATTCAGTTTGGATCACTATTTTTGCTGTGTGTATTATCTTCACAGAAAAATCACCGACTTCTGTTCTATATGGGTTTTGTCTCCATTTGTCATTAAACCAACAAATGTGTGTGTGTGTGTGTGTGTGTGTGTGTGTGTGAGAGAGAGAGAGAGAGAGAGAGAGAGAGAGAGAGATACAATAAGCCAATTGATAATAATATTTAGTGCATCCAATGAAGTGGAACTCAGTCCACAAAAATTTATGTCACAATAAAAATGTCTTTAAGGTATCAGAACGTAGAGTTTTCTGAGCCGGAAAGAAATCTATATTCAGACCCTCCTGGAAATCAAACATATGGTACTTTAGTTAATCATTCATACTCTGTACTCATACTTACGTAATTTTTCAACTACTATTCTCTTGAGGGCTTCAGCAGTAAGGGAATAAGAAAAGGGAAGAATGCATTAAGAAAACATGGATAGTAAAATACCCAGCAGAATCACTCTATGCTGTTATAGGCAGCCATTCAACACAAAGCAAAATAAGATGTTTTAAGGATGTTTCCAGAATGTAACTTTGCCAGATTTTAAGAGAAAGGAAGCTCAAAAGGTTTTGGCTCATCATTTGACTGAATCGTGGGGAGAAAAGAAGTAAAAAGAGCTCAATACCTAGTGCAGGGTTCATCGACAGGTGGCACACAGTGTCCTCAGTTTTGTAAAACTGAGGGTCCAAAACTTTATTGGTTACATTAACAGCCCCTGGGCCCAGCACTGGCTTGGATCCAATGTATCAGGAGGCCCAATTGCCTCCCAATTCCCACTACCTTCCACTTCAGCACTTTCTGAAGGTTCCAGCAGAAGTGGTGGTCCTCTGGAGATTATATACTATAGGTACATTTTTCTTCATTACTTTCTGCCATCTGAGGCCAGGGATGAGACAACAGGTCCCCAAGTGAGGCCAGACTATGGTCCTGAGTTGTAGACTGGCTGAAACAGTCACCTGTTTATCCTTAGCAGGTGGATCAGAAAAAAAAGTGTTGTTCTGCAGTCTGGCTGCCATGCAGTCTTCCTTGGCATTTGCTTGCTGGCCAATGCAAATTGTACCCACAGTTTGGCATCTGTTACATATGTTGTATTAAAAGAAGTCATAATAATGGATGCAAGTCAGGAATACAGTCAACTTTGCATTTGATTGACTTAAATAAACTCTTAAAACACTGTCTATCACATAACCTCTGTGCAACCAATATGAGCATTCTATAAATCATGATTTTACTTTCTAAAAAGCATACCAGAAGAATGTTTGGCCTGGTTTAGAAATGCATGGCAAAACCATGATTTACAAGTCTTTCCTTATTTCTAAAAGACAGATCATAGCATTCTTTAATTAGGAGAAAACATGGCTGTTATGGTTCTGTTTTTTTTCTCAACTTCATGAAGAACCTAAACAGTGGAAATCACTTGGGATATGGAGCAGACATTTCCATACATGTTTGTAATTGCAGATGAAAGGTGTAGTTACTTTATTGTCCATTTTCAACAGACTGGAACACACAATTCATTATCAAAGGTTTAAATGATATATGAAACCACAGTGTACCAAAAATGCATTTTTAATCAAGATTGATCCAGAGAAGAAATAATTGTACTTCTAGCAGTTAATGACATTCACATAATTCAGTTGTGATTTTAGATGATTTTATATCTCCTGCAATGATAGATGACATTTTAATTGACTCTGAGTTTTACTGTTGGCTTGAAATACAGTGCGAGTTGCCTGCAGCTCATAGAAAAGTATGGTTAAAATGTTTAAATAAATTATAGAGGTAAAGTGATTCACAATCCCACTTACTTCAGTTGGAGAAAGGTTTGTCTGAACAATGTGCATCTGTCACCATAGACTTTGCCACTGGAATTCTCATCACATGGGGCTCATGTGATTATATTGGGGCTCATGTGATTGAATTTACAGACCTAAACTTCCCAGAGAGTATTAGGCACCTTAAGGCAGTATATAAGCTAAATATACAAACAAACAAAGCTGGAAGTGACCCCTGAGGCATTGAGCCCCAAAACTTCTAAAGCAGGAAATCTACTTTAAGTATCCTTAATAGGTGGCCATCCAACTTCTGCTTAAAAATCCCCAGTGAAGATGTCACCCTCCCTCCCCTAGGCAGTGAATTCCATGGTTGAATGGCTCTCACTGTTAGGAAGTTCTTTAGTTGAAAAATCTCTTTTATTGTAACTTGAAACCATTATTATTATTATTATTATTATTATTATTATTATTATTATTATTATTATTATTATTATTATTATTATTATTATTATTATTATTATTATTATTATTATTATTATTATGGTTATGGCAAAACACCTTTAATGATATTGTAAACATCTACCAGAACAGGGTCACAAAGAGATCCTTTTTAACCTCCAACCTCCCCTGTACCAAAAACTCATCTTCCTCAAGCTGACACTCCTCAGCCTTAGAGTTATATGTGTACTATTATACCCATTCCTCTCCTGGACCAGCTATTTCTCAACTGCTGTGCCACCAAATAGGACTGGCTCCTCTGTGCTGTGTGTGGCAAGCATGACCATGGGACCTGAGGATGTAGAGTGCTCTCTTGTGTACATGGGTGGGTGCCCCCTTAAGGAGAATGGGCAGCTGGCAAAGGGGGGTGAAGTTGAACAGCTAGCAGTACCCCAGTCTCTGGGTAAGCCTGTCAGTTACAGCTAGCTTGGGCACGCTCAGTCTAAACCATCAACCTTTGACTTCACAGTTCCAAACAGTATACAAAACAAAAGACCAACAATTCAACAGGTAGTGGGACTTTGGGCCCTGAGGGGAGTTCGTCCGAGACACCCGATTTTGAGACTCTGGATCACGATGTGGCTTGCCATCAGACCCTAAACCTCCAGACTTTAAACCATTATTTCTATTTCTGTACTCTTGAGCTGCAAAAAAAGAAACCTGCTCCATCTTCCACATGACAACCCTTCCCAGCCTTTTTATCTCCAGGATAAATATATTAAGTTCCTTCAATATTTCCCCACAGGTCTTAGTTTCCAAACCTTTTATCATTCTGGTTGCTTCCTCTGGACATGTTCCAACTTCTCAATATCCTTCTTAACCTATTTTGCCCAGAACTGGACACAATACTCTTATGTGAGGTATGAGCAAAGCAGAAGAGAATGTTACTATTACTTCCCTTAATCTGGATATTATATTTGTTGATACACATTAGTATAGCATTTGCTTTCCTTCCTTCCTCCCACCCACCCACTCACCAACCAACCAACCACTGTTAGAAAAAAAAACTGTTGTCTTATGTTTAGTGTATGATCTACTAAGATCCCTAGATCCTTTTCACATGTACTATTCCCAAGCCAGCTTTCATCCATCTTGTATTTGTGCATGTTATTTTTCCTGCCTAAGTGCAACACTATATTTTTCCCTGTTGAAGCTCATCTTTTCTGTATTAGCTCTGTTTTATAACCTGTTATGGTCATTTTGAATCCTGAATCTGTCTTCTGATGTATTAGCTACCCCTCCAAACATTGAACAACACTAGCCCTACTATAAAATCTTGTGGTGTCCTAGTTGTTGCTCCCATCCAGTATGATAATGAATGACCCATTGGTGAGTACTCTTTGGGTGCAGAATATTAACTTGCTACAAATCCACTTAACTATAGCATCATCTAGCTCACATTTTAGCAACTTGATCATAAGAATATCATGAGGAACCTTGTCAAAAAACTTGCTGAAATGAGGATACACTACATCCACAGCATTCCCCTCAAAAAACAAGATTAATCTGGCATGACTTGTTTTTGAGAAACCCATGCTGAGTCTTAGAAATCACATTGTTCTTTCCTATGTCCTCACAATCTGCTTAACTATCCTGGTGTTGATGTCAAGCTAAACAGTGGCTAGTTGTTTGTTGTAGGTTTTTCAGGCTGTTTGGATGTGTTCTGGAGGTTTTCTTCCTAATATTTCACCAGTCTCTGTGGCCGGCATTTTCAGAGGCAGGAGTTAGAACTCTGTCTGTGTTCTGGTGTAGTGTGTGGGATAGTTGAGTATTTGTAGCTGTGGGATCAGCTTTTTGTCCTTTTCAGGAAATTGGGTGACTATGGTCATCAGGGTGTTTTTTGTTATGGGTGTATTGTTGTGATAAGGGAGGAGATGATCTGTCACTAGGCCTGATGGGTGTTGATAGCTAGTCTTTTGTGTGCACAGATCATCGGTCCTTGTGGCTGGGTAGAGTTTGTTGGCTAGTTGCTTGGATCTTCTTTTCCCTCCTTTTTGAAGATGGGGCAGGACTGTATTAACCCATGGCCAGGCTGCTAGGCTTTCAGGTATTTCAGGGCTCTTCCGTTATTTCAAGCGTTCACATCTACATCTGACAACCTGAGCTTGATACAGTAGCTATGTATGGATAGATATGTATGTACACCTATTGCTACAATGTAGAGTGCCAAGTGCCTTTAACCATTGGAGCCCTGGGATGATGGTCCACTGGTCCACGATGGGCCACTAGTCCACTAGGAGTGACGTTTGCTCGTCTCCAGTCTTGAAGGACCTCATCTGTTCTCCAAGAATTCTCAGAGCTAATAAATGTAGGTTTTGAGAATATATCTGAAAGCTCTTTTAGTACCCTTGAATGGAGTTCATTTGGCTCTGAAGACTTAAATTCATTTAATATGCCTAGGCATTCCTTTACCATCTTTTTCGCCCTCTCTCTTCTTCCTTTATTATACTCGCTCCAGTTTGGGTACTGTTCTCCTTTGTGTGAGTCAAGAAACAAGAATCCAACAGTTCTGCCTTCTCTCTGTCACCCCTTAGTAATTCTCCATCCTCCCCATGTTTTTCTTTCTTCTTCTTTTGCTTCGAGCATAACTGAAATATCCCCTTTTGTCATGTTTCAACTCTCATGCTGAGCTTTCACCTTTTCACCTTCTCCCTACAAATATTGGCTACCACTTTCTATTCTTCCTAGGTGGTTTCCCTCTCCTTCTATGTCCTGCACATGTTCCCTTTCAATTGTAGCTCATCTGACGACTCCTTATGCAGCCACCTTGGTTCCTTTAGATAACTCTCACATTTCATCCTCGTAGGAATTTTCTGTGATTCTGTCATTTCAGTCTCTCATTCTTAAGAAAGTACTATCCAACATGGAACACCTTCTTTTTAAAGTAATTCTGGCCAATGGGGCTCGCAGAGTATTTTGAGCTTACTTAAATCAACATCCCTGAGGTCTACATAAAGCCCTATGTTATATTATTCTTAGCTTTAGTTTTTTTTCCAGTAGAAAAAAATTCCAAGAGAATATATGTTCACTTTCACCCAAAATTCCCTGTTTCTGCCTCATTGGCCAATTCTTCTGTTAGGCCATGACTCCTGTGATAACTATGTTGAGAGTTTGAATTCAAATTATTTTTCAGTGATCATATGCAGCAAAGGCCAATGTGAATCAGCACAGCCTTTTTCATTTCTGATTCAGAGTCCCTCCCCTGATACCAGGAGCTTTTTAAAAAAGGTGGAACAACTCAAACGATGTTGCACCCTTTGGGTGTGGGCTATCAGCTTGATACAAATATGTGATTGTTTGTTTCATTCTACAAAAGTATGGAGTGGGCTGACACATTTAGCTGGGGCATGATGTTTTGGAAGAGCAGGAACACCTACCCTTGTGGTCTTTCTCCCAGGTCCCCTCAAACTAAAAACAAACTATGGAGTTTACGTATTTGCACATGATTTTCTATAAAGGAACATTTTAATGCAGTTTTTTTTGTATTGTAAAATCTGGAGAAGTGCAAAATCTCAATAATAATTGTAGTCTGGTTTGTGTGTTAGTTTCAAAACTGAAAGTCAATTTGTTTCTGTTAAATGAAAGCAAAATGCATTTTCCTTCCATCACGGGGAAGGAAAATGCATGTACCCACTGAATCTCTCTCCAGTCCTGTCCCTTTGCTCTTGGCTTTTTGATGCACTGACTCTGAAGCCACTCACTGTGCCACTGCAAGCCAGGGAGCAGGGCACTAGTGTCATGCTTCACAGGCTTTTAGGTTGTCAGGTCAGCAACATCCCATGTCAGGCTAGAATGTGAGAACCAAGGGTAGGCCATTATGAGGTTACGGAAGCAGGGAAGGAAAGACTTTGCGACACATTTTGGGCTTGGTGACAAGAAGGTTTGAGAATCATGAGCCCGTGCTCTGCTTCCTGGCTTGCAGTGATACAGAAGCCTCAGTGTCAGTGCTTCAGAAAGCCAAGAGCAATAGAACAGGACTGGGAAGAGACTCAGTGGGCACATGCATTTGGGACTAAAATGTCTCTGGGGAGAGAGAGAGAGAACCCTCTGTTGCGAGCACACTGAAGCCTCTATTATCTCAGGCCTTCAGGAGGTGCTCACTCTTCTTCTTTAGTTGCTGCCACCAATACCAATTCAGTACTTATTTACTTAGACATGTGTTGCTTTGAAACTTAAACTTCAGTAATATATAATTCAGTAATATATAATAGGTTAATTACAAGTTGCTAATCAATTTATCTCACTCACCGAACTCACAGAACCCTACTCTCACTGACTTTCTGGCTCACTCACTCACAGATCTCTCCAAACTGACTCTCATACTCAATACACTCCCCTTTATATCCCAGCACCTCTCCCTTTAGCACCACCTTCTGTTCACTCATTGGCTCCTTTTCCACTGCTCAGCTGTGATGGACAGGTGAGGGCAGGGCTGAATGCTACACCCTCCCTTCATTATGATTTCCTAGCTGGAAATTGATGGAGACAGGTACCCAAATTTTAAAGCCACCTCACACATAAAAATCAGACTACAGTATCTCTCTTTTCCTTCATGTCTGCTTGCCCTGAGATTAGTCTCCCTGCCTGGAGACCTGCAGAAGAAGAGGAGCCTTCAGTCAGCACCTTGAGCCTTGACAACCCTAATTAGCTCTGTTAGTGTGAGGGAGTGCAGGCGCACCCCCCCAGTCAGCCATCTAGCCCCAGCACACAGGTATGAGGCAGCTGGGAGGAGGCTAAGTTTTCTCAGGATCAGGTCAACACACAGCTGAGGCGAGAGAGTTCCCAGATTAGAGGCAGAGTCAAGGAGAATAAAAGGGTTTAGAGACTATAATGGAGTCCTATGAGACTGGGAAGGGGGTGGGAAAGGCATGGGAGGGGATGCTGTACCATTAATGAAAGCTGTTCTGAGCCAAGAAGCTGAGCTGGGACCCATGGAGTTCTTGCCAGGGGGCCCTGGTCCTGCTGGCACTGCTGGAGCAGGTGCTGTGACAGTGAGGTAAAATAGTTTCTAATGGACACAATGCCTGTTGACTTTTTGTCTTGCTGTTTTGAAATCTGAAATTAGATGGTAGAGTCCAGATGATAAGCAGCATGTAAGCAATGGATAGATGTTATGGTACTTTTGTTAAACCTCAATACTTTTCCCATGGGTTAAGATAAAAGACTTTTGATTTGCTTGTCCTGGGAATAGAACGCTGTGAAGTAAGGTAGGAAGGGAAGTACTGTAGATGAAAGCTCACACTTTATTAGATCTACATAAACTACAGGGGAAGCAATTAAAAACCTCAATGGATTTTACAAGATTTCCGGAACACATAATGGGCTGTCTGCTGCTTGCAACATCCTGTCTAGGTGTCTGTCACAGAACTGTGTTCCTATATGTATTTGTTTATAACATATATATCCCACCGCATTGTAGCCTTCTGGCAGGTTGTCACAGTATTGCATTGAAAGGGCCCTTCCTTTAAAGAAAGAGAATGCAGATATGCAAATCCAGATGAATCAGTGGTATTTGTGTGATTTTGAGGTGAATAACTAAGGGTGGTGTGAAGAGCCACTGGTTACCTACAGGGCCGAGAGTAACACACCAAGAGCTATTTCATGTTCCATTGAGCATTTGTGGACTTAAAAGTTTTTCACCAAAGATGACCAGCAATTTGACATGAGAAAATGGAAATGCTAAAAAGTTGACTGCTGGTGTCAGAGGGGAAGGAAAGCAGTAGTTAAACGCACCCACCTGCTGGAAAGCCCAAGACCTGCTCTGCATACTCCAAACACTGAGACATGGGCTCAAACTGAGGTCACTACAGTACATGTGAACTACTCTGCCAGCCTTTTCTCTAAGTATAGGACAATTGTAGTAAAGATTTCTAAATTTGCTCGTGTATATATGAATTAGCTGGCTGGATACCACAGTGGTTTAGGAATCTGGCTGCGGGCCCAGAAGTTGTGAGTTTAATTCCCGACTGCGCATCCTGTGAGTAGAGCCAGCCTGTGTGGCTTTGGGCAAGCCTCATAGGACCAAGACACTCCCAGAAGAAGGGAATGGGAAACCCCTTCTGAGTATTCTCTACCTAGGAAACCCTAAGAACGGTTGACTGTATGGCACCTGATGGCGATTTATTAATTAGTGCATGCAAATGTTATGCAAATCTGCACCCGTACTTGATTTCTTTTGTGACAGGATGTGGCTAGCCTATCTGATATAACTGGGCTTTTATATTTAATGCTTCAATTGTTATTTAGTGTAATTAAAAGTGTTGTGCATGAGAGCAGCTACTGGAAAGAATTAAAGAGAACTGTATCTCTTTCTCTCTTAAAGTCAGATACACTAGAGGTAGATTTCCAGCAAATGAAGGAAGAATAATGGCCATAATAACTTTAATGAGTTTTCATTCTGCCTGTTGTTGAATATAATGAATTTTTAAAATATAAAATTTTGGATGTGTTACACTGCACATTATGAGAAGAAGGGAAGTGGCTTGATCATGTTTCCCTCAAATAACAGTCTAATTAACTTTAGCTACCAATCTAAGTATGACATGGATGTTTGAGCCTTATTTATAATGTCATTTATATCACACTATGCCATGTTATCCATCAGCAATGTGATAGAAGTGACTGGCAAATGCTTAAGCATTTGAGTGGCAGAGATGAGAATTGCGTTAGTATATTTTTGGTCTAAATCTTCTGATGTACATCAGTAGATTTCATTTGTTTTAGTTCCAGTAATCAGAGTCTTAATTCAAAATGTCCAGGGTGTTTTGAAGAAGAGTAAGCTGGAACATCTCCCAATCATATACTTTATGGGGTGTTTATTTGTGTAAAATGCTTAAAAACTGCAGGGTCTCAAGACAAAACAAAATGACTTAAAAACACTATGTAGAAAAAAAACAAGTGTGATGCAAGAAAGAATAAGATTTGAAAACCAAGTTGAAATTTAGAAGAGTGAAGAGCATACACTTAACTGCTAAAATAGAGCTGTAATATCTTAAAAGCCCTTAGAGAAATAAATAGATAATTGCCTCCATGACCAAAACAAAATGAACAGGCCATCAGGAAAACTACAGCTGGAGGACCACCAATGAAAAATCCTTCTCAGTGATGACTTACCATATTTTTCCATGTATAAGACTATACTTTTGTCTAGACTAAAAATTGAAGGTTGTCTTATACACGGAGGTAAACTGAGGAAAGAACAAAAACAAGTGGAGGGGAAAGCAGGGATCAAAGTGATCCTGCAGCACTTCGATCCCTTTCCCCCTACATTTGCTAAACCCCACTTAGATTTCTTAATTTTGGATTAGAAAATTGGGGGGGGGCATCTTATACATGGGGGCGTCTTATACATAGAAAAATATGGTAGTTACTAGCTGTAACAGACTTCATGGGAGAGAGGAACTGAAGAGTGGCTTCTGGATATGATCTCTAACTCTGAGGACTAACCTAGATCAATGGTTCCTAACCTTTTCTTTGTATGTGTGGAATTGGTAAAAGCACTCCTTAAATATATCACTTAACTTGAAAGCCCTATTAGGGTTGGTATAAGTTGGTTCCACTGGACAACACAACACACACGAACACACATCTTGAACTTTCAAGACCATTTTCAAAAATATCTCTGTGTAAAATATATCCAAAATAGAGGTTCACCCCAGTAACACCAGGGCATCCCTTTCCACAAAGAGACATAATCAGAATATTAGCCTAGATAGTCCATGCTACAGAGGGTAGCTGTGCCCATGGTGATAAAATATACTTTGACATGTAATAAATGATTTGGTTAGCTCTTCAAGTTCACCCTGATATGTGTTACCATTTAGAAGACATTGTGAAGTTAAGGGGCAGAGGTTTTGTATACTATCTTGGAATCTTATTAGAGATCATTTTTTATTTCACATATACTTGTCTAGAAATACAACAGCAGAAATATATGAGATAATGGAGAGAAAATTAGGTTATACTTGTAATCCACTGGTGTTGTGGTTTGGGTCGCATCATCTGAACCTGTCATCTAATTATTTTGCTTTAACCTCTCCCTAAATGTGGTTGGATTGATGTTGGACACTCACAGTACAAGTGAAAAGATATTGAAAGCAATGAAACAAAATAGCTTGGCTGGGTAGAACACATTTTTCTGCATCAGTTCTTATTATGTAACTGCATGGATTCTCACTCCTGTTCCTGCTCTGATAACTACCTCTGTTCCTTTTAATTAGGGAAGATCTTGAAAATTTTGATATTTTGAACTGTAACTCCCACAACCCCAAGCCACCATGAGAAATATATGTTTTCCATGGTACACTACTTGCCTGGGATTTAATTCTGCTGAACTCAGTGGGGTGTTGCATTTATTTTTATATGTTGGTTCATTTTTATGACAATTGTATGCTTGTCAAGGAGGTACAAATTAGAATGCGGTGCACCCTCATGCCTAAATGTTGAGCATGTAAATCTTGTGTCAGTTTTGATGCTCTCTTTAATAAGATTCTGATATCAGAATGTCTTTATATAAATCTATAATAAGATTGGCCACACCTGGAATGTAGTTGACATTTCTCTAAAAGCATAATGCAAATGTGGGAAATATGAAGAAAAAGCAATCCAGATGATCAAAGGGATGGAAATATTGTCTTACTGACCTGTCTTTCTAAATTAATCTGAGGTGTTAAAGGTATAATAATCATGTATTAGATGAAGAAAATGGGGAAAAATCTGTCATCTTTCTCTTGCCGTCCTAGAATTTGAGATCCTCCAGTGTAGATGAATGCCAGGAGATTCAACATAAATAAAATGAAATATTTCTTTAAACACTACATCAGTAAATACAGGATGTAGTGATGTTTACAACTTTAAAAGCAGATGAGACAATTTCATGGAGCATATGATTAATGATCCCTAGTCAAGGTGGCTTATATAATGATGCTTGACATTATTAGAAGGATCACTAGGTCAAAACCTTCCATTCCCTGATTTTTCTGAGTCAAAACCAGAAACAAAGGCTGGGCCCCTGTACAACAGTAGCAAAATTATATGTATGCATGTATATGTGCATGAGAGACCAAGGCTATATTACTTTCTCACAATACCTTCTAAACATCTGTAACACACATATACGTATCCCTTTGTGCTGAGCTGATAAACCCGGTCATAATTCGGAAGTGGGGAAGGCCAGTACATACAATGGCTGAACTCCTGTTTTGCGACTCCATATGTGCAATGCAACACTGCAGCCAGGGAAAATCACAGGAGGGCAAATGCGCTCTTCACAAAGCACTTCCGGATATGTGTCATGTAGCAGTCACAATGGGAACCAAATGATTGGTTCAGATTTCACAATGCTACCTTCCTGCCTGGGCATAACCCCCCCCCCCCATACTTCCATAGGAGTAAGTTTATGCTATGTCAAAATGAACATAGTTACACTTCCCAAAGTAAAATGTTGACTTCTTCCACCACTTTGCATCCCTGAAGTTTGTTTCTCTGTCTGAAGATTCAGAGAAGTATGGCAATTCTCTGGAGCTTCAGCTGGCACCTGAGGCCTGGCAACCTTTGTCAGCGCACTTCTGCATATCAGTTGCAGAGGTTCTTGCCTGTGGGTCCCCCAGACGAACCTAGTTGACCACTGTGGGAGAAGAGTACAGCACTTTATAGTCCTTGATCTGATTCTGCATTTTAGGTCCCTGTGTCAAGATGTGAAACTTTGTGTGTATAGAGTTAAAATAATTAAGGGGAGTGTGGACAAAGTAGCCCTGAAAATGAAAGTGCTTTTAAAAATGAGGCTTGAACTACAGTTTACTAATGTCATTGCAAAACAAGTTCTCCAGCCATATAAAGTCACTGCACCATGACTTTCCTGACAGTTGAACATGTTTTATACATGCTAACAAAGTGTAACCAAAGTGTAACCAAAGGAAAAAATTGAAAGCATAGCGAAATAAGTAGAATGTTTTTATATTGTAATGTGTTAATATTTTATTTATTAATCATAAATATTTTTATCCTGCTGTTCTCCTGATAAATGAGGGCCATGTGTGTAAGTGGGGATGTAGATATTTGCAAGTTAATGCTCAGGTGTGGGAGAAAATGTCCCTAAAATTCTTTCCTCTACTCTGATCGTTTTCTGAATTCTTATTTTTATTTATTTATTTATTTATTTATTTATTTATTTATTTATTTATTTATTTATTTATTTATTTATTTATTTATTAAATTTATACCCTGCCCCTCTATAGTATTTCTTACATATATGCGATTAGTGCTAAATCATTCTATCACCTTATTTGTTGGATCACTGTTATTATCTTTCCCCATATTTATCCTCCATAAAAGGATTGACAGAGGCAGGACCAGAGGAAGGAGAGAAGGAAAGAAGAGGGCCTGAACTCCTGAATCAGTCCTCAGTCCCTGTGTGAGCACTGGCTGTAATTTCAAATGTAATACAAACTGTGAATCAAATTTCAGGAAAGCTGAATTGCTTCGAATTCTAGTGTAGTCACACCCTTGCTTGAGCAAATATTCCTACTTTCAGTCTTCCCTCCTCTCCAGCCTTCATTTCTAAAAGACGTTTTCAATATTACCTTTATACTTTTCATTTGACAGTGCTGTTTGTTTTTTTAAAGTTCTCTGGTTATTTGAGGAGAATGACATTCTTTTGTTTGTGCAAGCACGCTATTCAGAGAAACACAAACTAAATTTTGGTTATTGCTGTTCATGTCACATAGGATGGAGAAGAAATTTCACACAGATACTTTAAAGGACAGGGGTAAAAACATGGAAACCTTTGTTAGTGAACAACCAATTCTTTCCTCATCACCTTTTTCAGTTTATGCTGTCAAATATATGAAGAACTTTAAAAAAAAGTTAAAGCTTCTATTATGAAAAAAAGCTGGCACAAAAACAAAATTATAGGCTACTACAGGGATCTTTTATTATCTCTGTCAGTTTCATTTTGAATGAAGGAATTCTTGTTTCTTTGGAAGAATGAAGCCTATTTATTTGCTTCTGTTGTATTAAGTTGGTCAACCAAATGCTGAGTTCTGCTGAATCACGCAGGCTTCCACTTGCTCAGGGATCACATCCATTGGTCAAATGCAAATTGGTTATCTGTGTTGATGCACTATTGTGTTTTGTAAAAGTATCCCATATTTTCTAGAAAGAGAAGACAGGAATATTGACATTCAGTAATTATTTGTCAAATTGATGGGTTGGTTTGGCAGTCAACCTTCTAGCAGAACAGTATTTTAGCTTTCATTCTATTGATAAAACATACTTCCCTAGCAAAGTAATCTGGGCTTGTATTTGTGTAATGAAGACACTCTTTTAAACATTTTGCCTAGTCCAACTTCCTGTTTCTCCTTGTGGCCATCCGCATACCTATGAAGAGCCTACAAACGGGGCACAAGGGCAGTAGTCCACTTGAATATCTGCTGGATTTATTGTCATCTTCTGATCCTGTATTATACAGGTGGAAAGGTTGTTGCAAAATTGACAAAGTTTTTTCCAGTGCCTTCTAACTGAAGTGTTATTTGAGCTGGGATCTTGTTGGTTTAAAGTACATAATATAGGTTGTCACAATTATGAATGGATTTACTGCATGCAGTTCATTGCCATCTAAGTGAGCTTTCTTATTGCAAGACTTAAAAAGTAAATCATTCCAGGGGTAGTGCATCATACTGAAACTTGTTTGGACATAAGGGATATCTGATAGAATGTGATAGTTGAAAAACAGTGATGGAAAATATCTCATGTGCCTTGTAGCATGCTGGATATTTGTAACTCTGTATGTAGAATTCTAGCGATAGAAATGAACATAATCCTGTTTTTCTTCTCTTGTAGGTTCAATGGACCATCTGTCTTTCAGAAGGACCCTAATGGATATCATCTGCATTTATTAAACCCTGTCTCCTTTTCTTCTGAGGGGTTTCTTGGCTTCATGCTCTATCCTAATAATGACTGAATTGTCAGAAGGATTTAACTGACAAGGAACTTGTATGGTCTTCAAATGAATTTTTCTGTTGATCTTTTTGACTCTCCCAAAGAGAAGCATGCTTAGTGGCTTAGCATAGGTAGAGAAGACAGGACTTTCAGCCAAGCTGTGGGAAAAGTGGCCTCTTGAAATCTGAAAATGAGTACACCACTGGTTCCCAACAAGTCATGTTATCATTTATTACAGGGTAACAGAAATGAGATGAAAAATAACAATGAACACATGGTGATGGTAGGGGACCCCAATGCCAACCAAATCACACCTGAGGTGAGAACCTCCACAGGGGACAGAAGGACAAATGACATGTCTAAGGAGACAAGATGTTTTAATATAGGGGATCCAGAAAATACCACACAGCTGGATTCAGAGAGAAACAGACTTCAGAATACCACTGGTCTATCAGAGTTTCGGTTGCCTTCTACCACCACCAGGGAATTGCATAAGGATTATAAGAGTGATGGAGTCAAGGACATTTCGAAGTTGGTTCCTATTAGCAGAGGACACAGTTTGTCCAATTTGAGGATTAGTACAAATGATACCTTTTCAGTTGTTCTTTCCAAAAGTGATGCTGATCTCATTCAGCATGCGTCGAGGGATAAAACGCCGAGAAGAATAGAGACAGAAGGCATCAAACGCCTGTCTTTGGGGAGATCAAGGAAACTTACAGCTAAAACAGAAGCTTTTGGGAAAGAATTTGTTGGCCATGTATCAGGGAAACGCTTGCTCTCTGCTTCCCTGGATTCCATTGACATCTCACATCATTTGGCTGGGGAGCCCGACAAATGTCGGGAAGCATCGGCAGACCATTTTTTAGGCATGGTGTTCCATCCAACTGATAGCGCCTCAGAGGGAAATGTTGTGCGTTACTCTAAACTTTCATCTACCTCAGGAATGAACAAAACAAACGTCATAGCAACACAAGTGGGTATGGAGGGTGCACCAAACTTTAACAAACAGAGCACTCCACATCCTGCTCACGCTGATCCACGTGTAAACGCTAAATCCAATGAGATTTTGAGATCAGAAGCACAATTAGATCATCAGGGTGATAAGAGAGGGAGAATGGAGTTGAGAAGTCCACAGTCAAAGACCACAGGTCAGCAAAAAATTGACCAAATGATGCCGGTTGAATTTCTCAGATGTCAGAAAGAGGAAAGTAATGGAGTGGGGCAGAATAAAAAGGATTGTGGGTCTGAAGTACATAGAGTAAAAACAGTTCTTTTGCAAGAGTCTTGCAAAGGTGATGATCCATGCTTAAACGAGGGGCTTGACTGTTCCAGTAGCAGGTTGGTAAGTGGTACTAATAACTTGCTAGGTTTAAGAAGAGGAAGTAATCATAGTGACAGCAGGGCAACAAACCAAGTCATTGATGAGGGCATAGTAGAAAAGGAGATAGATTCTGGATTGCCTTTTGCTGATGACAAACACAGAGACAGCCTGACACATTTGAATAGTAATGAAAATAAGCAAATGGCCCTCAAAGGCCATGGTGAAACTGCTGCAGAAATCAAAACTAATTTGGAGCATTCAAAAGGGCTTAGTACAGAAGATGCATTAAATGATCATTTTGACATCCAGGACATTGATTTAGAGACCACAGGATTTTCAGCAGAGAGCAAAAAGGCTGTAATGGTAAAGAAACATCTTTCAAACGACACGGCAGACAGCTATAAGATACCAGGAAGGACTGATACTTTTTTATGTACCCCCACTCCTTTGCGTCCCGTGGTGACCATGAATGCTGCACCATCAAGCAACAGTTTGAAGGATCTCTGTGCACTTCATGTTGATAAGCCGCCGTCATCTGCAGTCCTACCTCCTCTTGATGGTACACAATTGCTCAGCCTATCCCCTAAAGTGCCTAACAAGACTGCCTGTAACAGTGGCATCCCCAAACCTATCCTTATACATTCCAAGGGCTCCCATCCTGCCAAGGAAGATGAAGAAGGCAACTGGACTGAGAAGCCTGAAGACAAGATGGAGGCAAAACCAGACATCCCAAAGCCCAAGCATGTGAGACCTAAAATCATCACTTACATTAGGAGAAACCCCCAGGCGATAAACCAGATGGACCATACATTTGCCCCACCTGGATTGCCCTATGTGGCCCCTGCTTGTGCAATGCCAGTGGCAACAATGGAGCAGAAGACTTCAAATGATGGCGAAATTAAACCAGGCAGCGTCCTGTACGACAAGTTTAAACCCGACTTGCAGAAGTCTCGGATTTACAGTTCTGGCCTGGTGGTATCTGGCATTAAATCCTCAGGTCATCATTTTGGCCAAATGGGTGACAAATTTCTCCAGGAGGTAAGTCTATTGCATGTATGCATGTATGTGTGAGAACACAAAAAAGAAAATATTTATTTACGCAGCGTGTTGTTAGTCTGTGGAACTCCTTGCCAGATGGTGCAGAAGAAACACAAAAGTGTTTGTCAGGCACCTTGGTTTAAAGCAAGTTTCGAAATGGGGATTGCAGACTCAATGGTGTAGCTTTCAGATTTCACCCGTGGTAGTGTGGATAGACATGACTTTCCCAATCTTGTTAGGTTGCCAGTCACTCAGCATCCTTCAACCTATACAGTATTAACACACATGGCTTCTTTTTGGCTGGAAACAGAGGCATACTGAAACATGGTGAACTCCACCTCAGAGAGGTTGGGATAAAATGTAGTTTGCAGACTGCATTGGCTGACTGCAGCCAAATGTTTGTTTGAAGGAAACTGTTGTCCACAATTCACAGTGTTGTTTAGATAGTATTAAATGTCCTGGCTTGGCTCTGGTTGGCTTATTCAACATTTCTTTCACAGTTCAACAATAATAGCTGTCTCGTAAAGGTATCACCCACCCTTTCTGTCAGATTGTATAAAAGGACCATATGGCTTTTCTTTTTCTTTTCTGTTGGGCTATGGAAGATACTATGGAAGTAATGGAATATAGTATGCACCAGAGACATTATATTGCACCTTTCTACAACTGCTTTTGAGCCTGCACTAATTATCTGTGTTATTTTGCTAAATGCTGTTTCATTCAGCATTTCCTGTGCCTATTCTTGCTATTCTGTTCTTGGTGTTACTAAGGGTGCGATCAGACAGGTGTTTAGCCTGCTGTTTGGGGCCACTGCGGGGATGGGTTGATTGTCTTTTTGACAGTGATCACAGAGTGTAATTGATGGAGTGAATCAAATGATCACCAGAACATTCCTACCCACACTTTTTTGACCCTTGTTAGGGGCTTCTACTTTTTGTGAGAGTAGCATGGCTGTGGGTCGGTCCAAAACCTACATGGGGTAGATGATATCATGTGGTGTGGCCTGATGGCACATCTGTGACCACTCACAGTTTCCTGGCTGCTGCTTCCAAGCCTCCAAGGGTACTGATTCATGTTTCAAATGACTTCCAGGTAGGGTTGCCAGATACATGTGTACAAAAAGGAGGACATGGAAAGCCAAAAAGGAGGACAAAGGAGGATGTATTGTGGGGCCTCTGTGCATGGGGGGGGCATGCCGCTTTTGGAATTAGGTATTGGGGAGAATAGCTCTTTGATCATGGAGCAATACATTGAACCTACTCAGTCTTGAAAAGTCAAGACTGCGAAAGTTTCATTTTTTGGTCTACAAAACTCAGAATCCACAGGCCACTGTGTTTTCTTGTTTTAAAAAATGTTTTAAAAAAACAAATCTACATATACACTTACTGGGCTCCCAGGACCAATGGAAAAAAACAGAAGGCGTGGATTTCTCTCAGCTTGAGAAATGCAAAGGGTGGGGAAAATGGATTTGTGTTTGTGTGTGTGTGTGTGTGTGTGTGTGTGCATGTGCGTGTACGTGTGCGTACGCGCACACACACACACACACACAAAGATACAAAAGCCAGACATTTTAAAGTTTTTTAGTTTTTTCTGCCGGACGGAGGACATGATCCTAAATAGTAAGACATGTCTTCGTTTTGCCGGACGTCTGGCAACCCTACTCCCAGGGCCTCTCCAATTTAACACTCCAAATATTTTTCAAAATTGGAAGCAGACATCCATCTACTTCCAGTTTCATTTTCTTCACACACACCCTTCTTTTTGTGCATTGGGGGGTCCTGTACAGTCCTTCCAAGTTTACTAGAAACAGAAATTGCCCTGAAGATATGTCCAAGTTGCCCAAGTGTGACATGGGGCTTTATAAATGCTGGGATTTTGAATGGAGCCTGCAAAACTGTGAAACACACTGGCCATCAGCAAAACTCTTTTCAGAAATTATGAGGCAAAATCTGTGTTTTCTCTCCTACTTAGTAACATAGCTGCATTATGCAGTAACTGAGTAAAATGCTGTAATAAGGACATTACTGAGAAGTCATAAGATGTGGTTGCACACATGGAATTTTAAAACAACCAAATCATTCCAAAAAATAGAATTTGGGGAGAAATTGCTACGTAATAAGGACATATATTAGATTTTTATCTTTAGCTAAGCAATATTTATTTCCTTTAAGAAGACAATAAAGAGAAGAGGATTGGTTAAGAGACAGACGTCTTTCAAGTTAGAGAAAACAGTTTATATTTATATGAAATTGTTTGCCCTGCTACCTAGAAAGATAAGAAGCACACCTGCCGCCTTGCATAGAGAAACCACACTGATTAAAAATGTATTAAGTGGGATTGTGGTCCTCTTTCCTCCTTTGTAAAAGAATCATGTACTTCTGCATTCACATCTAATAAAACATAATTATATAAGGTGTATAATCAGATTTTGTTAAAATATGTCGATTAGAGAGGAAGATGGAAATATGTATATGCAGAAACAGTTTTTTTCTACTTCTCCCCAGTGGGAAATGGTCTTCTGAACTAAAATAAACCACCTTCAACTGTAAATATATAAAAAGAGCCATCTGGGATCAGACCATTCATCTACTTCAACATTCCGTCCCCAAAGTGGCCAAACAGCTGCTTATGAGAAACCCAAAAGCAGGATAAATGGGCAACAGCATCACCTCCCTCTAGCAACAGACACACAGAGCCACTTTTCTTTTGATTGCCCCATCCCCCATTATTCGGCCAATTCCCTTTTTAAGCTACCCAAGTTGGTGGCCATCAAGACATCTTATAGTAGCCAGTTCCACAGTTTAACTAAACATTCATTTGGGAGCAAAAGAACTATTTCTAAAAATATTAGAATAACATTGTGAAATGCATTATGATGGCCATTTCAGACTATATATAATGTTGCAGGCCATTGTGGTATAGTATATGGAGTGTCAAGGTAAGAGGAGACCTGGGTTCCAATCACCAGCCATGTAGACTCACTGGGTATGGCAGTGATAGAAGTACTCCTTAATATATCAGGATCTCCATGAATTGGATGTGATTTGATGACATGTAATACTGTTATTAAGGAACATGGTGGCGCTGCAGGTTAAATCGCAGAAGCCTCTGTGCTGCACGGTCAGAAGACCAGCAGTTGTAAGATCGAATCCACGCAACGGAGTGAGCCCCCGTCGCTTGCCTCAGCTCCTGCCAACTTAGCAGTTTGAAAGCATGTAAAAATGCAAGTAGATAAATAATTACCACCTTGGTGGGAAGGTAATGGCGTTCTGTGTCTAGTCACGCTGGCCACGTGACCACGGAAACTCTTCAGACAAACACTGGCTCTATGGTTTGGAAATGGTATGAGCACCACGCCCTAGAGTCGGACATGACTGGACTAAATGTCAAGGGGAACCTTGACCTTTTACCTAACACTGTAATAAATAACAGTGTAGTGGTGGTGGTGGTGGATGAAACATACCTCAGTGGTCCTCCATTGTCACTGGGGCTTTGGGAACAATATCAAGAAATTTCAAACAATATTATAAGCAGTTGTAGATTCCAGGGAAAACATCAACAACAGAGCTACACAAAACAGCAATATTGGGAACTCTGTGTGCGTGCGTGCGTGCGTGCTGTTCCCATTATTGTTCCCAATATATATGAACCGCAGGTCCAGAGCACAGCAGCCAGATTATTGAGTGGCATTAAGAAACATTGACACATTTCTCCCACCCTAGCCACCCCGTGCTGTGCCAGCTTCAAGGTGATGGTGTTAACTTATAAAGCCCTAACCAGTTTAGTACCTCACTACCTGAGAGAACACCTCCTCCCAATGAGATCTGCTCGCCCTATACAATCTTCCCAGGCCAGGCGGTTGAGAGTATTGACTCTGAGAGAGGCCTGGAAAGAGAGAACAAAAAACTAGGCCTTCTCAGCGATTGCTCCTCAGCTTTGGAATAACCGCCCACCCGAAATCCGGCTGGTCCCTTCACAGGGAATCTAAAGTGACTATTAAAAACATGGCTTTTTCAACAAGCCTTCCCTGACCTTACACCTTAATTACAACACCTAATTACAGTGAGTGGTGTCAACATTCATACTAACAGTCCTGTTGTCTTGCTCTAAATTGTTTTATATTATTTCAATTATTATTATTCAAATTGTTGGTTGTTTTATCTTTATTTTGATTTTATATTGCTTTGTTCATTGTTTTGATGTGTATATGTTTCATTTGTTTACTATGTAAACCGCCCAGAATGGCTTAGTAGCCAGATGGGCGGTATCGAAGCCGACTAAATAAAATAAATCTACTACATCGATATTTAACAGATACTTAGGTTTTTGGTTAAAATTTGTATCTGTTAGGTAATAGTCCATGTTTTTATAGTTTTGATTGATTGTGCCTGGTATTTTTGAAGTAATTACTTTGCACCTCCTAAGAATGCCAGGTGGATGGATCACGTCTTGCCTTTGAAGTCCATAGGTTTTCAAGACGTAAGGTGGGTTTTGGATGATGGAGGGAAAAAATGCATGTGAAATATGGGTGCAGTTTAAACCTGTGTATAACTAAACTGCATAATTTGATATATGTGTTAATAATAACTACCTGTGTACCATCAAGCAAATTCCAGATTATTGTCACCCTTGAGATACAAAGCACTCAGTAGTAATTTACCAGAGCTGCCTTCTGGGGGTGCTCTGGGACCACATAGTTTGTCCAAGGCCACAAAAGCTGGCTCTTCTCCTACAAGACACGGCGGAGAATCACACTCTTGACCCCCCGGCTCTGTAGCCAGGTAATCCAGCTCAGTGAGTGAAAAAATCTGTCCAGAAATATGTACATTTTGGGGAAATATATGAATTTTCATGTGGGAAGAAAAAAGTCTCGTAGGCTAATACAGAATTGGGGCAGGATGAGAATACTGGTAGGAATACATAAAAAATGAGACTGGCAGATTTTTTACATCCCTAGTTTATAATGTTAACTTTATTTACATATAATTACGTTTTTAAAAGCTGGAATTAATTGGTGAAAGATCTAAGCATGAAACAAAGATGATGCAGATAAAAAGCCTAGATCCAGAGCTCACTATGTTGTCTTGCATATTTAGTATATTGTTGTGACAGAAACAGGAAACAAAATATAAAAAACCCTCCTCTCACATAAACAAATGATTTACATTCTTGAAGGCATAAAGCCAGAGTTAAAACATTGTAGCTGTAAGGATCAAAAGGCTTATGGCATCAATTAAATGGCATTGTCTAAATATATATCTAAATTGTTGAAAATGCAGTGACATGACACAACAACGTGTTGTAATTTTGCAACAAAGTTAATTAAGCAGCCCAGGTAGTTTTTCCTGTTTAGCTTCTGGCAACTCTTGTGATTAATTTTTAAAATAAATTTGGCTCTCTTAGAAGCATTTTTTTAAAAATCAGAAGCTCAACAGTGGTTCATGAAAGCTATTTGGCACCAACTGGATCCTTTTCCATAGTGCTCATTCAGAGGGGAATTGTGCGTTAGCAAATTAAATGATCAGTAACCTCCTTAATCTGAATAACTAGCAGGGCACCGCTGTCTCTAAATGCCTCCTCATAGTTAATATCAGATCTTTGCTTTCTTTTGCTTGCTTGCCTCTTGGCAAGGGTGCGCAATCTTTTCACAAGGGTTCAAAAGGTGGCTTGCAAAAATGTAGAGATCCTCTTATCTTTCTCTAGCTGCCTGCAGGATACTTTGAGATTGTAACCATTTGGTGGGATTATATGAAAGTCAAAGCAGCAGGCCAGTTTTATTTTCATCTCTCTCACAAGCTTTCTCCATATGGTAACAATGTGGTATTGATCACATCGTAACAATTCATTGATGCAGAGGAGATGCAAGTGTCTCAGAAATAGGACAGAACAATTTGTATTTTGCTGGACATGGCCCAAACCTACAGAAGATGTCATCTTGCACAGCCACCCCATTCATTTAACTGAGTGAGTAGCTCCCCACTGTGTCTGCCTTCCCCAACTTGGACTAAAATGGAGCAGCTGCTGTAAACATGGAGAGTTTGCTTTTGTTTTGTGTTTGGCATTCTGTGGTGAGAGTCACAAATTACATTCCCTAACTTCAACCAATTTTAGACAAATACACCCCAACACATGCAAGTGCACATGGCATGTTTCTAAATGGCAGTAGCTAAGCTGAATTGGGAGGTGTAGAAAGGAGGGAGAGGAGGGAAACAGGATCCTCCGTCCCCACCCAGGTTTTGAGGACCGTTGTGTCTTGCTTGCAGATCGGTGACACTGGTGACATTGGCGGACTTCACTGACAAATGAGAAAAGGAAATAAGATAGTCTTGGGCTCCGAACTGGTGGTCTAGAGAATATTGCCCTCTGCACCAGTATCATCATATGCCATTCAGTCAATTCTGACTTAGGTTGACCCTTTTCAGGGCTTTCTAGATAGAGAGTACTCAGAAGTGGCTTACCATTCTCTTTTCCTCAGGGCATCCTGAGGCTGTGCAGCTTGCTCAAGGCCACACAGGCTCTTTTCCCTGGAATCAAACTCCCAACTTCTGGCTCCACAGCCAGAAATCTAACTCAATGAGCTATCCAGCCAATAGGGTACTAATACACCCTAGATTACTTTTTTTAAAAAATATTCCAGGGTAAGAAATGTTTCCAGTATAAGCTCCAACTAAACAATGCAACATGTCGTTCAATATACTTTATGCCTAATCATCAGGTGCAAATACCTTTGCTTACGTAGCCAAAGTATCACAATCCATGGTTTGCAGAAGTAGGAAAAATCATTAGTGGAGGAAGCACTGAGGTCCTCTCCCATATGGGACAGGGCAAGGTGCCTGCCACAGGCTACAGAGAATGAAGAGCATCGATTATGGGCCCTCACCACTATACAGAGCCTTGCTGGTTGAAACTGCGGGCACACAATTCTCTAGAGGTGGCCAGTCCCTAAATGTCTGGCTCTGGGGAGAATCCTTCTCCGGAGCAGGCACTGTGGGCATGGTGGCCTGGGAGACCGCCTGTTCTGGTGGTACCATCTACTCAGAACAATTTGTTCAAGTTCTTTGGGTGCAGCAGTACTTCCTTCTGTGAAGTGAACCGATCTTACAAATATTTGATTTTGGCTGGACGGTATCCAATACTTGTGTGCAAGTGTGGTTGAAATCCGTGGATCTCGCTTCCAACTACTGTAGTGTTGCATGCAGAGATTATGTATAAATGCATGAATTGTACCCCCAACTCATATGCATAAACATACACATACAGCATTGTCATTTTGCTGAAAATATCTGTACAGTATTGCAGATATTTTCCATTTTTATTACTTTGGTTGGAATGGGGCAAGGAAGCGACCATTAATCATTTATATGACTACAGTTTCATTCAGGACAACATATATAAGATTAAATTTTCTGTCTCCTTCACTGCATGTACTTTTAAAACATTACCTTTTAACTCATTTCTCGTTAATCAAAACATTTCAATATCCAATATATTATTGTTCAGATATTTTGCACTGAATGCTATATCTCAATAAAACAACGAGCAACAAACTCATTTAAGAATAGGGCTCTCTTCCTGTATAAAAATAATTTAAAAGTTGATTAACCTCCTTGCTTCACAATGCAATCTTTATAATATCTACTCAGAACTAAGACCTGTTGGCTTACTCCCAGGTAAGTCTAAAAAGGATTACATCTTAGTGTAAACACACATCTCTATCCCACTGAATCAAAAACCGCTGATTTTCAGAACTGGGAGAGGGAAGAGGAGGAAAAAGACAAAAAATGAAATAATTAAACCCTTCCAACTTCCCATCGTGGCTCCGTTGTCCCTCACCCAATAAGACTGCTGAATTAAGATTTCTGAGTATTTTTGCACAATTGGGGTGGGGGAGAGACAGATAAACCCTCCTCCATCCCATATCCATGGACTCTGTGCACTCTGTCTCTGCAATGGTGGGGTTTATTAGAAATGGGCAAAGGTAAATAACTACTGTAGTCCAAGTATTCTCTCTACTCCTGAGGTAATTGTTGGGAGCATAGTTAACAAAATGGCCTCAGTCCAATTCAGTCCTTAGTCTCTTTTAAGGTAGGGGCTTGCAATAGGGAGGGCTCATTGCAACCTGGACATGGTCTGGGCCTCATGGTAATCAGAGATGGAGGCTGTTGCTATTGTTGATGCTGCCTCCACTCTTTTAACCTTTTCGACCTTCAGCATTGCCCCCGAGTTGGTGTGGGGCTGACCTGGCCTGGAATAGGCTGCCAGTGTCAGTGGTGTAGTAGTTCATGGGGAGCCAAGCAGGGGGCCTATCCACGGATCCTTATGATATACATCATCTGAGTTATTTTTGGAGTCCCACACCTCCTCTGCTCTTGGGGTCTACTCCCATTCTTTTTTGGCATCTTCCTGTGCCTCCTACTCCTCTGGCGCCAAGGAGTCTCCTTCAGAGCCCAGGTGTCCCTTGTGTTCCTCCAACCTTCCTCCTCCTTCTTCTAAGGCTTTCCTTTATGGCCCGTAGCTGCAGAGTGGCATCCGCCCTTGCCCTTCACCAGGTGGCTCTCCCTGTCTGGTTGCTACAGGTACAGTATGCATCCCATATTCAGCAGCCACTGGGTCCAGGGCCCCTGTCAGGATCCTTGGGGTGAGGGCGGATGGCATACCACAGATGACCCCCCCCCCCACACAGTATTCTTCTAAACAAAAGAGTTTCCAGGTAATTTGAGTGGAATAGCCACCATTGGGTCTGTTACTGTATTAACAGTGCTTGTGTATTATTAGATCAGTCTGCCACATATCTATAGAAACCATTACATTTTTCACTTCCGTACAGAGCCCAGAATCCTGGAATACATTGTCCTCCATGCATTATAAACTGCTGCACTTGCCTATATATTTCAGTTCTCAGAAAATCTCTCATGAAACACAGTAATGTATTTTCTGTTTCTGTTTGCACAGGTTGGGGAAAGGCCTGGGAAAGAAGAATTTTGTCCTCCACCTTATACCCACTATGAGGTCCCTCCAAGCTTTTATCGCTCTGCAATGATCCTGAAGCCTCAGCTAGGACTTGGTGCTGTCTCCAGGTTACCCTCTGCCAAAAGCAGGATCTTGATTGCAAGTCAAAGGGCTTCAACCAGCTGCATCCATCCACAGGGGCCAATAGCCACTTCGCCCCCACTTTTCCATCCTGATGCTTCAGGTAACAAACTTCACCATCTAACTTGTAATTGCTAGTGCTCCAGTGTTATGTTGTCTGGAAGGAAGGAAGAAAGAAAGAAAGGAAGAAAGGAAGGAAGGAAGGAAGGAAGGAAGGAAGGAAGGAAGGAAGGAAGGAAGGAAGGAAGGAAGGAAGGAAGGAAGGGAAGGAAGGAAGGAAGGAAGGAAAGAAGGAAGGAAGGAAGGAGGAAGGAAGGAAGGAAGGAAGGAAGGAAGGAAAGGAAGGAAGGAAGGAAGGAAGGAAGGAAGGAAGGAAGGAAGGAAGGAAGGAAGGAAGGAAGGAAGGAAGGAAGGAAGGAAGGAAGGAAGGAAGGAAGGAAGGAAGAAGGAAGGAAGGAAGGAAGGAAGGAAGGAAGGAAGGAAGGAAGGAAGGAAGGAGGAAGGAAGGAAGGAAGGAAGGAGAAGGAAGGAAGGAAGAAGGAAGGAAAGGAAGGAAGGAAGGAAGGAAGGAAGGAAGGAAGGAAGGAAGGAAGGAAGGAAGGAAGGAAGGAAGGAAGGAAGGAAGGAAGGAAGGAAGGAAGGAAGGAAGGAAGGAAGGAAGGAAGGAAGGAAGGAAGGAAGGAAGGAAGGAAGGAAGGAAGGAAGGAGGAAGGAAGGAAGGAAGGAAGGAAGGAAGGAAGGAAGGAAGGAAGGAAGGAAGGAAGGAAGGAAGGAAGGAAGGAAGGAAGGAAGGAAGGAAGGAAGGAAGGAAGGAAGGAAGGAAGGAAGGAAGGAAGGAAGGAAGAAGGAAGGAAGGAAGGAAGGAAGGAAGGAAGGAAGGAAGGAAGGAAGGAGAAGGAAGGAAGGAAGGAAGGAAGGAAGGAAGGAAGGAAGAAGGAAGGAAGGAAGGAAGGAAGGAAGGAAGGAAGGAAGGAAGGAAGGAAGGAAGGAAGGAAGGAAGGAAGGAAGTCTGGTGTTTTACCAAAACTCTCTAATCCCAGCAGTTAAGGCTCTGATCCTCTATTCCACTAATGCTCAGAGTCCTGTACTTTTTGATGTGTGGGACAATCAGTAGTACTGGTTGTTTGTTCAGGTCAGTGATCAGGGGAGAGTGGTTCTAAACGGTTTTATTTTCTTTCTGGTCTTCCTCCAGGACTTGCATTCAGGCCTTAGCATAGAATGGGTGAACTGTATCTGAAATAATTATGCAAATCTTGTACTCAATCTACATTTCAATTTGTTTCAACATACTGAAGATCAACCTCCATAACTTTTATTGCTCTGAGTTTTATTGATTTTTAGTGATACCAGATATATTTTTTTCCAGAGAACTTGCTGTTCCATTGTTTTCAGAACAGGCACATTATTTCCATTTCTAGAGTTTCACTTGTTTTCCCTTCTGACCACTGAGGTGGAAACTGTTTTTAAATCTGCTGTATTGCATCTTTGTTATTCTGTTCTGCTTTTCCCTGAAGATTAGACACTTTCCTTTTCATCTATCATTCCTGACATGTATAAAAATGAAATATTGTAGATATACTGTAGTTGGATCCAGAGTTCATTATTTTAAACATATGTTTCATTGAAACCAATGGGACTTTGATTGTTCATGAAGTCTGCTCTACTCAAGCCATTGGTTCAACCTATTTCAATGTTCTTCTGATATGTTACAATTCAGTCTAATACATTTCTGTTCAGAAGTAACGTCTACTATTGGAATTTATTTATTTATTTATTTATTTATTTATTTATTTATTTATTTATTTATTTATTTATTTATTCATTCATTCATTTTTATTTATTTATTTATTCATTCATTCATTCATTCATTTTTATTTATTTATTTATTTATTCATTTATTCATTCATTTATTTATTTATTTATTTATTTATTTATTTATTTATTTATTTATTTATTTATTTATTTATTTATTTATTTATTTATTTATTTATTTATTTATTTATTTATATCCCAGGAAAGATTGGAGCCTTGGTTTGGCATTAATATTGTCTTGCTGTTGTGGGTGTACAAAGAGCCAACTGAGAATTAAATCTTTTTTTCTTCTTCTGTTGACTGATGAAGACTGCTTAGGAGACTGGAGCGTTTGTTGCTTGATGTGATTAAATCTTATTAGGCAGAGGAATGCCCATTATAGTCTTAAATGGGAGTGGGGGGAAACTGTGGCTCCCCTGCCATCCTCAACATTGATCATAGCATTTGGAACTAGAGTCTGACAACATCTGAAAGGCCATAGGTGCTTAGCTTAGTTTATGATTTTTCCCCCCAGCCTAAAAATAGACTTCCATTGTTAACACCAAACTTAAAATCCTGTCACTTAACAGTGAAGGTCAAAACATTAGCTTGGCAATTAGAAGCCACTTCTATTTTTTTCTTTTCACAGATGTAACTCTTTCAAGCTTTGTACATGAGCTAGCAGGCTGGCAGGTGGAACTCATCTTTACATCCCAGTGGTCAATCACAAAACAAATTAATATTTGTTCACAACACGCAGTGGAAAGGAAAGCTCATGCGAGAATAAACAAGTGTTTTCTCTCTCTTAAACTAGCTCTGCTTCTAACATTATGTGAATTGCATCATATAGCCTGACTTCGACTTGTTAACAGGTCTTTCCTGTCTTTAATCACATGTTTTGGGAAAAGATCATAAAGATCAGTAATCAGTAGTTTTGAGATAATCTAGATCCAGCCGTTGGTGGTGCCGTTTTATTTTCTGGAGAGTTTTAGAAATAGAGACCATGTATGCAGGTATTGTTTGGCTATTTATGTCTGGTAGTCAACGGGTAATTCTACCTGTTTAAGCCCAACACTGATAAGCTGTGATATAAACCTTGAAGGAGGAGCCCATCATGCGTTCAAACTGACTGCTTTTTGAAGAGCTGAACAAACCTCTCAAAGGGAAATCAACCCAGAAAGAGATCATTCTCTGTGCTTTGTTTGAGTGCTTATTAGCTGGCTTATGTGGTGAAATCAATCCCCATGTTTTCTCCAGAGTTTTGAAATGTTATTTAAAATAGGTTAAAAAAGAAAGAAGCTTTAGTTTATGAATTATTTAAAAGGCATGAAACAAATTATTGCAGTGTTTGTGAGCCATTTGTGACCCCTGGTATTTTTGGAGTTGCCATACAGTGGCTCTGTGCTAATAATAAAGCAGAGAAAAGCTACTTTTGGGGGACTATATATCCCAGCTCAAGCTAAGGATCGGTCAAAGACATGTTACCGCCTAGAGAAACACATGGTGTTTGCAGTGGCCCAGATCAAGGTGCATAGTACTCACATCCAAATAAGTTATTTTGGTATCTATGGTAGAAAACTCATAAGAAGCTTTCTCCCTGGCTAGCAACAGTGATCAATTAAATAACTAACCTTTGGGCACATTTTCATGACCATCTAGTCACAATGATTTAAATAGTATTTCCATGCTGTCAAGTCAATTTCAAACTATGACGACCCTTTCCAGGGTTTACTGGGTAGAGAATAAACAGAGGTGGTTTACCACTCCCTTTGGGCAGTATAAGAAATTTTCAGCCAATTTCAAAATACTAAATAGGTAAATAATCAAAGATGTTCCAGCAGTCGATACAAGGGGGGCGGGGAGATAAGAGGGAATACTTAAGTAGCAATGGAATCCTCGCATAAACAAATATATTTTCAGCAAATGTTTTTAGAAGCTGAATATTGCCTCTGGCTCAGGTTGTTATTGGAATTCTGTTCCAATGTGTAGTATAAGTTATATTTGTGATGACCAAATCTCCCTTAAAAGAGTGTGGCATTCAGTCAGGGAGTATCTTAGGTCCCAAATCTACCACTTTGTACCGAGGTACGTCCTCAAGCCTCAGTAGTGCATAGCATCTGTGCCTTAGACAAGCCTGTTCTTTGAAAAGTACTTGACTTTAATCAGTACTTTGCAAGTAATTAAACATGGACTTTGTGATTCCTCAGAACTCACAACAGCTCAGTTAAATAGGACTTCTCTATAGTAGCTAGTTAGCGGCCTTTCCACTCCTCTGGATTTAGCCTAACCTTGCTAGTCCAAGAGACTAGTCCTCGATGAGATTTTTATAATTACAGTGGTGCCTCGCTTAACGAGCGCACCGTACAACGACGAAATCGCATAGCGATCCCTTTTTTGGGATCGCTAATGCGATCGCTCAACGAGCTTTAGATAGGGCGAAAATCGCTTTGCGAAGATCGGTAAGCGTTTCGCTTACCGATCTTCGCAAAACGAAGCTCCGACGATCAGCTGTTCGGCGGACAAAATGGCCACCGGAAGCCCCAAAATGGCTGCACACAGCGTTTTCGCGCCCTCCCCTCGCTTAACGAGGGCACGAAAATGGCTGCCGGCCATAGGAAACTTCACTGAACGGTGAGTAAAGGAGCCTTTTGGAACGCATTAAACGATGTTTAATGCGTTCCAATGGCTTTCCCTGTCCCGTTCAGCGATGTTTCGCTATAGCGAAGGTTAATCTGGAACGGATTAACCTCGCTATGCGAGGCACCACTGTATTTTTATTAAGAAAATAAAGATTCATAGAAACAGTCCTTTTGCATCAGCAGTAGCATAATAACAGGTTCAGAGGTTACAATATTTAAATAAAGCAGTTATTTCTTATTTAAAAATAAGAAACTCTAAGATCTAAGGTGTAGTGGGCTAATCCCACCCCTCCTTCTTACCATTCTACATTCTGTAAACATCCAGCTACATGACACAATCCATCATCAATTCCTCTTAGTTTGGCAGAGGCTAAGAGAAAAGCCCCCTACACCTCCTCTCCTCCATCTTTTTCTACATTCCTCGGACCTCCTTCTTCATGGCTGCAAACCAATTACTTCTCAGAGGCATAACATCACCCTTCATCCCCAATTTTTATCTTTTCCCAATTAGATTGGAATATGTTAAGTCTTCACACTGGCCTCTTTCATCCTTGCACCCTTATCAGGATTCACTCTGTACCAGCCGAGCTGTAAATTAGGAAAAACAGTCTCCCAGCCTTTATTGTATTCCAGTGCCTTCAACTCATTCCCCTTTGAACCTAACAGAGTCCCCTTCAAAACAGAATAACAACCAACAGCCCCCTAAAAGGCATAAGACGACTTTTGAGCCAGTTCCACACAATCAATAAAGTTGATAAAATCTAGATCTTCTGCTAATTTTAAACTAGGGTGAATTTTGAGCTTAATATGATGGTTCCTGCTTGGGAGAAAAAATCATCAGAAAAGAAAATGAGAAGTTATTGGACGTCAAAAGGTCATCCATATCTCTGGTCGGCAATATCTCAAAAGGAAAACAGTGGCTAAGGAAGACTATTTTCATATGGTGAACTTTCCCCACTAAGGGGGACCAGATGAAAAAGAGGTAATCATTCTTGTACCTTTAATAGTTGCTTAGAAGCAGCAATTTCAGCAGGTGTAGCTTGCATTAAAAGTATCTCCTGCTTGAATTTCCTTTACAAACAGCTATTAAAGGTACAGAAAAGCTGTCATCCTTTTTTATCTGGTTACCCTACTCAGTCACTACTATAATGGCTGGACCATTCATCATATGTTACACACAGACACACACACACATGTATAGAACGTTTCTAAGCATTAGAAACACGGAAAAAGTGAATTCGTTGGAAATTGCTGGTGTTCTGGCTTTTGATTTTCTAGATGTAACAGGCACCACAATACAAAAGCATCAATTCTTCGGCGGTCAGCCTTCTTTATGGACCAGCTCTCACTTCCATACGTCGCTACTGGAAAAAACACAGTTCTGAATACATGAAAATAAACAACATATTGTAGGAAAAATTGACTGGACACATGAACAGAGCTTAACTGACTAACTAGCTTCATACTGACTACATATCTAACTGACTCTTGCCTGAAAATAATGGAAAATAATTCTTAAGTAGAGAGGTGTGGCACTCTTCAAAATCCAAGGCAGAGAGGGAACAATAGGTTGATTGGCAGTCACCCCAGACCAGAAAGGTCCCTCCCATCCAAAACCTCTTAAAGTCATCATACAAAGGATGCTAAATTCCAACACAGTTTTCCTTCCAGAAACTCCAGGTAGTATCAATCTCCCCTGTTTATACTGGTAACAGCCCTGGGTAGTAAATTATGATGGGAGATCCTAATAGAACACCCAGCAAGTTTCACGGCTGCCTGTGGATTGGGCTTCCACAGTCCCACACTGGCACTCTAATCACCACACCTCAGTGACTCTACATTTCTGGGTCATTCTGATTCTCCTTTCCATTCATGATAGTCTGATGAGTAATAAAAAAGATCAACCATTATTCCTTTAGAAATGTGACATTCTTTATCTCTGCCAGCCCATTTTTCCTTAATTTGACACACTGCTAGGTTGCATCTTATCTGTGTTCATCAGCTTTAGTGCTTTTATGTGGTTTCAGAGCAACAGAATCAAGTACAGCACAGATAATTGCCCTACAGAGAAGAAAGGAAGTAAAATGCAAGCATTAAATGAAACCCTTTTCACCTATTACCTTCCAGGTGTTTGAAAAGAAAGATATTTCTCCAGTTTGAGGAAGAACGGAAGGTGGTGGAAGGAAAGATAATCAGTAGGGTGTAGATGACTATAATATTGTCAGTTTCCACATTAGGCATGGGGAGCATGGCACCCTCCACCTATTGTTGGATTGCAACTCCCATAGTCCATTGCCATTGGCTGTGTTTGCTTGAGGTTATGGGAGCTAGTGTCCCATAAAAACTGGTCACATACTCTCTCTCCCATCCCGCCAGGTCTGTTCAACAGCAGGATGTTGGCAGGTCTTTGGTACCAAGTCTCAAGCCTGAGTCCTTATTAAAAACAAGTCTGCCCCCCCCCAGGAAAACAGGAGGGGTGGGTTCCAAATCATGTTGGTCCAAGTTACTGTAAAAGAAAAAGAAAACCGAGTCATGTCCCTGGTGTGACTTCAGCCCAACTTGACAGCAAGTCCCGCGACTCAAGTCCTCCTCTATGTTCAGTAGGTCTAAGATAAGGAACACATTTCAACCCCAAAACCGAATTCAGTTCCACAGGAGTTTGAGGAAAAGTCATTCCACTAGTGGACAAGGCCAAAGACAAATGGGTACTAGGAATCAAAATAGTAGCACATTTTACCTGAAATGTCCCATCCAGCATTATAGCTTGAATCTTAGGAGAGGCGTTGCAATGCTTTTCCTAAGAGGCGCCTAAAGGGTAATAAGACTCTGATGCCCAGGAAGCATTGTGTCAGGAAGTGAAGGCCTAGAATGAAGTCTCAGGTTGGAGGGCCTAGGCCCTGCTCCAGTTGAGAGAAGTACAAGTGTCTGAAGATGAGGTCTGTATAACTCTTAGACCTCTGCCTGAAGACTTTCTGGAGAATTTCAGGAACTGGTGTCCAGACAGTCCAAATTGCACATCCCTATTGAGTATTTTACCTCATACAAGATGGCGCCAAAATGATGAGTAGTCACCATCAAGACTCAGGGCTTTGAGTGCTTAATTATTAAATGTTGGGGTTTGAATCTCTGGATATTCAAATGTTTTAGTGCTGAATTAAGTTTTATTACCTCTTCTCTCACTCTTTGTCTTTAGCATCTAACTGACAGGAAGGTCTGATATGGTCCCCTCCCTGCTAGGAACAGCTGCATTCATTTCATATTACTATATTCCTGCTGTATCTGGCTGGTGCAAATAGGGGGAGAATTTTGTTCTAGTTGATATTTGAACCATCGACCAAAATGCACAAATGTCATTGTTTACATGATGGAAACAACTAGCTGGAAAAAATCCCAATACCAAAGAAAGTCAGATGTTTCCAGCCCTGTTTTAAAACCTTCTAGCTATCTCTGCTTTCAGCAATATGTGGGTCAAACTCATATTATTTAGAGAATGGTTGTCAGAGGCTCGCTATTCAGAGTTCCAGATAGGAATTTCTTCCAGTCTTAGTTGGGTACAGTATATTTATCTTTTGGCATTGAGTAGCTTTACTACAGTGGCAGGTTAAAACAGCTTTTGTGCTTTAGTGATCAGGAGTTAGGTTTCAGGACTGCTGGATTGCAGGTGTTATTCTGATATAGTTCAATTATTTTCAATTGTTCAGATTGGTTTAAAGTTGCTTTAAAATTGTTTTATTCATTGTACCATACACTGCCTGAAATCCTGTCACACAGTTACACAAACAGTGTAACTTTTGGAAACAAATGGCCAAAAATTAAGATTGTAGATGTTATTTATTGTATACTGAATTGTGTAAATAGTGGTGCAATAAATAAGGTCTGTGGAGACTTCTTAACTTATGGCAATTCATGTCTAAAAGTTATGCTAGACATATAACTGTGCAACAGGATTTTAGCCACTGTGTTCTTTTGATAGAAGATAGGATAGAAATATCTAAATAAGTATTTTTTAAAAATATTTGTAATATTGATGAACTATCTTTCCACAAATGTTGTGCAGATGTTAAATAAAAATTCAAATTGCAGCACTAGTTCATACAGATCATGTCAAAATATCAACACACTGTTAAATTAAAAGCCCACATTCATAAATCAAAAGGAGTTTAAAAGGACAGATGCTCCAGATTAAATTGTTGCATCCCTCCTGTGGTAAACTTGATGATTTATTCCACCCCTAGTGACTGAAGCTTATAATTTATGTTTAAATGTTTCACTTTGGATTGGTTTTACATTAGTTATATTTTATTTTCCCATTGCTGGCTATAGTTTTAGAGCTGAAGATAGGAGGTACACACCACCAAACATAATTCAAAGTAGAGACTTGGCTCTTAACTCCTTTGTTGAAATGTCTAGAGAATAACAAACACATCTTTGCTCTGAAAGTAAAGTATTCCACAGCTTGGGATGGTTCCAGAAATCGATACATCATGGGAGATGGCTCAGAAGTGTCTCTCTGAGACATGTAAAAGTCTCTGCTTTGGACTACAGCTCCCAGAATCCCAGAGCAAACATGATCATTCCAAATGTGTAACTTTTGCCTTGTTGGTTTATTTATTTGTTAAAACTGTAATGAGAACTCAACAACAATGTATGCATGGTGAGATACCGGAGGTTGAGTTTGGGAAATTCCATGTACAAGGATTAAGCCATAACACTGAGACACGTCCATTCCCCATAGATTTGCCATAATCATGTATATTTAAACCCATCATCATATGCCCGTGTCATGATGGATTTGTGATCCCATGATGAATGCAGCATCTGTGGTTGCTTGCAGATGTCTTACAACTATGGAGTTATGTCTCTCTTGTGTTGACTGATCTTTGAAAACACTTTAATATGCCTTGACAATATTAGAAATAAAACATTGACTCTTGTATGAAACAGGCAACAGCACTGAACTGAACTGTTACTTCAAACTAGAGTACTGTAAATACTGTAAATAAAGAGAATGTAATAAGTCACAATTTCTGTAAGTGCCATTGATTCACTTGATTCAGTTGTTCTTTTTGATTCAGGTTGTTTTTGAGCTGGGACTGACAGCTGGATTTAACCCACAATGCTTAGTTCTGCAACTGGTTTTGTAAAATTGGGACCTAAAGTTGTACTTCATCCATTTCCTTCTGCATCTTTTTGACAGCCCAGTTAAATTTAGTACTTAAAACTAAAATTACCCTGTGTACCTCTGTGAGGGTTCAACTTTAGGCTCCAGATTCAATTCAAAGAAATCAGCAGATCTAAGTTGTTTCAAAACAGGTCTGGGATTTATTGGAGGATTAAACAATAAACAAGTGTCTGGAACATGATTATGAGTCTTTTCTTCTTCTGCCAACTGGTCCAGAAGAGGCTTCCATTCGTCGAACAAGAACAGTTTCTATAACTACAGTCCCAGGGTCCTTGAAGATCATTTGAGGCCCAGTCCTTTACTGCCTGCCTCATCGCGCTTTCCAGCAGGGGCACAGTCTCCTCGTCCAGATTGGCATCACACAAAATCCGTGCATTGGGGTCTCAGTTCTCCCAGGGCCTTCCCTGTAGTTCCTTCTCTTCATTAATCTCACTCTCCATTCTAATCTTTCTCTCCTTTTTCTCTCTACTCATTCCTTCTCCTCCCTTAGTCTCATTCTCCACACCCTCGGGTTTAGGGGGAATCTCTACTCTTCTCCTGTAATCTGCCCCCTCTTTCGGCACTCTCAATCTTTCCCATAATCCAGTCCACGGATCCTGCATCCATACCCATTCCCAACCAAGCAGTAACTGCTCTTCCCTCCTTTCCACTTCCCCCGCTCCTGCTTCAAACTCCACCCTCTTATTTCTCTCTCTTCTCACCTTTTCTTCCTGAACTTCCCCTGTCGTCACTTTCTGTACATGTTCCATCAGCTCCTCTATCACTGTCTCCCACAGAGGCTCCACTGAAGGCTTGGGTACGGGTTTGGGGTCCACCTCCCCGTCTCTGCTGTTGAGGAGGGATGGCTCTCCAACTACTGGGGTATCCCTCTCACTCTCTGTCTCACAACATCTCTTTTAAAAAAAATCACTAGAAAAGTTATGTAGTCTTCAGAAAGCCAATATTGTTCCCTGTTCAGAGGTGAAATTTAGAGAAGGTGACACCTAAATAAATAAGGGGGAAAAAAGAAATAAATTCTAGGAAACATGTAAAGATTCTCTGTGTGTAAACTGCTATCTGATTAGCTCTAATGAACTTTGAACAGAGCCACTAAATGTTGTCTAATGTAGCTCCAGAGGGACTGAAAATAATTACTCAACAAGCCATAGTGCTTGTGCACTGACACATAATTTGTGACATTTAAGGGAGCTATGTGGAGTGGAGCTATTGAACATTACACCCACTGTAAGAACTGTCATTTAACACCACACGGGAGTGTTGTAATGTTTATAACAAGCTACTGTATATTTAAATAGACCTTATCCTGTATAGTGGGTGGCCAAGTTTTGTAGGTATTGTTGGATAACAATTTCTGTAGCCCAAGCCAACATATCCAGTTATGAGAAATGGTGGTAATTGCAATCCAGCCATATGAAAGGCTATGAGTTGTCTACTTTTGCTGTGTGTAAACCATTCCTACTGAAAACTCATCTACAATTTTTGGAAAATCTTCAGAATGGAGATTAAATCACTGCTGAACATAATAAAGACCAGATGGAACAAGTTTGTGTTAACAACTCTTCTGAAGAAGACTATATTAAATTTTACTGCTTTACACTTAATTTGACAGTGAGAAATCTACTTCCCTGCAGGAGAGTATTTCGATATTACATGCCTTTTGCCATTAATTTTCCTTCATATCAGCTTTGGCAGCTCAGCTGTAATGTCACTGCCACTCATTTAAAGCAATCTTATCAGTGTTATACTTGGATTTCCTGGCACTAGTTTCAATTATGGTCATTATTATTGATGGCAGTGTCTAGGATTTGCTGTCCTATCAAAGCAAAGGGCAGCCTAGATGAGCTGGCCCAACTGGGCCAACCTCTTTCAGTTGCATAGCTCAACAAAGAGGTTGCCTCAGCCGTGACAACCATGGTTAGCCTAACAGCTGGGTTGACAGTAAAATAAGCCTTCTGATAACATGAGAAGGAAACCGTTCTGGAGCTGTTGCCCAAGTGCTGGAGAAACAAGAGAATGTGAGAAGCCAGAAGGCTTCAGGAAAGTGCATTGCAGTGTTGAAAGTGGAGACAGACCGGCCCCTCTCTTGGTAAGGCATAGAGAGACCAAATGGGGCAGGGGAGACGGATCAGGTTGATTGTCCAGTCTCTCCTAGATGGGTAGAAAGCGGTGCTGGAAGTTAAATGCCCTATTGCTCAGCTTCCTGAATGCCTCTACCTACAGCAGCCACGTGCAGTCTGAGAACACACTTGCATATGAATTCTGTAGTACCATTTTCAGCCATTAAGGTACTAGAACACTCTCTGGGTAGTTTACAACATAATTATGTAAAGAACAACTTGTCCCCACAGACTGGGTACTCATTTTATTAACCTTCAAAGGTGGAAGGCTGTGTCAACCTTGAGCCAACTACCTGAACTCATTGGGATCAAACTCGGGTCATGAGCAGAGGCTTGACTGCAGTACTGTAATTTAATCACTGTGCCAGGGGACCCTTCCATGAACTGTCCCTCTGTATAGTAAGAGGCAAATCTGCCTATTCATTTTCTCCTCCAGTTAAGTTTTGCCAATTTTATAAAATTTGATTTTTAAAAAAATATGAGCTGAAAAGGAATTTCACCCATTTCTGGATGATAGCTTTCTTCTTGGTTCTGATTTTGTGAATTTTTGTGATTTCTGATTAAAAAAAATTAAGTGAAACAGAATCCTAAACCATCCCTAGTACTTTCTTCATTCTTTATGTCTTCTTTATCTTCATGCAATTTCATTTACCTCCTCTGTCATAAGAATTAGAAAAAAAAACTTGGTTTTCAACTCGAAGTTCACATATCACAACAGTGTGAGAATAAGTCCAAAGGTTTAATGTGCACCACTGCATGTGATGTCTTCTCAGTGCACACACTAGTAGGACACTTCAGTAGTTGTGGAGATGTAGATGCCCATCCCTGGGCTTGGAGGGTTGCATCAGCTCCTATACTACTACTTTTGCTCCCCCCTTTTGGCAAAAATGTTGTCATTTTAAAAAAATTCTTGGAGCAGGCAACTAAGACAACCTGGGGTCATGACAAAATGGATAAAGAAATAGGGTTTGAGGAGCTGGCAGGACCTGGTTTGTGTGTGTGTGGACAAACTGAACTTTGTCCACTTGTGCAATATATCATCAGAACATTATGTCTTTCTAATGCAGCTCATGATTGCATGAAATAAAAAACAACCTCATATAAAGTATTTCTATATTTCCATGCTGGCAAGTCAAATCTGATTTATGTCCATCATTTTCATTGTTTTCTAGATATATTCAGGAATGGTTTACAGGGGATTGTACAGCTTGTCCAATCTAAAAACTCTAAAAACAAAGACGATGCCAGTTTTGAGAAGACTATGATAATGACCCAGTGTAGATAAGACTAGAATCATGTTGGAAAAATCCATAAGCAGAAAAGTGTCTGTCAGATGATTACTGTGAGTGGTTTCCTGACCAGTTGTGTGATCAGTTGCCTGTGTGGGAATGCCCCCAATGATTGTTTGTGCAAATAACCTTTAATGTGCAGTTTCTCCCAACAAGGTTGCTTATTTCTAAACACATTGCCTTAATGTTCGGTTTTCTGCCATCTTCCTGTGATGCACTTGCATTTTTAAACATTTTTATGTAACTTTTGTGTTTGCAGTTGATCTTAAAAAAGGCTCCAGTCCAAATGCTGCAAAATCAAACCTTCCAAAACCATGCCAGTCCGGACTCCGCCCACCAGGTTATTCACGCTTGCCAGCTGCTAAACTGGCTGCCTTTGGGTTTGTCAGGAGCTCAAGTGTCTCTTCAATCTCGAGCAACCAATCAAATGACAGCGTCCAGAGTGATCAAACCAGGACAGCCAACCGTAAGTCAGGCAACATTATTCTCATTTTAGATACCTTGCAGATGTAGTCAGTGGGGAAAGGGGGGGAGTTTAATCCTTATTAAGATATTGTTAATGGTCTCTATCAAATCACTTTTATGTGGGTGTCGAATTCCCATTGCCCACTTAAGATTTTTATGAAATAATGATGGATGAATAATTTCTTATGAAAGATTACTCTCTAGATTGCTTGAAAAAAATGCATCTCATGCAGTTCTGTTTTCCCCTCTTGTCCTTTTTACCTATTTGACGAATTATCCCTCCTGCAAGGGGATGTAAGTAAATAAGCACGAATAGATTCCCTGCGTCAGCATACTACAGTTGCTTCAGGGAAAGATTATGTGATATAAGCAGTCTATTCTTTCTCATTTTTCCCCACCTTCTGCGTATTGTTTGCTCTTTGTTTCTTGAAAGTAAGATGCCAAGCTTTTGGAAGTTAATGAACAATAAGAGTGTTGTATACGGCATATAATATAATATAATGAGTATTATAGTATACTGTAATATATTAACTATGCTATTATAATAATATCATATTGATATAATGAATAATTTTAACAGGCTCACACTGTTGTTTTAAATCATTTTTGCAACTCTGTGCATATGTTTGTGTGTATTTGCTGTGGGTCTCTTTCACAGCAGTGCTGTGGGTCTCTTTCACAGCAGTTGCAAAGGACTGTCAGCTAAAACACTACCTCAAATCCTATTTTCTCTTCTTACTGTTAATTTTGTTGAGTACAAAATGAAGGAACGATGCTGAGCATATTCATTGTGGTATGGATACGTGCCTTGCACTCAAAACACGAGTAAAGGGTTGGGGGATTTTTGTCTTCTCTTCCATGCCAGCTCCTTGCTTTGAAGACCAGCTTTCGTATGAACCGTGTCAATTTCAAAGCAACTGTTATCACTCGTGAAGTGCTTCAGATTGTAGGTGCCAGCTTGCGTAAAATGCCAGAGGCTTTTGGATGCTGTAGAGTCCTAAATCTTTCAGTGTTTATGTTAATTTTAAACGAATTACAATAAATAAAACAACAACAAAAAATAGGTCAAAATCAGTCCCAAGGACCTCCTTACGCTTGCTTCGTACATTTTGTAATCAGTGCAGCCATGTGGGTTCTGTGAGAATAACAGCCATAATGAAATACCAATTTATACTAATGCCTTTACGGTGCTATTACATTGCTCTGTTGCTTGAAGTGTGATGAATGGGAAAAGGTTTAAAGAGGTGATAGGTGGAGAGAAATATGCTTCGGCAGGACAGAACTCACTCAAATGAGATTTCTCAACACCCAGGCTGTAAGTAAAAGGAGCAGTGTGGCAGCTCTAGATGGTGGAAAATATTTTATGGGGCAGCAATGAATGTCACAGTACATCTGGCAATCTACCCAGGAGGTGCAATAAGTGGCTTGTAAGTGGGAAAATGCCATGCCTCAAGAGTGTTGTCAGTCATTAGTGGAAAAGCAGGATGAGCAACTGTGGAGGATCTGAGGGCAACACCTGCCCTCCTGCCCCTCACCCCCCCCCAAATCTTTGTGGGTTATGCCTGCTCCATTTTTTTGAAACTATATTCCCCCAAAGATCCCCACCACACATACACAAACCCAAATAGAACTGCAGTGAACAATTGTTGTGACTTCTGGATTTCCATTGTTGAGAGGCTGCCGGTATTGTGGCCAAATCTTCTGCTGTTGGGATGCTTGTAGTTCCAACCCACAGGAGCCAACATGCTGGTACCTGGAAGGGTGGATAGAAATTGTGAGTCACACAATTCCTCCTCCTGTTGGTGAAGAGTTTTCAGAGAAGCCGGAGCTGTGCAACCTGAGATAAGTGGGGCTTTCTGCAGGATGAAGCTTGCATAGATTTTCATCCTGTGCCCTGCACATTGTGTAATGATCCTTTGGGTCTGGGGTGGCAGTTTCACTGAATAGAGGTGGGCACAAACCTCATTTTGTGCGTTTGTGCCAGTTGTGCCATATGCATGGCATCGCAGGTGCTTGCACATTCCTTTCTCTGCTTTCCCAGCTGGATCCCCAACTCACCAGCCAGCACACACTCCTCTCCTCCTCCCCTTTGGCTGTTCGGCCAGTCTCCAGCGGGAGCCCAGGCTTCCCTGCCCCACCTCCTTGGCTGATCATCCACTCAGACAAGGAGGCAGGACAGGAAAACCTCTGTTCCTGCCGGGGACTGGTCAAAGAGTCCAAGAGGGAGAGGAGAGGTGTGTATGCTGGCTGGTGAGTTAGGGATCCAACTGGGGAAGCAGGGGAAGGGAAAACATGGCACCTGTTGTGACATGCATATAAACCAGAACAAACCAAGGGTTGTGTCCATCTCTATCATTAAATCCAATAGGAATTTTCTGTCCTTGGGATCACCCAGGGCCACATGGGTTGCCCAAAAAACAAATGAACCTCCATAGCCACAAAGTTGGAAGTGGCTGGAAGTTTGCAGGGAAGACAGCAGTCTGTTTAAATATGAAATGACATTCCTGGAGGCCTTCGAGAGCAGCAGTTTAACTTTTCTGGGAAAAGGGGGTTAAGGGAGAGAGTTGAGGGCCTCAAAAGCAAGTTGAGAGGACTAAATGTGGTCTCAGTACTGAATTTTGCTCACCCCTCTTACAGATGATATACTGTACTTGTATCCTTGCTAGTTTCCTTCCTTTGATGTATATAACCTGACTGCATTCATTCATTCATTCATTCATTCATTCATTCATTCATTCATTCATTCATTCATTCATTCATTCATTCATTCATTCATTCATTCATTCAACTTATATATTTCCCCATAGTGCAGTGCATTTTTAGGCTACACTCTTATATCCATTTAAACACAGTGGGACTTAGGATGCTATGAAACACAGAAATAGCCCACATTTTGGACCCCCTTGTAGCACAGTCTGGTGCAAGCTATTTCCTGGTGATCACATGATGTACAGGAGAGCATGAACCAGCCGGAACATGATCTGTGCCCAAGCTGGACCTTTTTGGTTGTGTTGCAGGAATATTCTTTTTGGGGAGCCTGGCTGGAGCAATTCCGGCATGGATGGGAGGGGTCACTTTAGGGGAGATTGCTCCCGACAAAGCAACCCTTTCCAAAGGGATCAAATGTAGTATTTTCTCATTGTCTGACTGCACCTTCAGTTTTGTGTAAAATTTCCCTGTTAGGATTTTAGAGTGTGATTATATAACAGTTTATCTTGTTCCCACCTGTTACGATTTTACTGAGGTTTTATTTTTGTGTTGTGTACATTTTATTGATTTTTGTGTTTCCCATTATTTTTTCCCATGCAGTTTTGTCTTTAATTACAGGAAATGGCTAGTAAGCAGGGTTCACAATTTTTTCCAAAAAGCTTTTGCTCTACAAAATTGTTTACATCCCTCTGTATTTTAGATGTATGTTGTCTTATTGCACAGTATGTTATTCACACTTTTAAAATAAAGCATGCTGAAATGGGCCACTTCTCTTTGGAAGAGAGAGAAAAACAGGAGAGAATTTTTAAAAAGCAAGAGGCTGTGGTATACAAAGTGTGCTTGATCTGGATCAAAGTGCTTTCAGTTTCACACATGAGCAGGAGAGTAGCATGGATCCATCTGACTCAGAATCATTCTGGCTATAAGATTTTGGCATCTCCAATTCAAAAAGATAACTGGCCCAAGTTTTCCAGGTGTGGCCCATTTGCTTTCTATTTAGAATAAAAATATCAGTAATCATAAAATGTTATCACTTGAGGAATTAAAAGTTCCTTGCTCCATTATTTTGTTCTCAGTCCCGTGGGGAAAAAAGAGTGTTGAGCTTTCCTTGTTTGGGATCATATTTTGATGCTACTCAGTTGTTATGGAGTAAGATGTTAAGTTAAGATGTATGACCCCCATAATTGCAGGGGTTCCAAGCCCCCCCTGGGGGGGGATGCTGAAAACCATGATTAATGGCAAACGCTATACATAGCATGGGAAAAAAAATTTGAAAAAGTATTTTCACCATTTATTACTAGAACTGGCCACTAGAGGGAGTCAGAGGCAAAAAGAATGCATAGCATGATCTCTGGCTCCCTTTAGTGGACAGTTCTGGTGAATACATTGTGAAAATACATACGTCTACTTTTTATTTTTTTTCTTTTGATATTTTTAATTCACAGATAAGTGAAAACACAAATACCGACCCTGTGAATACAGGAATCCTACTGTACTTGTGATAAGTTGGAACTGGATTTCACTTTGTTTCCTTAAGGTATTTTATCGTGGATGGAGAAAGATGTAATGCAGATTTGAGCCGTAGCAAAATAATCCAAGAACAGATTCTAAATAGATTGTTCCAAATATGTAGTCCCAGGACTTCACTTTTAACTTCAGTAATTAGTGCTTGGGAAACTTTCCTGCGTAGTTGCAATGAATTACAGCAGTAGATTAATGCTTCTGTTAAACATTCTAGTGGTTTTCTATCAAAAGACAGAGGAGGGTGGACATTTGGTTGCATATTTTCAGGATTTTTAGGATTATTGTTTAAGAAAAAAGAAGAATGCCCCACATTATATTTTTTTCGTGGCTTCGTAGGGCTCATTGTATGAAATGGGTGCCAAAAATTCGAAATGTTCTAACTATTTCTCCTTCTCACCTATTTGTCACTTTGTCTCACACTATTCAATCCCTATCAGTCCTTTTGCCTTGGTATAGTTTTTCCCTGTGCATAGCTTTATTTTCCTTCTGAAGTCCTGGATGCCCTGTTGAAACTAGTGTGTGACTTGAGATAAAGTGACATGTAAGCCAGTTCATATTTGAAGAATCCTTCTGCACACTTGTGATTCTAAGACTTCCATAGGTTTGCTGTGCACCTGCCAAAGGTACACCCAAGTCAAAAATAGATCTTAGCAGCTCATGTGTCTCTAGAGACTTGTGTTCTTACCTCAGCTCACTTCTAGAATAGTTTTTCTGAACATGGCTATGTCAAAAAAAATTGTGAGAAACTTTTTTAGTGTTCCCCAGAAGTACTCTTCTGGCAGAACTTTTGTGTGGCTTTAGTATTTTTATCTGTTTTCATTTCAGTCATAATGCAGATTGTATATTCTTACATTAGATTGCATACATTAAATAAAAAAAATTATAATAGTATAGTATGTTAGCAGAAATTTTAAACAAAATTTCTGATTTTAATGAATGAAGAAAAAATAATCTAGAGAAGAAGTCAAAGGTAAATGTAATAAAAATGTTTTTAAATAAAAGTTATTTATTTATTGCACTTGGATAATTAACATTTGGCAATGTTCTTACATACCTTGACTGCTCTTCTCTATGCCTTGTAGAAAAACTATGACTATTCTATGCACTAATCACATATTTGAAGGGATGTCATGTCAAGGAAGGGGCAGGTTTATTTTCCACAGCTCCAGACACTAGGACAAGGTGCAATGGTTTCAAACTACAGGACAAGAGATTCCACCTGAATCTCTCACCGCTGACAGTCAGAGCTGGTCAGCAGTGGAATATGCTGCCTCAGAGTGTGGCAGGTTTTTAAGCAGAGGCTGGATGGCCATCTGTTGGGAGTGCTTTGATGGAGTTCCTGCATGGCAGACGGTTGGACTTGATGGCCCCTGTGGTCTCTTCCAACTCTGTGATTCTATGATTCTATAATCAGAAAAAGCTCATTCCTGTTCTCTTTTTTTCATTCCTCTGGGCAATGTCCATAGAAGTCTTATTCAGACAATATGCATTCTTCCTTGATAGGGTTGAAGTAACATTTGTACATTGCTGCCTTGAGTTCCTCAATTGGGAGAAAGAAAGAAAGAAAGAAAGAAAGAAAGAAAGAAAGAAAGAAAGAAAGAAAGAAAGAAAGAAAGAAAGAAAGAAAGAAAGAAAGAAAGAAAGAAAGAAAGAAAGAAAGAAAGCAAGCAAGCAAGCAAGCAAGCAAGCAAGCAAGCAAGCAAGCAAGCAAGCAAGCAAGCAAGCAAGCAAGCAAGCAAGCAAGCAAGCAAGCAAGGAAGGAAGGAAGGAAGGAAGGAAGGAAGGAAGGAAGGAAGGAAGGAAGGAAGGAAGGAAGGAAGGAAGGAAGGAAGGAAGGAAGGAAGGAAGGAAGGAAGGAAGGAAGGAAGGAAGGAAGGAAGGAAGGAAGGAAGGAAGGAAGGAAGGAAGGAAGGAAGGAAGGAAGGAAGGAAGGAAGGAAGGAAGGAAGGAAGGAAGGAAGGAAGGAAGGAAGGAAGGAAGGAAGGAAGGAAGGAAGGAAGGAAGGAAGGAAGGAAGGAAGGAAGGAAGGAAGGAAGGAAGGAAGGAAGGAAGGAAGGAAGGAAGGAAGGAAGGAAGGAAGGAAGGAAGGAAGGAAGGAAGGAAGGAAGGAAGGAAGGAAGGAAGGAAGGAAGGAAGGAAGGAAGGAAGGAAGGAAGGAAGGAAGGAAGGAAGGAAGGAAGGAAGGAAGGAAGGAAGGAAGGAAGGAAGGAAGGAAGGAAGGAAGGAAGGAAGGAAGGAAAACACTCATGGGTTTTGTTTTTATAAAATGCAAATTGAACTAGAGTTCTCTCGTCTCCACCCTCAACACCTTTCCTTTTAAGACAAAGTGGAAATTGTTCACCTTTGTCTTAAACCCTCACTGATTAGATATCTAAGAAGTGAGGGCTAATTTCTGCTTCCTGAGCAAATTCCTCCCCTACCCCCACAGTACATTTTGGCTTTTGCTAAGATATTATCTTATGTTATACGAACCATCTTCACTTAGGAGAGATGGAAAGCAATCTTCCTTCTCAGACCAAAGACTACCCAGGCAATCTGGAGGACGATTTGTCATCTGCACCTCTATGTCGTGGCAAATGATTAATCAGAAATTGGAACGCAGCAATAAATGACTTTCCCCTCAGTGATGCCTTTTCAGTGTGGGAAAGAGCAGTACACACCAGATGTCATCACATTCCACCATTGTTTATTAGTGGAACACAAAACCACCATCTCTGACCTTTAAAAAGAACATGAACATTTAACCGGACCACTGCCTCCAATGACTGTTGCAGCTGCACAGAAACAAGGCTGTCCTGGCCTCTCATTTGGTGACCTGGAAGTCCTGAAAATAACACATTCCTGTCTGTTCCTCTCCTGCAGCCTCATCTAACACTGAAACCTTCTGGCCTTACCTATTAAATAAGCAATACACAGTAATCCTTGCTTGTGTGTATAAGAATGGGATTTAACTATTTTAAAAGCAGAAACAAAGGCAGACAAAAGGATAACTGCTGAATTGCTTCTTGTATGTTGTTGGGAAAGTGTGAAGGCAAGAGGAGAAGGGGACGACAGAGGACGAGATGGTTGGACAGTATCATCAAAGCTATCAACATGAATCTGACCCAACTCCGGGACGCAGTGGAAGGGAGGCGGGCCTGGCGTGCTCTGGTCCATGGGGTCATGAAGAGTCCGACATGACTTAAGACTAAACAACAACATGTTGTTGCTGTTATTAGACTGTTGTATGAGGAACAGCTAAATATTTGAGTTTTTTACCTTAGAAAAAAGAATTACAAAGAACTCTCACAGGAAATCCTCACAGGTATTTTTGAATCCCCCAAATCCCTATCCTCTCTGGTCTCCCAGCTAATGTGCCTCATTTACAGCAATATCCGACCCACCCCACCGCACCCTGGTAGAACAAAGCTCACACAGTGCAATATATTGTGTTTTTTTAATGTAAACACCAAGATGGTGACGCATTTTAGAGTTAATTGTATATTTTATGAATACATTTTCCCAAAAAGAATAGTTTGGTACTTTTTTAAAAATGCAGATGGATGGAGAAATGGAAGAAGACAGATATGAGCCTGTATAGATAGATTAAAACATAGAAAGAAACATAGATTTAACATAGATTTAAAGCAGACTAATTTGTCAATTCCTAAGTCATGGTAGCTAAAAAAGAGTAGTGCAATGGAGTCTGGATACTAGGGGCTCAGGGTATCACAGCACTGAATTTTTTTGGTCACCCACAGTCCTCAGTTAGGTATTTCTGAACAAGATTTATAGTAACTAGTGGAAAGTGGATATTCCTGGTGAAAAAACACAGTGCACAGGATTGGAGGAGGGTGTGACTTGATTCTGAATGGGCAATTAGGATTCACTGGTTGTAAAAAACACCTGCTCCTGAGAGAGAATCATGACTGATGGAACTGGATTGTTGATATGCATCAATGCAGTTTACCTGAATTGCTGAACTTTTACTGAGGTTGCAGCTATGAGGATTGTGATGATGGGTAATTTGTCACTCATCGTTGTCTAGTCGTTTAGTCGTGTCCGACTCTTCGTGACCCCATGGACCAGAGCATGCCAGGCCCTCCTATCTTCCACTGCCTCCTGTAGTTGTGTCAAATTCATCTTGGTTGCTTCGTAGACACTGTCCAGCCATCTCATCTTCTGTCGTCCCCTTCTCCTCTTTCCTTCCCAACATCAGGGTCTTTTCCAAGGAGTCTTCTCTTCTCATGAGATGGCCAAAGTACTGGAGCCTCAGCTTCAGGATCTGTCCTTCCAGTGAGCACTCAGGGTTGATTTCCTTTAGAATTGATAGTTTTTTTCTCCTTGCTGTCCAGGGGACTCTCAAGAGCCTCCTCCAACACCACAATTCAAAGGCATCAATTCTTCGGCGGTCAGCTTTCTTTATGGTCCAGCTCTCACTTCCATACATCACTACAGGAAAAACCATAGCTTTGACTATTCGGACTTTTGTTGGCAAGGTGATGTCTCTGCTTTTCAAGATGCTGTCAAGGTTTGTCATTGCTTTCCTCCCAAGAAGCAGGTGTCTTTTAATTTCGTGGCTGCTGTCTCCATCTGCAGTGATAATAGAGCCCAAGAAAGTAAAATCTCTCACTGCCTCCATATCTTCTCCCTCTGCTTGCCAAGAGGTGATGGGACCAGTGGCCATGATTAGTTTTTTTGATGTTGAGTTTCAGACCGTTTTTTGCACTCTCCTCTTTCACCCTCATTACAAGGTTCTTTAATTCCTACTCACTTTCTGCCATCAGAGTGGTATCATCTGCATATCGGCGGTTGTTGATATTTCTTTCGGCAATCTTAATTCTGGCTTGGGATTCCTCCAATCCAGCCTTCCACATGATGTATTCTGCATATAAGTTAAATAAGCAAGGGGACAATATACAGCCTTGTCGTACTCCTTTCCCAATTTTAAACCAATCAGTTGTTCCATATCCAGTTCTAACTGTTACTTCCTGTCCCACATATAGGTTTCTCAGGTGATAGATAAGGTGGTCAGGCACTCCCATTTCTTTAAGGACTTGTCATAGTTTGCTGTGGTCCACACAGTCAAAGGCTTTTGCATAGTCAATGAAGCAGAAGTAGGTATTTTTCTGGAATTCTCTGGCTTTCTCTATAATCCAGCGCATGTTAGCAATTTGGTCTCTAGTTCCTCTGCCCCTTCGGAATCCCGATTGTACTTCTGGGAGTTCTTGGTCCACATACTGCTGAAGCCTGCCTTGGAGGATTTTGAGCATAACCTTGCTAGCGTGTGAAATGAGTGCAATTGTACGGTAGTTGGAGCATTCTTTGGCACTGCCCTTCTTTAGGACTGGGATGTAGACTGATCTTTTCCAGTCCTCTGGCCACTGTTGAGTTTTCCAAACTTGCTGGCATATTGAATGTAGCACCTCAACAGCATCATCTTTTAAGATTTTAAATAGTTCAACTGGAATGCCATCACCTCCACTGGCCTTGTTGTTAGCCAGGCTTTCTAAGGCCCACTTGACTTCACTCTCCAGGATGTCTGGCTCAAGGTCAGCAACTACATTTTCTGGGTTGTCCGGGATATCCAAATCTTTCTGATATAATTCCTCTGTGTATTCTTGCCACCTCTTCTTGATGTCTTCTGCTCCTGTTAGCTCCCTCCCATTTTTGTCCTTTATCATGTTCATCTTTGCACAAAATTTTCCTCTAATACAGTATCTCCAGTTTTCCTGAACAGATCTCTGCTTTTTCCTTTTCCATTATTTTCCTCTATTTCTTTACACTGTTCATTTAAGAAGGCCCTCTTGTCTCTCCTTGCTATTCTTTGGAAGTCTGCATTCAATTTTCTGTAACTCTCCCTTGCATTTTGTTTCCCTTCTCCTCTCTGCTATTTCTAAGGCCTCGTTGGATAGCCACTTTGCTTTATTGCATTCCTTTTCTTTGGGATGGTTTTTGTTGCTGCCTCCTGTACAATGTTACGAGCCTCTATCCAAAGTTCTTCAGGCACTCTGTCCACCAAATCTAGTTCCTTAAATCTGTTCTGCACTTCCACTGTGTATTCATACGGGATTTGGTTTAGATTATACCTGACTAGCCCCGTGGTTTTTCCTACTCTCTTCAGTTTAAGCTTGAATTTTGCTATGAGAAGCTGATGATTAGAGCCACAGTCAGCTCCAGGTCTTGTTTTTGCTGACTGTATTCAGCTTCTCCATCTTTGGCTGCAGAGAATATAATCAATCTGATTTCGATATTGCCCATCTGGTGATCTCCATGTATAGAGTCGCCTCTTGTGTTGTTGGAAAAGGGTGTTTGTGATGACCAGCTTGTTCTCTTGACAAAACTCTATTAGCCTTTGCCCTGCTTCATTCTGAACTCCAAGGCCAAACTTCCCTGTTGTTATTTTTATCTCTTGACTCCCTACTTTAGCATTCCAGTCCCCTAGAATGAGAAGAACATCTTTCTTTGGTGTCAGTTCTAGAAGGTGTTGTAAATCTTCATAAAATTGTTCAATTTCAGTCTCCTCAGCAATGGAGGTTGGTGCATAAATTTGGATTATTGTGATGTTGAAAGGTCTGCCTTGGATTCATATTGACATCATTCTATCATTTTTGAGATTATATCCCATTACAGCTTTTCTCACTCTTTTGTTGACTATGAGGGCTACTCCATTCCTTCTGTGGGATTCTTGCCCACAATAGTAGATATGATAATCATCTGAGCTGAATTCGCCCATTCCTGTCCATTTTAGTTCACTGATGCCCAGGATGTCGATGTTTATTCTTGCCATCTCCTGTTTGACCACCTCCAGCTTCCCAACGTTCATAGATCTTACATTCCAGGTTCCTATGCAGTATTTTTCTTTGCAGCATCGGACTTTCCTTTCACTTCCAGGCATGTCCACAGCTGAGCATCCTTTCGGTATTGGCCCAACCCCTTCATTAGCTCTGGAGCTACTTGTACTTATCCTCCACTCTTCCTCAGTAGCATGTTGGACGCCTTTCGACCTGAGGGGCCTATCTTTCAGCGTCATATCTTTTAGCCTTTTGTTTCTGATCATGGGGCGTTCTTGGCAAAGATACTGGAGTGGCATTGCCAGTTCCTACTCCAGGTGGAATGTGTTTAGTCGGATCTCTCCACTATGACCTGTCCGTCTTGGGTGTCCCTGCATGGCATAGCCCATAGCTTCTCTGAGTTACTCAAGCCCCTTCGCCACGACAAGGCAGCAATCCATGAATTTGCCACTATCTCATTCTAAATAGATTATATGCGGGTACAATACTTTTGAATGTCAGGAAAAATATTTACACCCTTCAGCCTTCCTATCCCAAACTTATGACATTGCGTAGCAGCTTTTTTGCAGCAGACTGCAGAACTAAATTGACCTTTTTTGTTCCACAAATAAATCAGTTCTTACATTTTTGGTCTGCCTGATTGTTGAATTTTACCCTGTTGCAAACCAAAAAAATTTTCAGTTGTGTCATGTGGTACTGTACTGTATCTCGCAGGTTAGATATAATGGAGAGAATATGAGTTGAGATGAGTGGTGCGAGCTGAGTTTTATGACGGAAAATGGAAGAGAAAAGAACAAAAATGTTTCATAAATGAAGTTAAATTATTGTTGAAATGAGCTTCCCATCACCTCACACATAGCCAGTGGTGAAGAATAATTGGTGTTGCATCTGGGAGGCCTAGGCATTTCCCATTCCTCTTATTCAGAATGTGCTCACTTTGTCCGTGTGAAAAGATAATATGGAGATGCAGTCTACAGATGAAGGAAAGAGGCATTCAACCTCAGGATGGGACACTAAGAGTTGAGATGGATCTCTGGAGGGTGCAAGAGCCTTCTTAGAAATCTAATGGAGGAGACAATATATTTTGTGTTAAACTTGTGAATTTCCGCATGTTCAACCTTTGCAAATGCAAATATTACAAAATACCATTAAATTCCCAGTTATCCAATCACAGTTAGTGGCATGAGAATTCAAAGTAGCTCCTATGGCATTCAGAGGAAGCTGAACACTATGGTAAAGCTTTGTATCCCTGGAGTTTCACAAGAGCTAGGTATTGTATTTATATCTATTGATACGACCAACGTCCATGCCTTTCAGTAGATGTGATATAAGATTTAAACAAGGTTTTGTCCCAGTTGTGTTCTTCTGTAATCTAGAGGCCTCCTTTCTTTTTCCCCACCCCCAAGCATGCAGGTACAGACAGAGCAGTAGATATTGCTGGAGGAGGAACAGCCAATCCATACATAAATGTCTCCTGTCAAACCTACACCTCCCCCCAAAAGCCTTGAGTTAGATGTAGCCAATATTGCATATCCAATTATGCAGCCCTGTAGACGTTTAGCCTACAGTAAATGTTTCATGGAAGGAAACAAACTGTTAATAATATTGCTGTTCATGCAAGCATGGTTTCAATAATTGGGAAAAATCTGAAGCAATTTGAGTTTCAAAATAACAGGTAATATTGCTGTGGCTTACAAATGCCCTAATTGAGTAATTAATAAATCTCAGAAACCAGTTTTTATTTGGTATTTGATTTACTGTCATAAAGTCCTTCCTAATGTTTTGTAATTTTTTCCCTTTCTTGTAATATGGATCCATTCACTTGAGTTCTATCTGGCCCTTTGTGGGGTGGACAGGGATGACTTTGGGACCTCCTGTCATTTTTTTTTTTTTAAAAAAAGTCTTGATTTCTTTAGAAATATGATTTGAGTTCTTTCAGTTTTGAAAAGAAAATTTTGCATCATTCTAAAGTTACCCCAAGGTGAGTAGGAGAAACATTTTCAGTGTTGGTCCTTCAGTTTTGCCTCAGGTAGAAATCAAGAGATTTTGTGATTTCCCCAGTAATAACCAAAATAAAAAAGGCAGATCATACATATTTGTGTGTTACTGCTGCATGTCTGTAATCTTTCAGGCAGTAATCACTGTTGGCTTTCACTGCGAAAAATTGGTTCGTTACGTCTTACACTCTGACAACATAAAGCATAGAAAATGAACAGAATGAAATTGTGATTTGAACTGTGGCATTTGCAGAGTAAAAAGAAAAAGATGAGTGAAAAGAAGAGACATACATTAGAACCATCATAATAATAGTAATAATAATACTGTATAATGATGTCAATTCTGACTTATGGCCACCCTTCCCATGTCTCTCTAGGTACACAGAAGTGGTTTAACATTCCCTTCTGCAAGCACTTTGAGACTGTGAGGCCGACTACACAGGTGATTAAACCACTGTTTGGTCTGCTGCAGAAATGGGCTGGTTTGCTCCTAAAGACAGTGATCAGACCAAACCAGCCTGCTCCCAGAGCCCCCTATCAGTGGCTTCTAGGGTTTTGTTTTTGTTTTTTTGGGTTTTTTTGGTGTTGGCAGGATTACTCTGTTTTGGTTTGTGTCCGTCACTGGAAATGGACCAAAAGCAAACCTATCTAATTTGACAATATTTTGAAGTAGTTTAATAATACTGCCACTTTAGGATACTGGTAAATTAATCACTTCCTTGGCTTTGTGGAGGGGTTGAGGAAGTGAAAACAGGTGAATGACAACCTCAACACACCTCTTATATTGCCTAAGGAGCAGGTTGGATTACAAATATATCTGACTTGATATGTGGAAAGCCTTTCGGGACTCAGGACCATCGCACTGAGGATGGAGCTGTACAAATATTGAGGTGGAAAGCCTGAGATTTTTCCTAGCTTTGATTTGATATGTGGAACGCTGTTTGGGATTCTGGAACATCATATTGAGGTTGGAACTGTAAAAATATTGAGATCTAAAAGCCTGTGATCATTGTTAGCTTGGATTTTCTCTTTGGATTGTGTGGGACTCTGGTAATAGAAGTTGAGAAACATAATAACTCTGCTAAGCTTCTTGAGAAGAAGGAACATTTTTGCCATGGTTGTACTTTAAATTGTTAGGCTAAATGCTGATTTACATAGCAAAATACCTGTGTAAGGACTGGAGGAAGAACCTGTGGGAGGGTTTTGGTTGTTGGTTTTAGTTGTTGGTTAAAACAGTGGAAACATTTGAATGAGCATGTGTTATATTTGAGGGTTGGACATTCTGGTGAAGGATATAGTATAACTTATACAATTCCATTCAGAGACAGTAGGAGGAAAAATTGAGATACTGTATATAGATTGAAAAGATCAAAATGGCCTCCAAAAAACCAAAGCCCCAAATGCCAGGAACCTCTCCTGCCCAATCTCAAAGTCTGGGAAAACTAGTGGCACAAGAACTAGACAAAGAATGGCAGACTACCATGCAAAATTTACTAAGAGCAGGATTTCAACATCTCAGCCAAACAGCAGATCAGATGAAAGACATGACATTAGAGATTTCAGATACCAAACAACAGATAGCTGAAAACAAAACAAAGACACAATATCTTGAGAAAAAGTGAGAGGAACAGATGCTGGAGTGAATCAAACTGAAGAAACATTAGAGGCAATGCAAAAGAATCACAAACAAAGTGACAACAGATTAATAATGCTAGAGATGGAGAGAGCTTAGATGCTTAGATTTCAAAATGTGGCAGAAAATGAAGGGGAGGATCTAGAGATATTAATGAGTAAGGCTTTGGCTGCAGAAATAGGGATGAAAGCAGCCAACTTGCAACAATATATGGAGGCAACGTACAGGGTGAGTTCAGCATATGCAAGAAGAAATAATCTCCCCAGAGAAATCCACGTGAAATTTACGAGAAATAAATTAGAGACAAGTTTTTAAGAGCCTCACAAGATAAACAATTGATAATAGAAGACAGGAAAATTAATGTCCTACAACAAATTCCCTGGCAAATGAGGCAGAGAAGGAAGCATTACTCCTCCCTTACATCTTTACTTCAACAAAATAGAATTTCATATAGATGGCTGACACCGGAAGGTTTATTCTTTCGAATTGATCCACAAAGATACAATATAACTTCACTGATCAAAGCATAAGATTTTATGGAAAAAAATGAGAAGCTACTGACAAAACAGGGAGAAAGAAAGGAGGGGAAATCAGAAGAAGGGCCTCAAGAGAAATCAGACCACTAATCACAATCAGATTCAGACACAGAGCCAGAAAAACAGGAAGTAGCTGAGCCAAGACACACCAGAGGCATGACGAGGAAAAACAGAAAGGTAGTAACCAACAACAAGATGACTAAAAAACAAATGAAGATCTTTTCAATCAATATAAATGGCCTGAACTCACCTCAAAAACAAAAGAAGACCTTTCTACAACTGCAGAAACAGAAATCTGATGTAATTTTCATACAAGAAACCCATATGAAAAGAGGAGATCAGAGCTGCTGGAAAGTTCAAGTTTAGGAAAATTGTTTGCAGCTTCAGACATAAGTAAAAAGAAGAAAGGTGTGTCTATGTATATAAAGAAAGAACTGGAACCAAAACTATTTTTTGTCTCAGACAACGGAAGGATATTAATGGTGGAAATCCAAAGAGAATCAACAGAAATGCTAATTATTAATATTTATGTTTCAAATGGAAAACAAGATAATTTCTGTGAACAATTAAAATTAGAACTAACAAACAAAGATTATGATTACTATTGTGTGATAGGAGATTTTAATGCTGTTTTTGACAAAGAACTAGACACAAAATCAGATAAAATAATCAAAAAGAGAGAGAGAGAAATGATCTCAAGAAATTTTCTACAATTGGCAGAAGCCGTGAATATCATAGATGCCTAGAGGACGTGTTACTATTTTTATTTCAGACAATTCCCACAATATTGTCATTTTTTTTTCAAGAACTTAACAAGAGGTGTTCAATGTATTCGTGAAGGCTTTCAGGGCTGGGATCCAATGGTTGTTGTGGGTTTTTCAGGTTCTTTGGCCATGTTCTGAAAGTTGTTCTTCCTAACGTTTCGCCAGTCTCTGTGGCCGGCACCTTCGGAGGTCACAGAGTGCTGTCCTCTGAAGATGCCGGCCACAGAGACTGGCGAAACGATAGGAAGAACAACCTTCAGAACACAGCCAAAGAGCCCGAAAAATCCACAACAATCAACTTAACAAGAGTTAATCATGAGATTTGTGTGGCAAAGTTAAAAAAAAAAAAAAAGAATTAAGATCAAAGCAATGCAAGATGGAAAACAAAGTGCAGGTTTTGGTCTCACAGATTGGGTATTGTATTATAGAGCCTGTGTATTAGTCTGGATAAAGGAATGGATAACTTTAGCTAATGATAGATTACTCAAATTGGAAGGACATGATTTACAGTTAGGTTGTCATTCTTTTGTATGGTACAAAAAAGATAAAGAGCAGAAAAGTTTCAACTCGCATATGATAAGAAAAGCCCTATAGGGACTTGGAAAAAGATCATCCAGCAGATTTACCAAAAAACACCACGCAGGGTATCACCCATAGAGGCCTTTACACAACCTAACCTCATGACAGAAGCGAAGCTTTTAAGATATCAAGATCTATTAAAAAACGATTGAGAGTTAAGGTGCAAAGAAGAGTTAGAAAGACAAAACATATATCTAGACTGGTGGTCCAGAGCACAAGTGGAATCTAGGTATAGAAAAGATAAAATAGAGGACTTTTACACAGAACAAATGATACTCAATAAACTTCTGCTGGGCTCAAATGATAAAGTAATTAAGAAAATGTATAATTATTTGCTTGAAACTAAAATGCAAGACAAGATGGTCAAAGAATTTATGATTAGTTGGGCACACAATATAGGACATAGTATTAATATTGATCAATGGTTGCAAATTTGGAAAAATAACATAAAGCTCACAAAATTGGTAAATTTCAAGGAGAATATATATAAGATGTTTTATAGGTCGCAGATGACTCCGAAAAAATTGGCAAAGATTTATACAGAAGTGTCAAATGTTTGTTTGAAGTGTGAAACACAAGAAGGAAGTTTTTACTGTATGTGGTGGATTTGTAGAGTAGTGAAACAGTATTGGATAGCAGTAATACTCTGTTACAAAAAATGCTGCTTTGTAATGGTTCACTAAGCCCAGAATTGTTTTTACTGAGCATTGTACCAGATAATATAGATAAGACAAAGAACTATCTAGTTATATATATATATAGTCACTGCAGCCAGAATTCTTTATGCTAAGAACTGGAAGAAATTGGAGATACCGAAACAAGAGGAACTCATTGAGAGGATATGGATAGCGGCAGAAATTGATATTCTATCAGAAGTGTTGAAAGACTGTCCAATACAAAAGGCAAAAGAATGATGGGATTTATTATATAAATGGCTTGAGTCACCAGATAGCACTTGAATAACATAGAATTAAACTAAGATGTAACTGTAAGTTGAAACGTAGGGGGCAATCAAATTGTAGCAAGGCAAAAAGTGGACTTGATATCGCAACATGAACAAACAGATTGGATGACAGTACATTTTGTGTTCCCCTCCCCCTGTTCCCCCCCCCAATATCCCCTCTACCTTTTGTACTCCTTACCTTATCCCTAGTTTTTAAAAATAAAAAATAAATTTAAAAAAATATGAAGTATGTATTAGCAGTACCACTTTAAATATTTGCTGCTCCACGTTGAAAAACAAAAAACGAAAGAGAAATGGAAAGCCTCCTCTCAGAAAATTTGTTTTGCTTTTCTTTTAAAAGTTCAGCTGAGAGCCTGCCGTTCCTCAGCACCTCCATGGAGAGTCTGAGGAAGTGGATAATTTGCTAATATCTTCAGGATATTGGTAAACGCTGTGGACCAAATAAAGTTGATGGAGGTCTGGATGTAATTTGGATGTGAGGATCAGACCAAATGACATACTGGACTTCCTAGTGACCCTGTTTAATGTAATATAACCCACTTCTTTTACACCATCTACACAAGCCCTGTATAACTTACCCAAGATCTAGAAGGCATAGTGTGGGCCTACAATGCCCAGTGGGGAATTGAATCCTTGATCCCCAGTCCTACATTTTACTGAGTTAATTTACAGCCAGCCATAAACTAGCATAAATGTATATTAATAAAAGCGGGAAGGGGGGGCAACAGAGCAAAACAAATTTTTGATCTTATCATGGCTTCACTTTTAAAATATTGCAGTCAAACAAGAACAGGGAAAATCTTTTGAGTTATGGGGCGGGGTGAGATCTCACCCGTGAGAGTTTTGCATCTTTGGCCTGAGCCAGATAAAATTTAGGTCAGCTATGTAAGCTCTCCAGGTGGTCTTGAGGCGATGGCACTAAAATGGAAACAAACTGCCACAAGTCAGTTAGCTGTGAATGGAAAATTGAGAGATGGCCGCTTAAACAATTACTCCTTCAGGCTTGCTGCTTGACAGTCTCTGGAGACTCATCTCAGGCTGCATGCTGGCATAAACATATAGCTGCTTGCGAGGTTTTAGCACTGTATCACAAACATACATACACGCACGCACCCAAAGCAGAATTGAGATTTTCGGGTTCTTCATTTGGTCTTAATCTCAAAGTGGTTATAAAAATGACACATCCAGCCCCACTGATAAGTACAAAACTGGATCGACTGAGGGGGAAATTGCATATAATTTTCCTTCTAGGTGGCAGTTATCTAGAAATATTAGGAACTTACGGAAGAGAAAGTAGCATTGCCTTCAGTTGCTAACAACCATCTACGTGTGGCTCCCTTGGATATCATGATGGAAAAACAAATGTGAACACATTTCCCATGTTGTTTGCCTTAAGGCTTACCTGTGGTGTCACTATCATTAGAAGGAGATTTTACAGCATTTAGACTTGTTTGGAAATCAAAATTATAATGTGACCCCATTTTCTCTATTATGCAAAAATGAGAACATTAACCTGGATGGCATGGGGTGAACTGTCTTGGAGATTTTTAATTTGCACAGTGTGATTCTTTGCTTTTTTAAAAAAACACATTCCCCAAGTTGGGGAATTAGGCGGACTATGCAAATTTAACATGTTATGCAAATCAGTCTTCTAGTACAAGTTTGGATTTGCAGAAGGCAGTGTCACCTCTCCTGTGCACAAAGTATTTACTTAAGTGTAAGTTCTTAGTGTTTTGTATGTTGGGAATCCAAGCCACCCCTCACAGAAAGAAGACTCAAAAACCTGCCCTAGGCCGATTTTGAGTGTATATAGTTAGGTTTTTAAATATTGTAAGTTATTCTTGCCATTAAAGGGAACTGATATATGTGGGATCTTCTGCCTATGAGCCAAAAAGACTTGACTGGTTTTAGGTGTTATGCATCTTGATTTAGGTGGGTAATAACAAAGTATGCTGCTCTCACCTCAGGCAGCAAAATCTGGTCTTGACTGAATCTGTAGCTTTGTCTTAAGTGGAACCAGTGAGAAGAAGGGAGTCATGTTCTGTATTGATGTTTAATTTACTAATCGGCTGTTGCTGGTTTTCTTCTTATTTCCGTAGAGTTTAAATTGCTAATGATACTCCAATATGTGTTTATATATTGCTTAAATGGCACCAGTGTTTTATTTTACTTACACCAGCCAGCAGCCATTACAGTTTAGGTACAAAATGCCAAATTACAACATCTAAATAGATAAAACTACCATTCCCACATAAACATCTTTGGATAATTTGTCATAGAAGAGCAGCGTGCAAAATACGGCAAGTAAAAGGAAAAAAGGGAAAATAAAATGTGCTTTTTGTGCAGACTCCAAAAACAAGAGGGTGATAACCTTTATTAGACCAGTAAACTCTCACAAACAAGCCACGTTCCATAGCACTCTTCATGAAACTGGATACAACAGTGGAGAAGAAACTAGGAGAGCTCTCCAAATCATCTTGGCCAGAAGTTCTTTCTTTCTTTATTCATATCAGAGCATCGCAAAGATCAAAATCATGAACGCATTTGAAATATAGACAAAATCAAAAACCGATTGAAATATCAAGATAATCAGATTATTTTTCACCAGAACTGGCAGAACCTGAGATGTGTGGAGAAACCTTTCCTCAACTTCAGCCATCGTCTAGGCAACAGCATCCATGATGTGCAACACTTCTGGAAGGATTTGCCAGCAACACGCCATTACCTAGCCCGACTGTACTCTTCAGGGAGACTCCTTCTATGGCCAGATGTTGAAGACAGGCTTCCTTGTTTAAAGTTAGTTCCAAGTGAAACCTGCATTTTTAAAGAATCATCTTGAATTAGGTTTTACCTCAAGGGATGTAGATTTTGCTGTTTTTCTCAATCTCAATAGACAAAGGATTGCCAGTCTCCCAGCATCTTTACAGTAAAGAAAATAGTTTCTCTTGAGTGGAAACAGAGGTGCGTAGAAATGTCACAAACTATATGTCAGAAAAGATGAACATTAAATCTGGCTGCCACTCTAGGTAACAACACAGTCAACTGAAGCAAAATTAAAAGTACTGCCCAGAAGATATAGTGCTTAGTCCTGTGCCATTCTTTGGCTAAAATGAAGTTTCTCACATGCAGTGAATAAATCTGATGACTTTTATTTTCAGTTCTTTATGTTCCAGAAAGAATATGTAACACGGAGAACTTTCTAGTTGTTTCATGCTCATTAACATACAGTGGTCCCTCGCTTAACGAGCGCACCATTTAACAACAAATCCGCATAGTGACACTTTTTTGCAGTTGCTAATGCGATCACATTGCGATGTTTTAGATAGGGAAAACATCGCATTGCGATGATCGGTAAGCGTTTCGCTTACTGATCTTCGCATTGCGATGTTTTACAAACAGCTGATCGGCGGTTCCAAAATGGCCACCGGGTCAACAAAATGGCCACCCACAGCATTTTCGCGCCCTGCCCTCAATTACCGGGCAGCGAAAATGGCAGCCAGATGGAGGATTCCCTGCACAGCGGTGAGTTTTTCCTCAATAGGAATGCATTAAATGGAGTTTAATGCATTCCTATGGGTTCCCCCCCCCACATAGCGACGAATCCGGATAGCAACATTAATCCTGGAACGGATTAACGTCGCTATGTGGGGCACCACTGTATTGCTATTGAGGTAGCAAAAAAGCAGATACATGTAACTCCTAATTGCTCTGTACCTGTTTAATATTACTAAGGTCTTAAACATGGCAATAATGGATACGCAAAGTTTTCAGGGTCTCGTCCAACTATGTGCTTTATTATATGTATTGGAACACCTGGAAACAAAACTGTACGAAGCAACCCTGAATCTACGTAGTCCTGGTGCAGCTGTGAATTTTTGTTCTAGGCCTTGAAAAAGAATGACAGATCTTGAAGAAGTAACTGAGTCCTTCTTTCAGAGGATATTGAAGAAGAATTAATTCTCAAACTTTCTTGGTTCCTATTAAAATGCACACTGTGTTTGTCCTTTCTAGTGCTGAGAGACCAGCCTCACTTTAGCTTATGAGTTAGATCCTCCAGTGATGTATTAATAAGAAACACCACAAGCACTAATTTGTGTCCTGCACCCTGCTGAAGAATATGCAGCAGCTCAGTTTTCTTCACAGCAAGCACAAAGCCTGCTTTCCTCACAAAATGTAATTACTTCCTTTCACTCTTCTCTACAACATAATGAGATTCTTACATCGTTGTGGTGGTTGCTCTTTTGGAATGAGTATTTTTGTGTAAGCTGCTTATCTCTCACCTTAAGTCTTGTATCGCATCAACAATAGAGACACAGCATTAGCAGGAAACTAAATAAATAGCAGGGCAGTGCTATTTATTAGTTTGATTAAAGGTGCCTTCCCATGTGAAAACATGACTGCACTTTTCAGGAGTCTGGAAGCTATTTTTAGATACTTGAAGTACCTTTGGGTAAACCAGCCTTACTCTTGACAGTTGCAGCATTGACTGGGTGCATTATGTATGAAGGCCAAGTACCTAAGGAATTGTCAGTATCCCAAAGGTACGCCACAGTCTTTCCAATTGTGTTCTTTGACAATTCTTTTCTGCTTCCAAGCAGAAAAACAAAACAGATGTCTGTATTTCCAGACTTCATGAATGGGAGGCAGTATTACAGATGTTTTGAGTTCACCTAGAAAGCTGCCTGAAACTGCTAATGAGCCTCTAAACAAGTTGTATGATGCTCATGCATATTGTTTAAAAGGCAAATACAGCTTTCCTAGTGCTGCAGCACTCCACAGCTGAATAGTGGAGGCAAACAATTTGGAGGGAGCTTCGCCTATGGTTCTTGAACTATGTTTTGTCCATCTCTGCCCTAAATGGTCTTTTGTTGCAATCAAAGGTATTACATTAGTTTGCCATGACTGTATTCCATTTAATGTTTAGATGAACCCCTTCATCCCGTGGTGATTGTAGAAATCTCATGCAGTAAGTGGATGAGAGACAGAAAGAAAGAAAATACCTATTCAGGAGTGAATTCATCTTCAGTTCAAGACTCTAAATTATTTTGAAATCATTTACTGTATTTATTTATCTTTCTGTGTTCACCCTTTTAGAAACACTTGGATAGAACTCATCAATTACTTAGTTGATTAATTAATTAATAGCAAATGTTGAGAAGTTGTGATAATGGCAGGCTAGCAGCTTGATGCTTGACTGTTGTTGATAATTGGCCTTGAGCACGAGTACCCTATATAACTCTTCAATTGCTGTTCTTATATCAGTCCTATCAATTGCTAAGTTACTACAACTGGGTTCAAAGGGCCACAGACCTTATAATCAGAAGGCATAAAATATATGTAGGATAGGATGGGTCAAAAGTATTAACATCCACCTAATCTGAATTAGAAGAAAAACTTTAAAACTTAAAACTTTTACAGTCATTGAATTTCACACTGATTTCAAACAACTCTACCCATTGTATGAAATAAATTTAAAGGTTAGTCCCCTAGAGACCACCTTCTAGAACGATGAATTATATTTGTAATATATCTATGTACTATGAAAGGTTATGACCATAATTACATAAAGCCAAATGTAAGGAATGGAAACACAACTGAAAACAAGTTTGTTTCTGAATCAAGCATAGCCATGTTCATACTCTGGTCTGCTAAATAAATTTACTGTTTATTTATCTGCAAGTGGGTCTCGCAGATTTCAGTTAAACCTGTTTCCAACAAAATCTTCATACTAGGGTTTGAGACATAAATATCTGAAATAAACGGGCTGAAAAGGGCCTAATTTGGTTTTCTTGTTGCTCTCCCAGGAATAGATGGTACTGTTCTAACTGTATAAAAGCAGGCACTTGGAGAACTAAGATATTTGTTGGATTTATATATGTGTGTGTGTGGGGACCTCTGATCTATAATTAGAGGCAACTGACCAATCTTAACCAGCTACCCTCACACTTCTGTTCTCATAGATGCTACGATAGATTTGCCCACCCCTGGTTCTGTGCCGGACATCAAACATTTCAGATACCCAGATATCTCTTATAGGAGAAGAAGCTTGTGAGCTACTTGGATAAGATATGTCAGCTTCCTCTAATTATGGATCAGAGGTTTCCCACCCTGTACAGTATATATAAATTCCACCAATTATCCCAGTTCTCCAATTGACTGCCTTTATGTAGCTAAACTGCACAATCCAAGAACTGTTCCAATCTTTGGTTTGGGCCAGAAGTCTCAACTAGAGACAGGTGGAAATAACACCTGTGGGGAGGGGATCCACTCACCATTCTGCTACTCCCATGAGCTCCAATCCCTTCCTATTTATCCAGAGCGCACAGTGGATTAGCCACTCCTGGCAGGAGGCGGGATGATGAGCCATTTCGGCCAGGTCGAAGAGTGGCTGATCCACACAAGATCTGGAGTGACAGGAAGGAAGGGAGGAGCTCACGGCGGCAGCAGCAGAACGGTGAGTGGAAGGTCTGGCCCCAGGGGGCCGGACCCTCGTTATCTCCACCCATCTCTAGTCTCAACTTTTATTATTAAGTGAATAGTATAAAGGAACTCAAGGAGACCTATGGAGGGCCTTTTCTTGAATTTTCAGCCTGAATGTTATTTTAAATAAATGCAAAAGAAGAAGAAGAAGAAAAGAACATCAGTCTAAATAGAAGTAGCCTGGAGTTCTTTAATATACAGTATCTTGGCTAGATCTTATTGGTTTTTACTTAGATCTTTTTTTTTTTAATTTGCTATGCCTGATTGTGGTAAATAGACAAGGTTTGGTGGTACATCTTTAGCTTCATGCAGCCTCACATGCCAATTAGCTGCAACTAGTGTGGTGTAGTGGATAGAGTGATGGACTAGGATTCTGGAGAACAGGGTTTGAATCTCTGCTTAATCATGGAAACTGACTGGGAAAGTGGATCTGGTAGGACCACTCTTTAAATATCTCACTTACCTTGAAAGCCCTATTAGGGTTGCTACAAGTCAGTTCCAACTTGATAGCACAAGTAGGTTATACAAGCCTTACAGGAATACCAACCAGTAGGATTCAGGTTCTTATTTGTGGTATGTATGTTTTACATAAAAATGTAATTTGAAGAGAAATATTTTAAAGCCACTTCAAGACTGTGTCACATTTCTCTGTAACTGGAAGATGGAATCAGGTTTATTTCTTCTTTAGCAATTGCCAAGCACACGAGTGTGTGTGTGTGTGTGTGTGTGTGTGTGTGTGTGTGTGTGTGTGTGTGTCTCCTTTATGGAGTATCCTTTATCATCATGGCAATACTCACTAAGATTAAGACAGAAAGAATTAAGTCTTCTCTCTATTGCTGTTTTCTACATGTGCAAAACAATGGAGATCTTTCTGTTCCTATGAAGGCTCGATCTGTGAGCAAGGGCCATAGAAAACTATAGCAGTTAAAGCATCTGGCTGTGGAGCCAGAGGTTGGGAGTTCAGTTCCCTGCTGGGCCTCCTTGACAGGGACTGGACTCGGTGATTCATAGGGTCCCTTTCAGTTCTGCAGTTCTAAAATTCTAAGATGAATAGGAAGCAGTGATGGAGATGGGAGGGACTAGGCACCTCCCTTGAATTGTGGTGAGTGTATATTCATTAATAGATACAGTCAAAAACGCAGGGTAACTTTATGTAGCATAATCTGGATTGGGCACTGGAATCATTTAATTAAAAGCATCCTAGTTCCCTCTTTTGGGTTCTGAGGCTCCCTAGTGCTCCCTTTTACCCTGGGAAAGCCTTTTGGGGCCTTGGGACAGTCAGGAAGGGAGCCTTTAATAGTAAAAAATTGCCACTGGATTACCAGCGGCAGTCCCGATCCCTCCTTTTTGAGCTGTTCTGTAGTGTCATCTACGCTGAAACAGTGGTGCCAACAGATCTAAAATCAGACAGTGTAATTATGTTTCTGCCCATTTGAAACCCCTTGCAGCTACTGTAACTTTGAGATTGGATTGCACTGTTGGCTTCTTTTCTTCATCCGAAAAAAGCTGTATTGTTTATTTTTGTTTGTTTAATCATAGTTCACCTTTATACATACAACCCTCTTGAGGTACTTGCCCATTAAACCCTATACAGTAATTGAAGAACAGGAAGCGAAAGAAATAATAAAATATATTGAGTCCAGGAAACTCTTGGAAGAAAATACAGATAAAATTCCAGCAACTTAAAATGCAAATTGAGAGACAAATGCAAATTAAGCCCCCCCCCAAAAAATATCATAGAGTTAAATGCCAAAGGTTGATATTCATTTTTAAAAATGTGTTCAACAATCTCCATTTGAATTCGAGAACCAGGTGGATTATGTGCAGGCAATCATTTATTCAGTATTATAAGGTACTTATGTGAATTATTATCTTCTTAATATACTTGGGTTTAATGTTAATTATGTTTGCAGTTTCTAGCGAAAGTAACAGAAAGGTTCACATGTTCTGACTCAAAACACACACCAAAGAGATTTGCAAACCACTGGTGAATATATTTCCATTGTTGCACAAGTATTTCATATATATTATTGGCAGAGAAAGGGTGCAATCCCCATCCTTTGAAGTCAGCTGCAATTGCATTGATTTCATAGAGCTTGATTGCATCCTTAATCATTTCATTCAGCTGTGAATATGATGAGTAGACTGTGGAGAAATGGACGTGTATTTCTTGTCAATGGAAATCTGCATAAACATAATTCAAGAAAAAAAAGAGGAGGAAGTTAGTGCACACATAAGGCATGTCATGCCTTTTGCTCTCCTGGAAGATGAAGCTTATAAGGTTGATTTGTGCGGGTAATGTGCTGCCTTGTTAAAATCCGAGACATTAATATTGTGGAGGAAAATGCAAAATCACAGCATGGAACATGGCGCTTCTCAGTAAAAACAGGGAATGTTACTGTAGCTTGTGAGGTTGAACCTGTACTTGTTCACACAATCAAGTTTCTAATAGGGCTGCTAGAACAAACTATTAAAGGCTAAAATGTTTGATTCAGTTCACATGCCATATAAAATTGGTTAATCTCTTGTCTCACACTCAGATCTCCTTTCTAATTCCATTTTTCTAAAATATCAATGTCTGTATCAGAGACGAAGTTTTCTGAGTGGCTGAAATGTTTTGTGGTGCCATTTTTTAAACGTAATTTGATGCCCATTTGTTCTCTTGCACAAAAATTATCCTGTCTGTGCTCTTGTAGAAAAGACTCACCACCCATTTGTTATATGGACCTAACCAGGTCCCTGCATTTCTGGGCTCTTCTTATTGGGGTCAGGGCAGTCTATGGGAACTTCCATGATGAACACATATCTCAGTAGATATGTAGAGACTGGAATGTTACTGATTTGATTTGCCTTTTCACCAAAAGCAGACGGCAAATAAAATCTAATCAAGGCAAGGATCATTTTTTAAAAAAGGACATGTAAGACAAATTAGATCAAATGAAACTTTTTGGCAAATAGATAATAAAAATGGCAGCTGGTTAGTTGCTGTCTCAATGAAAAGGTATATATGTATGTATATAGAGATAGAGATATTCTGCCAAAACTGTGGGCAGTGAACAATTCAAAATAACATCATATAAACATATACGTAAGCAATAATAACATTCAAGTGAAATTCAAACAGCTGATACCCAAATGGTATGTGGTTTTATAGGTGAAGCATGACCAGCACTGTTCGTCAATTATCAAAGGTATTTGATTGCTCATGCATATGCAAAGAAAGAGTGTATTAAAAGTGTAGCATTTTGTTTCTATGTAAGATAGAACAGAACTGGTCAGTTCTCTCAGTACAGCAGTTGTTCTCCGTATATACTGTATTCCGCCGATCTCCACTAATCGTGCTATTGGTATAGACCTCTAGTGCTATAATGTAGAAAAGCAACTACATCTTTTTAACAGAGTATTCTAAGTATCTCACCAAGCTAGAACCCCCAGTATTCCATAGAATGGAGCTGTGACAAAGTGGTACCAAACTGCTATAACTGTGACGTGTAGACAAGTCTGTTGCTGTTTTTAGTCTTCTACCGTGTCCACCAACTGAGGGACACTTTTGGAGATATGACACTTTGAGGAAAGGGAAACCAGTAAGTAAAGTGAATGTATAGGGTTTGGGATCCCATTATCTGTCTGATCACCCCCCCCAAAAGAAACATCAATCTGTGCCATCTGATCCACTCAGGACCAGTCTCCTGTGGGCAGCCAGTCTTGAGGGGGGCAAAGGAGGATTCTATGAGGAGCCAAGCCTTCTGGGTAGTGGTCCCACATTTTTCAGAACAGCCTTCCTATGGAGATTTGTTCAGCCCCCTCCCTCCCAGCCTTCAAGAAATGGTTAAAGGCCAGTCTCCTCAAAGAAGCATTTAGAGAGGTTTACTGGCCAACCATCATGGTTTACTGGCCAACCATCATTGTGTCTGTTTCTTATGGGACGTTTTATTGGATTGCGTTTGTTTGGGATTGGTTTTGATTTGGAAGGAGGTGTATGGGACTTAGTATATTATTGTCAACTGCCCAGAATAGAGCTTTGTACTAAATCAGGCGTGGTACAAATAATTGATGTATGTATAGACTGGTGGTGTCTGGCATTAAATCCTCAGGTCATCATTTTGGTCAAATGGGTGACAAATTTCTTGAGGAGGTCAGTTTATTGCATGTATGTGTGAGAACACAAAAAAGAAAATATTTATTTACCCAGCATGTTGTTAGTCTGTGGAACTCCTTGCCACAGGATGTGGTTAATGCATCTGGCCTAGATGCCTTGAAAAGGAGATTGGATATATTCCTGGAGGAAAAAATCTATCACAGGTTACAAGCCAGTATAATTTCCAGGCTTAAAGGGAAAGTACCTCAAAATGCCAGATGCAGGGGAAGGGGTATCAGGAGACCGGTATCTAGTTGTCTCGTGTGCTCCCAGAGGCATCTGGTGGGGCCACTGTGAGATACAGGAAGCTGGACTAGATGGGCCCTTGGCCCAATCCAGCAGGGCTCTATGTATGTATGTATGTATGTATGTATGTATGTATGTATGTATGTATGTATGTATGTATGTATGTATGTATGTATGTCAGGAAGAGCAAGGGGCATGAGTCAGTTGTGTTGTCCACACATTCCCTCTTGTTTTCTGTTCTTTATCAGCAGCCTTGGAGGTTGTGATGCTCCCTCCCTTCATCATGCACCAATCTCATTTCCTTGGTAAGAATATGCTCATTCTCTATGTGGGCCTGTTTTGCTGTCAGGTATCTCTTTGGCACTTCTTCTTACAATGCATTTTTCTGGCAGATGGTCTTGCTGTTTATCTGCAGCACGCCTTCCATGCATTTTAGCTTTACTTCTTTGTTTTCTTTTGCACAACAGATGCCTGCTTACATTGTTATTTGAACTGCTGCCTTGAAGCACATTTGTCAGAGTTTTGACACTTGGCACCCCAGACCTCTTATTGGTGGATGCAAGTTCCTGAAATATTCATTCTACATTTGACTGTCTTTGATCTACATTTTCTTTAAGCTATACTGAACATCAACTTGCTGGTCTTAATTAGGGGATATATGGTCAGAAATAATGTATGTTAATAAGGCATATAGTCTTCTTGTCAGGTTGAGTGGAATTCTAAAGAAAGGCTGTACCTTTTAATTCTAGAAAATGTGCAAGTTAAAACATTCGAAAGATAGAAGGTTAAAGGAGAGGGTTCCCAGCATGAACTGCTCAGTCTTCAGAAATATTTTTCCTTAATTACATACAGTGCAGCAGAGAGAATATTAGATTTCTTCATTTTCTGCCCCTTGTTGGGGGCCATTTAAAGAGCTTTGTTCTCGACTTCATCTGCTACAACTGAATGCACTTGTCAGTAGAGATGTTGCCCAAGTTTTTAATTGCCTAATTCATTATATGAGTGTGCCCACGATGTGAGGTTTAATGAATAAGGTGTCATTTCTTCCCCCAAAAGTTCTCTTCTGATTCAGAGTTTTAAAAATGAGGTTTTGTGCATCTTTCCATTCTTATTTTTATTTTTTGTTACATTTACATATCACTTATCCTTCAACGAACTTGTTTCCTCCCTACTTTATCTTCACACTAGTCACACAAAGTATTTCATTGCCAAGCAGACGTTTGAATCCAGGTCTAATCCAACCCCCTGATGGTTGCATTATACGGACTGATGTTCTTGCTGGTTTGAGAAAGCTCCTTTTTTGGAATATAACTGGCCAGGCTGGCTGGGGAATTCTGGGGACAAGGACACAAATTGTGATTTGTTTTGATTCATGATTTATCTAGGTCGACAAACCAGTTTACAGGCTTTTTTATTTGATTTGTCAATTGCCTTTAAAGCCCTTTAAAACAGCTCCCAGGCACCTAGAGACACCACAATCCACAGCTTCCTTGGACTCTCCTCTACAGCCCCTCCAAGATTGATGAAGACTGGGTTTCAGATATCAAGTTATATATCCACAAAGTGCCCCTCCCCCAGGAAGGTGCCCTTGAGCCCTTGGGAAACCACTCTTCACCAAACTGGGATACTGTATATTGTAGAGGAAAGTTGTGAGAAGTTTCTTTGTTATTTTGGTGTCTCTAGGTGCCTGGGGACGTGGTGGCGCTGCGGGTTAAACCGCAGAAGCCTCTGTGCTGTAAGGTCTATAAATCTTCAGCTGTAAGATCAAATCCACATGATGTCAACCTAGCGGTTCAAAAGCATGCAAATGCAAGTAGATAAATAGGGACCACTTCAGTGGGAAGGTAACAGTGTTCCGTGTCTAAGTCGCACTGGCCATGTGACCACGGAAGATTGTCTTCGGACAAACGCTGGCATTATGGCTTGGAAATGGGGATGAGCACCACCCCCTAGAGTTGAACATGACTGGACAAAAATTGGCAAGGGGAACCTTTACCTAGGTGCCTGGGGAGAGTTTACCTGGAGGGGCACTCTTTGAGGGTGTATAAATCTGAAACCTAAACTTCACCATACTTGAGGGGGGGATTGCAAAGGAAAGCCATGAGAAGCTGCTCTGCAATTGTGGTGTCTCTAGATGCCTAGACTAACAAATTGATGAATCAAAGATTACTAAAAATTCATTGATTTGTATTTGTCGGGGCATTGATATGTTTGAATATAGCAGTTTTTGATCAATTTTGCAATTTATTTTTTCCATTTGTGCCCATCTCTAGAAGGGGGGAAATGCTGAGGGAAGCCTGGACCTGTGCTTCAGAGAGCACCTCCCGGTGCAGCCACAGATAGTGATGGTGTTAAATGTCTCTTGGGATGAGAAGCAGCAAGGCAGTCCAAATGGCAGCATTGAGCAGACATCCTATACAGAACTTGAAAGGCAACAGCTCAAGACTATGGTCATGGCCCTACCTATCTGCTCCTCATAATCTCCCACTTGTGACAAAATATGCCATTTAGCCTTATCAGAGGTATCCTACGGGTCAGTGATTGCCAACCTTGTGTTCCTAAATGTTCTTGGACTAAAACTCCCAGAGGTCTTCACCACCAGTTGTGCTGGCCAGGATTTCTGGGAGTTGTAGTCCAAGAATATCTGGGGACCCAAGGCTGGGTCCCACTGATATAGGTAACCATTCAGAAATAAGTCCCATCCAATTGTATGGATCTTGTTTTCAGATAAGTGGGTATAGGATCTGGCTGGCAAAGAGCACCCCTCTAGATATTGTTGGACTGCAATTTTCATTGATCTTCACCAACTTAGACAGCTGGGAAAAATGCTTGGAGTTGCAGTCTGTTCATGTCTGGAAAGTCACAAGTTGGCCACTCCTCAGTTAGATCAAAATTCTCAGTGTGAAACTCTGCTTTGAATTCTAATTCCCTTCAGTTAGCCTTGTAACCCAAATAAAAGACTTTTGTGAAGGGAAAAAATGCTTATTTTTCTTCCTTTTGTGTTATAAACATGATCTCGATGTATCCTGTCATTACATTTAGACAGGTGGGCTGGTGGTGCAAGTTATTATTCGGCCATCAACTTTTACGGGTATGAGTTTGTTGCAAGGGTGAAATAACTATTCAAAAGGCTGCAGGGCTGTGGTTCCTTGGTGTTCCTTGGAAATAGTTCTTGCTGTTGATATGCTAGCTACGGTCACTCTTTGTCCTACAGCCATGTAACACCAGAGTTCTGCGGTAATTGCAGTGGTATTATTTGGTTGCATACAATGGGCCTTAGAGACTTTCATGCTATTGGTTTCAGAGATATTATTAAAGTATAATGGCAGAGACACATTGTGGGCATTTATCCCATGATCTGAATTCCAGGAAATGTATTTTTCAAATCAAAGTCTTTTCAAATGGCACAAAAGAAAACAAATAGAACACTATTGAATTGTGATCGCAACCTTAAACTAAATTGAATTCCACCTCAAAGTAGCAGTAATCTTTCCACAGTTTATTTTGTGAGGCTTACTAGCAAAGGATGACCCCATTTTATTGACCCAGTTATAGCTTTATTATTGAGTTACTGGCAGTTCCCACAACAGAAGTGGGGGTTAAGGAAAGCTTATTAGGTTTGAAAATACTTGTGCTCTCCATGCCTGCCTTTGATATGAGCATTCTCTCTCTTTCCTTTCCTTTTTAACACATACAAAATTAAACTACTAATAAAGTCTTTAAATAATAAGGATTTTTTAAAATTGGATGTGAATTTTGCATGAATTGAGAAGCTTTTCATTCACTTTTCTTGTAAATATTTGTGGCAATTGAAGCAAGAGCAAAAAAAGAAATCTGTTGCTAATATTAACATTACTTCTTGAATCCATTGCAATAAATCCTGTAAGGCAGGAAGTTAACATTTATTGGCTTGGGTTGTACATAGCAATTTGGCAAAGAAACCTGACCATGTTATTTTTTTACAGGTAACAGCTGATGAGTTTTCTGTGATTGGTTCTTGTTTTCTTTTTCTCCTCATTTTCTTTTCTTAAACAATTGTCTAGCAGTGGAAAGCAATAGGCTGTAAATGGTGCTGCTAGGTTGCCATTTACCATGCAGGAAGCCCTTACAGGGCTAAATTAGGAATTTTTGTAGTGAGTAAGGATTCTGCAGGGGTAAAGGCAAAGCTGCACAGTGAGTGGGGTGTTCACATGATTTGTGTGCATAGTATCTGCCACTACAAGGTGGTGCACCTGTCTTATCTGTGTACATGAAAATAAAGAAATCTTGTATTTGGGGAAGCAGTCCCCTACCCACCCATGATATGCACATGCATTTGCTTTTACTCCCTTATTAGAACATGATACATTATTCCATACCTTCCAAACTTATTTACTTTTCAAAATATGCAGCACCAGAGAGCAATTCCTCCAAAAATGGCTCTCAAAATATTGAACCTTCTTGGATACCTCAAGACTCTAGTTTTGATGCATTGTGTACTAAAAATCCCACTGTTTTTTGTTCTTGTGCAACATTCAGAATTTCCAAGTACTGTATGCACTTTCCTCCTGCTTGTTTCTTAATATCTAGCTGTCTTGAGTTCATTAACAGAGAGTGTGAGAACTCACTGTTTAGTTCTTTATTAGAGCAAATTATGGGACAGGCTGCAAAGATCATTCTCTTTTAAAGATTCCTATTTCTCCACATTATCTTTACAATCAGTAATCACAGATTATCATCAAGGGAATGCGTGTGAAAGATGTTAGCATTACAAGAAACCTAATCCTTTTTATTGCTGTAATTTCTTCTGAAGGACTGTTGGCAGGAGGTTGCCAGGGGGCATGGTGGTACTGGTTGATGGGAGCTTAGCAATAATAACAATAATAATATAGGACAAGCCAGTTCCATAGTTGCTAAGCCTCTTGTTTTGCTGGGATTGTGTTCTCTGGTGGTTTAAAATGACAGCATTCTTTTCAGGAAAGCAGTACATGTAATAAACTGTTTCATCAATAGAGTGGGATTCTTAAAGATGAAAGTGCATACAGGAGTAAGATCTACTGAACTCAGTGGGATTTACTTCCAGGCAGATAGACAATGGCACTGTAAATGAGTAAAAACTCATTTCAAAAAATTATTTCAACTTGATTTTCTTAATGTGTAGGAGTTAGAATTCCTTGTTACACATATATACAGTACATTTATCTTCCTAGTATGGTTTACTGTACAGTACTGATCTATGTTTATATTCAAAATCCAGAGAACAGTTGATTTGATTGAGTGAGGAAATTAAAACAACTTGATAAAACTCCATATTCTAAGAAATGGAAGCAAGTTGATGATTTTTTTTTAAAAAATTGCAAACAATAAGATTGCCAGTTCAGTCTGCATGATAAGAGATGACAATCTCCCCTACTTCTGTTTACTGTGCATTGGAGTAGAATGGATCTGTCCATTTTTCTTTCTCCTATACAGTATTTGATTTTTTTAAAAAAAATCTCAACCTTCTTCTTTCAAATTTATAAACAAATTTTCAGATGGTGGTAAGTGTACAGTATATGAAAAACAAACCAAAGAGAAATGGACATCTCTAACATACTCAGTCATCTCCACAAACCAAATTCTGTAGATACAGCTGTTCCCAGTACAGACAGGATTATGTTCTAATCATATGTTATACAGCGATTAAATATGAACAACCTCTTAACAAAAAAATAAAAAATAAAAAATAAATGGCAACCCTAATTCAGCATCACAAATAGTAATTCAAAGGGAGGTAAGCACTCAAAGCACTTGGCTACACATGTGAATCTGTCAGTTTTATCTTCTCCTGCATTTCATATTTAAAAATATCTACTGTATGGCTGGACCATAAAGAAAGCTGACCGCCGAAGAATTGATGCCTTTGAATTGTGGTGCTGGAGGAGGCTCTTGAGAGTCCCCTGGACTGCAAGGAGAACAAACCTATCAATTCTAAAGGAAATCAACCCTGAGTGCTCACTGGAAGGACAGATCCTGAAGCTGAGGCTCCAATACTTTGGCCATCTCATGAGAAGAGAGGACTCCCTGGAAAAGCCCCTGATGTTAGGAAAGTGTGAGGGCAAGAGGAGAAGGGGACGACAGAGGATGAGATGGTTGGACAGTGTCATCGAAGCGACCAACATGAATCTGACCCAACTCCAGGAGGCAGTGGAAGATAGGAGGGCCTGGCGTGCTCCGGTCCATGGGGTCACGAAGAGTCGGACACGACTAAATGACTAAACGAACGAACGAACTGTTGAATTTGTGAAGAAATGAGTGGGTTTGTGGTTTGTTTGTTTTTTGTTTTTTTTGCAAAGTTCTATTTTAAAACTGAGACCCATGGTATCCCCACCAATCCCTGGTTGGTTAAGGGTACACGAAAGCTGCTTGCATCAGTTTTGATCAGAGGCTTACTCTCCTTCCTCCACCCAGGTTTCTGAATCCATCAAAGCAGCTCATTCTGCTTTCCTTATTGCATAATTATTTGTGTTTTTCTTTCTGGCCTGTAATCAAGTTTACCTGCATAGTAATAATTCTTTTCTTCTTGTGCTGTATGTTTATATATCAGTTGCTAGGAGAATTTCTTACTAGTTGCGTGGTTAACAAGGAAGCAAATGCTTGTAAAAGGTAATGAGTTCTCATGAAATAGAATGATACTTTTGAGTTAGAAATAGATAGCTAAAATAATGGTGCTGACTACTGCTTTAAAGGAAATATTTATGCATGAGATACTTGGTATTCTAATATATACTCTCTTCCGTGTTGTGCCTTTATTTTCATTAATGTTTGAAAATGCTTCTGCGGACGGAAAGAAAAATAATCTGAAGAAAAGTAAGTGGTGTGTATATATTTGTTATGAAGTAGATGTTTTAGAAGACTTTAATCTTCTTCCCCTGATCAGTTCTGTTTAAAATTCTGCAAACAAAATCCAATTTTACTCCAGCAATATGAGGTCTTATGTTCTTAACTCCTTAAAAATTCACAGTAAATAGCTGTTCAATACCGCCATAGGTGGCAA